>NC_133648.1:28523428-28856030 GCF_009905375.1 Apium graveolens | reverse complement strand
AATGAAAGCCTTCTCCTTTTGCTTGAGCAGATCAAAATATTTCTTTTTGTAATCTACTTGGTCAAATTTCTTCTTTTCAGAAGTTGGCTTTCTGCACTCACTTGCAAAGTGTCCACTTATACCACAATTGAAACACTTGAACTTGGATTTGTCCACCATGTTCTTATGAGGTTTAGTGGCTCTAGTGTTTTTCTTAAATTTCATCTTTGCAAATCTTCTGGACAGAAATGCAAGATGCTCATCAATACCATCAGAGTCATCTTGGCTGGAGTTGTCTTCATTCTCAGCAACTTGCTCCTTACCCTTGCTTGATTCTGATTTGCTTGTGCCATCTTTGGAGTTTAATATTGATCTCACAGTTTCTTGTCTGCATTCTTTCTCATTTTCAGCTACCAAGGCAACTGAACCTCCTTTCTTTCTTCCCTTCTCCAATACCTCATCCTGTTCCAGCTCTAGTTCATAAGTCTTCAAGATTCCATATAATCTTTCAAGAGTGAAGTCCTTATAATCTTGAGAGTTTCTCAAGGAGACAGTCATGGGTTTCCATTCCTTTGGCAAGGATCTTAAAAATTTAAGATTTGAATCCTTCACCTGGTACACTCTACCATACAGCTTCAGTCCATTCAACAGCTTTTGGAATCTATTGAATGTGTCATTTAAAGATTCATTTTCTTCAAAATGAAAATACTCATACTGTTGAATGAGAAGCTGCATTTTGTTTTCTTTTACTTGTTCTGTACTTTCACACAGTAGCTGAACTGTGTCCCAAACCTCTTTGGCAGTTGTGCAATTTATCGCATTATCAAACATATCCTTGTCAAGACCATTAAACAAAATGTTCATAGCCTTCTTATCCTTGTGGACTTCTTCTGTGTCTTCCATTGTCCATTCTGCTCTAGGTTTTGGAATGGATTGACCAACAACAATTGTGGCTGTAGCAACTGTGGCTACTTTGTGGGGAATGTGAGGACCATTCTCAATGCAGTTTACATAACCTTCATCTTGGGAGAGTAGATGAAGGTGCATTTTCACCTTCCAATGGTGATAACTGTCTTTGTCAAGAACTGGGATTTTTACTCCAATATCCTTCTTACTCATCTTTGTTAGTTTCCAAGAACTTTAAAACTCTTTGTGTGTCAAGAGCCTGCTCTGATACCAATTGTTATTCCTAGTGAACTAACAATGAGATTTACAGAAGGGGGGTTGAATGTAAATCTCAAAACTTTTTTAAGTTTTGAGCAGTTTCAAAGGCTGTGTGTTTAAGATAAACAAGTGTGTGAATTGCTTTAAGCTAATACAGACAGATATATATTCAAGCACAAAAGTACAGAACACAACAGACCTTAAAAACTTTTCTGGTGGATTTGTTGTTCCACCAGAGATGGTATTTCAGAAAATCTGTGATTCAAGAAGTTGATCACAGCTGCATCCTAGTACAAACTAGATAATTTTTCTCAAGATTTTTCTAAACAGCTCTGAAAAAATTCTATTCTAATTACTAGCTGCTACTTGGTTTATATATCACCAAGTTTACAAGTGAAGACAAAGATAAAAAGTACAATAATAAAATAAGTTCTCCACTTGTTTCTTCTCCATTTTACTCCAGTGCATTGTTGACTATTGCCTCTTTATGCTAGAGTAGGACGGCTGCTTTTTCTGATGTTCCTGAAATAGGCTACCACATCTCAGTTGTCTCTGTCAACCCATGTGCCTCTGTTTGTAGGTACAACTACCACTTGTCAACTGCTATTTAACAGAACATCCGTTGAAGCCTTTATCCGTTGATGGCTTTATCCGTTGATGTGTTAGCAGTTGAAGCTCTATCCGTTAATGCACTCATCCGTTGAAGGATGTTATCCGTTGAAGCTTTAGAGACATCCGTTGAAGCTTTGTTTCTCATCCGTTGAAGGTCTTTAAGTTATCCGTTGACACCATTTCATTTATACAAAATTACAAGGCATGAAATATTTACAATTGGCCTTCCTATCTGCATATCCTTTAGAAGTCAGCATGACTTATAATTTCCCTCAACATTTAAGAATTATATCTCAAATTCAGAGACTGAAATGTGCTACAACACTAGACTTATTTCTAAGTAAAGCTACACCATCAACGGATAGCCAAAGTGGTCTTATCCGTTGAGGCTACAAACACTAGATTTCTACTTAAGTGTTTTGTTAAACATATCATCAAACTAATGCATATATATTCCTAACAATCTTGCTTATAAAAAGAGGAATGATTATTTAGAAAAAGAGTTAGTTATGTTCCATCAAACTCAGAAAGATAGAGATGATGCTTTCTATGTTAGAGATAAAGTGCTTAAAATGAATGAATCTCTAAAAACTGAGTTAGAAAAGGAAAGAGAGATTATCAGGACTTGGACTAAATCTGGCAGAACCACTCAAAATTTGTTAAGTAGTGGAAACTGGAAAGAGGGCTTAGGTTATGGAGATGATAAGAATGATAAAGGAACTGTAAAAATTGAGCCTATAGTTATTAAACAAAAGCCAAAGATAAATCCTGTTAAATTTGTAGCTGTAAAGTCTGATATTGATAAGTCAGAAGTTAAAGAGAAATTAACTTCTGACAAACCAAAACAGGATAAGCCAACTGAAGTTAACATAGGCTTAATGACAAAGAAGCAGCTTAAGCATAAGCTGAAAGATGTTAAGAATGTAAACAAGGTAAAGCCACCTAGGAAAAATAGGAATGGAAAGGAAAGTGTGAATAAAAGCAATGATTATAAGCCTGTTCCTAATGCTCCTAGAAAGAAATGTTATAACTGTGGAAATTCTAACCATCTGGCTTCTTTTTGCAGGAAGAATAAGAACATAAACTCCTTACCTTCAAAATCAGGAGATAAGAGTCAGTCTGTTAGATATAGGCCACAAAATCCTTGTTTTCATTGTGGTAGTTTATGGTATTCCGTTTATACTTGTAAGGATTATTATAGTTTGTACTATGATTATTATCAAATAAAACCTTCTTTAAAGAAAGTTAGCATTATTCCTTCTAGTGTAAGTTCTGATGCAAAGTCTAATTTTGCAAATTCTGATAAGAAAACTGTTAACATAAATTCTGATGCTAAATCCGCTGCAAATGTTAACAAACTTAATAAGGCCAAAGGATCCAAGAAAGTTTGGATCCTTAAAACTAATCATTAGTGGTCTTTGTGATTGTAGGGCAACATGAAAAACATCCTAGTTCTGGACAGTGGATGTTCAGGACATATGACTGGAAATAAAGCCCTGCTATTAGACTTTGTGGAGAAAGCTGGCCCAGGTGTTTCTTATGGAGATGGCAACATGGGAAAAACTCTAGGATATGGCAATATCAATCTTGGGAATGTCATCATTGAAAAAGTAGCTCTAGTCTCAGGACTTAAACATAATTTGCTGAGTGTTAGTCAAATCTTTGACATAGGTTATCATGTGGATTTCTTTGAAGAACACTGTGAAGTTGTAAGCAAATCTATAGGCAAAGTTGTTCTAAAAAGATACAGGCATGGTAACATTTATGAAGCCAAGCTTTCAGCAAGTACTGATGGTTCTGCAATCTGTCTGTTATGTAGAGCATCAATTGAAGAAAGATGGAATTGGCACAAGAAACTCTCTCATTTAAATTTAAATAATATAAATGAACTAGTCAAGAAAGATCTTGTGAGAGGATTGCCAAAATCAGTATTTGCTCCGGATGGCCTTTGTGATTCCTGTCAAAAGGCAAAATAAAGAAAATCTTCATTCAAGAGCAAGACTGAATCTTCAATTCTTGAGCCTTATCACCTACTACATGTTGATCTATTTGGTCCAGTGAATGTCATGTCTATTGCAAAGAAGAAATATGCTATGGTCATAGTGGATGAGTTCACCAGATACACATGGGTGTATTTCTTGCACACAAAAAGTAAAACTGCATCTATCTTGATTGATCATGTCAAACAACTGGATAAATTGGTCAAAGACTCTATGAAAATCATAAGAAGTGATAATGGTACCGCGTTCAAGAATTTGATTATGGAAGAGTTCTACAAAAACCATAGAATTAAGCAGGAATTTTCTGCTCCTGGAACTCCACAGCAAAATGGAGTTGTTGAAAGAAAGAATAGAACTCTTATTGAAGCTGCATGAACTATGCTTGATGAAGCAAAGTTACCAACCTATTTTTGGGCTGAAGCTGTGCAGACTGCTTGTTTTACTCAGAATGCAACACTTATCAACAAGCATGGAAAGACACCATATGAGATGGTGAAGAAAAAGAAGCCAAATCTGAAGTATTTTCATGTATTTGGATGCAAGTATTTTGTTCTTAAGACTCATCCTGAACAGCTATCCAAATTTGATCTAAAAGCTGATTGAGGAATTTTTGTTGGATATCCACTTTCCACAAAAGCCTTCAGAGTCTACAATTTAAGAACAAGGGTTGTCATGGAATATATCAATGTCTCTTTTGATGATAAGAAGATTACTGGACTTGAAGATTTCAATGATCATGATCAGCTGAGATTTGAGAATGAAGTTTTAAATTCTGATTCTGTAAATTCTGACAGTCTAAATCCTGATACTGCAAACTCTGATGGATTAAACTCTTATGGTATTGAAACTGTGGTGACTATGCCAAAGGAAAATGCACCTGTGTAGGGGGAGCATATAGAAGATCCAACCACATCTAAAGAAGCATCATAATCTAGAATAGGCTCTTCAAGTTCTGATTTATCAAGTTCTGATGAGCCAAGTTCTGATAATTCTGGAAACTCAAGTTCTGATAATTCTGGAAACTCAAATTCTGAAGGATCCAACTCAGAGAGTATAATTTCAGGGGGAGCATTAGGTAATGTTGATGGAGACAGCATGGATCATGGGGGAGCATCCAGTTCTAGAGATAACCTTCCATCTGCAAGGAAGTGGACTAAAGCACATACACATGACTTGATTATTGGAGATCCTGAAGCAGGTATAAGAACTAGAACAACAACATCAAATGAATGTCTCTATCACTCTTTTCTTTCTCAGACTGAACCAAAGAAAGTGGAAGAAGCTCTTCAAGATGCTGATTGGGTGCAAGCGATGCAGGAAGAGTTAAATGAATTTGAAAGAAATAAAGTCTGGACCCCAGTGCCAAGACCAAAGAACAGATATGTTGTTGGTACAAAGTGGGTGTTCAGAAACAAAACTGATAGTGATGGCATAATTACAAGAAATAAAGCAAGGCTGGTTGCAAAAGGATATTCTCAACATGAGGGAATTGATTATGATGAAACATTTGCACCAGTTGCTAGATTGGAACGCATAAGGATATTTTTGGCTTATACTGCTCATAAAAAGTTTACAGTCTTTCAAATGGATGTAAAAAGTGCTTTTCTTAATGGAATATTGGAAGAAGAAGTATATGTTGAACAACCTCCATGTTTTGTAGATTCAAAATTTCCTAATCATGTCTACAGACTTGATAAAGCACTTTATGGCCTTAAGCAAGCTCCAAGAGCATGGTATGAGACATTAGCTCAGTTTCTTCTGGAAAGTGGATTTAATAGAGGGACTATTGACAAAACATTGTTTTATCTCAACCATGAAAATGACTTACTTTTGGTGCAGATATATGTTGATGATATCATTTTTGGTTCTACAAATGACAGACTTTGTAAAAGGTTTGCCAAGCTAATGTAGTCAAGATATCAAATGAGTATGATGGGAGAACTTGGCTATTTTTTGGGCCTTCAAGTCAAGCAGAATGAAGAAGGAACTTTTATTTGTCAATCTAAGTACACCAGAAATTTGTTGAAGAAATTTGGAATGCAAGATTGTTCAAGAGCATCCATTCCTATGGCTACTGCAACAAAATTGGATAAAGATACTGGTATATCAGTAGATATTACTAATTACAGAGGTATGATTGGCTCACAATTCTATCTAACTGCAAGTAGACCTGATATCATGTATGCTACCTGTCTTTGTGCAAGATTTCAAGCAGATCCAAGAGAACCTCACTTAACAGCTGTGAAAAGAATTTTCAAGTACCTTAAGGGTACAGCTGATCTGGGATTGTGGTATGCTAGAGAATCAGACTTTAAGCTAATAGGTTACTCAGATGCAGATTTTGCAGGATGCAAAATTGACAGGAAAAGCACAAGTGGAAGCTGCCAATTTCTTGGAGGCAGATTAGTTTCTTGGTTTAGCAAGAAACATAAGTCAATTTCCACATCAACTGCAGAAGCATAATACATTGCTGTAGGAAGCTGTTGTGCACAAATTCTTTGGATAAAGAATCAGTTACTGGATTATGGGCTAACATATTCTAAAATCCCTATTTACTGTGATAATCAAAGTGCTATTGGTATGACAGGTAATCTAGTTCAACACTCAATGACAAAGCACATCAGCATTAGGTACCACTTCATAAGGGAACATGTGGATGAAGGTACAGTAGAATTGCATTTTGTTCCAACAGATCAACAACTAGCAGATATCTTCACAAAACCACTGTGTGAAGCTACCTTTACAAGATTGGTAAATGAACTTGGAATGGTTTCAGGTTCTTTCTCTAAATCTGCTTAGTTAATGTTCTGATATATCAGACTTTATGATCAATATTTACAGATATTACTATCTTTGTATATTCTGTGCTTAAATTGAAATTTTCTAAGTGTTGATTGTTGTCTGATGTGAATTTCTAACTCTGATAGTGATATGAATGTTTCTGTGACTATTCAATCCAATGAGGATAATTATGCTAGATACTGACCTAGTAGTCTTTAATATACTAATAATCCCATGTTTGAAGTAATTATTTATGTGGAAATCTTTTAACACAAGCAAATTCTGATATTGAGCTTGGTTAAAGTTTACTTTGTGTATCTTATTACTAAGTCAAAAACTAGAATAGTGCTTCTTATCTGTTAAGTTCTGATGTTAGTAAATCTGATGGATGTACTAAGTGCTGATAAGCCTCACTTATCAAAAGAAAAAAAAAGAAAAGTAATAAATATCAGGCACTCCTTTTAGATCTAGAGAAAAATATATGTGGAAGGGAAGACCCAAGTGCATTGCTGGTATTAAGTAATATGCATTAGAAAGCAAAATAAAATTTTCTTGGTGGCTTTTCACATTCTCTGATTACTGGAGAAATACTCTGATAATAGCATAAATTTTGATAATCAGTTGTGACTCAGTTACACTGAGAAGCCACTGTAAAAAGGAGTTTCAAAAGATGCATAAAATGAGCACAAAATAGTTGAGGTGGACTCATGCATGAACTCATTCCATAGTAGACTTTGGAATAATGACAGATTTTGAGCAAAGTTCTTAGTTATGCCTTATTTCTAAGATGTACTGAAGTGAATCAGACTTTACTCTTTGTCTGATATTTAGCTTATTGCACACACATACACTCCATATGATAAGATGATTATTTTTCGTTTTTCGAATTTTTTTTAAAATGAAAATTATTGTGGTGATAAATGTTGTTTTAGATGAACAATTTAAGTGTCAGTTGCATAAATTCTGAGGACAATTTCTGATGGAAGTTCTGATGATTAAGTTCTGATGTACCCATATCAGTATTTGTGTGAAGAATAACAGGAATAAACATTCACTTTTCGAGTTAAGGAGCCATATTCTTATGACTTTTAAATCCTGATATTAATCAAGTTCTGATGCTGGCGTGGCAGTATTTATTTACTTGGTTTATTTTTGGTCATTACTTGAACGGTCATATTTTCTCAGAATATTGGTTTATGAGAGTTAAAACAGTAATAATCATTTGTTTAGTGGGAACAGTTTTTTATAAAAACTGAACGATGTAATTATTACTTATTTACCGTGCCCATTAACTTTTGTCTTAACTGCTGCATGCCTGACAGGTGTAAAGGTCTGTTCCACTTCTTATTAACTGCTGTCACGTGGGGTGTCTAAGTAAAAGAGATAAAAGATTTTCAAATCTTTTATTTTCATTTTTATTCTACTCTCTCTTTTCTTATTCTCTCTCACATTTTCTGACTGTTTTCTTTACAGACATTTTCTCAAACACCTTACAGGCACTCTAACTTCTCACTTATTTCTGATGGCGCCCAAGGATTTAATTGTTGATGGAGCCAAGTTTGTCCCAAATAATTTTGCTGCAATCCTAACCAAGGCTGAAGCTCCATCATATTTGCACTTTGTGCAAGATTTATTAGCTCATAGTGAGATTGGGTATGCTTTGACCCAACCTCAAACTATTTCAAGCCAACAAGTGCTGACATTTTGGAGAACTGGGCTTTTTGATGATAGTGGTGCTACTGGTACTCCAAGCATCATTTTCACATCAGGAGATGTCGAGCATGTGGTTACTCCTAGAGCAGTTCGTAAAGCTCTCCACTTACCTGAAGGTTGCACATTCTCAACAGTGGCGGATCCTGTTTTACAGCAACGCATGGCCAGTTTGGGCTATGAGAAAAGTTTGGGAAAGCTGGGTCAACTGAAAAGAGCAAATATCAAAAAGGAATGGAGCTTTTTCTTTGATTGTATCACTAAGGAATTCGCCAATAAATGCTCCAACTTTGATGCTATTCCCATCATGAGTAAGCAAATCGGGTATGCCCTTATTCATCAAACTCATTTTGATTTTGTAAGTGCTGTGTTAGGTTTCATAGGGGATAGGATGACAGAGGATAGGAATGTAGTATACTTTGCTTGATTCTGTCAGCTTATATATACTTTCAATTGTGCTGATGAACCCCAACCTACCAGTGATTTGATTCCACCCTTTAAGCTTGCAAAAAGGGCTTTTAATGATTTGTTAAATGCTGACATTAAGAAACCAGTATAGAGACCCTTACAGATTCCTCAATTAGTAAAACATATCTTGGTAAATGCTGATCCACAAACATACACATCTATTTACCCTGATGTTCAACCCACCAACACATCACATCCAACTCAACAGCCATCAAAACATACCACAACTACACAACAACCTCAAACTTCTCAACCTCAACCTACTCAACCCTCCATCAGGACATATTTCAAACCATCACAGTCATCTCAAGCTCAACCTTCAACTCATCCAGTGAAGCCTTCATCTTCAAAACCCAAGAGGACTAAGATAGTACCTCAATCTCAACAGAAGAGAAGGAGAATTGTTCTGAGAGATGAGTCAGACAATGAGGAACAGGTTCCCCTATTAGAACCTGTTGTTGTAGAAGCTGAGAAGATCTCTTCTCAGAAAGATACTGAAACTGGGAGTTCTAGGCCCCTTAAAAGGCTTAGAAAGATAAATACTGATGATGAATCTCCCAAAGTCTCTAATTCTGCAAAGAGACTTAAAAAGCAAAGAGCCAGGAGGGCTGTAAGTGTATCATCACACTCTGAAGCAACTCTGGAAGAAGCAGCTAAGGAAGGGGGTCAGGAATCTCTGATCCCAATAGAACCTATAGTCATTGAATTACTTCCTACTGGTTTCCTACTGGTGAATCATCTCACAAGTCTCCTATTCAAGAGCAAGAGGATATTCCAGAGCAAGTGCCTACACCTCCTGTGTCTCCTATCATTAATCCAGTACATGTTGAAGACCCAGGTACAAGTGCTGAAATTGATATTCATAACTTGATCGTGCCTGAGGTTCTATACTTGGAAGCTCCACCAACTCAACTCACTCCACCAACAACACCAATTCTAGATGCTGATTTCAATGAAGATATTCCAACTACACCAATTCTGAATCTGGATGATGAAAATCAGATTTTAGGCGGGCATCAAGATTTGGATGTTGATCAGAACTTAGCTACAGATCAGAACTTAAAGGATGATGTTGAAGCCTCTATAGCCTCATATACTGTTATTTTATCAAAGGATGCTGAGGCTGCAGGCTTTGTAAGTTCTGATGCTGATAATGCTGAACTTACTGGTGAAGCTGCTACACATGTAGATGCTGATGCAGCTGGTCCTTTAGGACATGCACCTCAACAAACAGTTCATAAAGCTGATTTGATCAAGAAGTTTGTTAGAGAGGATGCACCAGTACCTTGGAGTGAAACTCCTAGAGGAAAGGAGTGGGCTAAGGAATGGAACACAGTTAGTTTTGTTCCTACTGAGAAAATTCTTGTTGAGCGCCTGGCTAAGGCTGATGAAATGCTGATAAATGATGATTTCAAGGCACAGCTGAGAGTTACTGCAATGAGTACACCTTCAAGGTCAACACTCCATAACTCATGCCAAGGTGAATAAAATTCAAGAATCTCTGATCCAGCAAGATATGAATATAAAATTGGAAAATAACAGATTTTTCAAGCCAACCTTTGACATAATTGGGTATATTGAAAAAACTCAGGAGAAGCAACAAGCTCAGATTGATGAAATTCTAAAGAATCAAGCTTCTCATCAAACTCAACTCAATGAGATCCAATCCTCAGTGGAATTGCTTGTCTCTCTTCTTTTACCTGCTGATGCCAAAAATGGGGAGAAAGTAATTAAGTCCAAATGCAAATCTACTCAATCACTGAATGGTAAGGATGATGGAAATGACCAGGAAAACTATGGAATGGATAGAGGTCATGGTCAAGGCAAAGGTTTTTTATCAAGCAAAGCTAAACTACAAGTCAAAGAACAAGTTCTGATACTGGGAGAAGAATAAGTTCTGATACTGGTAAAAGAATAAGTTCTACTGAACATCTGGAACTTGATGAAGAGATTTCAAAGAGATTATTTCTTACAGAAAATCCTGGAATAGAATTTGAAAGTTTAAAGGAAGAAGAAGCTCGACTTAAAGCAAAAAAAGTCAACTTCAAATCTAAAGCTTCTGTTGTTGAAAAGAAACTTCCAAAACCTAAGGGTACTGTGATTAAGGAAAGGACAATTTCTGAGGCAACCAAAGCCAAATCACAAGTGGAGATAGATCCAAGATCTAAGGGCAAGGAAAAAATTAATGAACCTGTAAAGGTATATGTGCCAGTCATGGATGAAGAAATAATTGATGATGAAGATGCTAGTCTGATTTTGAAGAAAAAGGATATTCAAACAACCTCTGACATAGCTCATGTTGTTTAAGATCAGGACTTAGTAAATTCTGATATGATAGTGAAGCAAGCAACCTCTGACATAGCTCAAGTTGGCTTGATATCAGAAGATAAGGAAAAGGAAACCTTTGACATTGCTCATGTTAAACCTACAAAGATATTATTACCAGGATTCATTAAAGCTCAACAGACTCAACCTTTAAAGACTACATCAAGTGGTTTTGAAGCAAGAGTTGTTACAGGAAAGGAAGCAAGAGACAAATCTGGATTGGGTAGTTCTAAAGAGAAGAGAGTAAGCAACACTACCAATGATCCAACTTCCTTAAGTGAACCAGGTGTAGGAGCAACTCCTGAGAGATTGAATCAACTTGAATCTGTACAAATGGTTTACCAATCTAATTTGAAAGAAGATATCATGTTATACTTTATGACAGATGGGAGGGTATTTCAGATCAGGGAGAATGCAATTTCATTGAAGTATTTTGAAGAACTGGAACATGTTCTATTTTTGCTTCAAGTGAAAAAAAGATCAACAGATGGTGCTGCAGGGTGTTTAAAATCAAATATTCAAAGACTGAAGAAGCTTTATTCTATAAAGTCTGATAGCCCATACTGTCCCAAGTACAAATCTCATAGTGGAGAAATTGTTGAAATGAAGCCTAATACTGCTAAAATCATCAATACATTTTCTTGTATTAAGGGACTTGAATTCAATCTAGAGTCTGATAAAGCCTATATCATCAGACTAGATCAGGATATAAGAAAAGCTAAAGTAAATGATCTCAGGGCTGCTATTTTTCAAACTGGTGAAGATACAGTTGAATTGAAAAATGCTAAAAGGAGGATGGTCAATGAACTTGAATATGCTGAGAGTTGTTTGTTGAAGAACTATCTCAGAACAACTCCTGACATCAAAGAGATCAGAAATTGAAGCCAGGTCAAAGATCTACAACTGCTTAAATTCTGAAGTGTATACAGACTAAAGCTGTTATCAGACCTTGAGGATGGTAAAGCTACAAGGACTGTAAGTTGTAGTTATCTAGTCAAATTCTCATGCATTTGTACTTAATGTTTTTAAGATCATCAAATATCTGTTGAATTTGTATATTATGCTAATTTACAAGTTAGGGGAGATTGTTAGATATATTTATGATGTCATGTCTAATATGATTTGTGTTTAGTTTTTAGATCTTACTTAACAGGACAAATCAGTACTTAACAGGACAAATCAGTACTTAACTGGAAATCAGTACTTATACTGAAGTCAGGACTTAAGATATCAGAACTTAAGTTGTTAGAACTTAAGTTATCAGGAGATATTTATCAGGAGATAATATCAGGACTTAAGGAGACGTTTAGATAAGGAAGGCGACTGATTGAAAGGAAAGAAGATCAAAATAAACATAAAAAGAAATATGCATGGAGAAGAATTCTATGAGGAATAGAATACTTGGAAGAAAAGATAACTGATTGATATATATTAGGAAGCAAAATTGTATTCGATATCAATTAGAAGATTATCTTGTAACTGTGTAGTATATAAACACAGACATAGGGTTTACACTATATGTGTTATTATAATCGAGTTTATTAATTATTGTAACCCTAGCAGCTCTCGTGATAATTTGTTCATCACTGAGAGAGAACAGTTCTTTGTAACAGAGTTTATTGTGTTAAATAAAATCTGTGTTTTGTTACTTGAGTTCTTATATTCGATTTGATTGTAGTAAACACTGTATTCAACCCCCTTCTACAGTGTGTGTGACCTAACACTGTAGATATGCCAAACCTTGACAAAATCTTCTGAATGTATCCCTTCTATGATAATAAAAGTTTTTTTTGCTTCTATCCCTATAAATCTCCATTCCCAAAATTTTCCAAGCCGTAACCAAAAGTTTCATCTCAAACTCAGCACTAAGAAGACCCTTCAACTTCTGAACATCAGACTTGTTCTCTGTAGCTATCAACATATCATCCACATACTAGACCGGATAAATAAAAGAACAATTTGCTGTCTTATTATAATAAACACATCAATCATACAGACTCCTGGTGTAGCCAATACCTATCATATAGCTATCGAATTTCTTGTACTAATGCCTCGGAGGCTGCTTTAGTCCATACAAGGACTTCAACAACTTGAAAATATAGTCTTATTTACCAGGAACCTGAAAACCATATGGATGAGTCATATATATATCTTCTTCCATCTCTCAATGTATAAAAACTATCTTCACATTGAGTTGTTCAAGCTCCAGATTCTGATATGCAACTATTGCTAGTAGCACCCCGATGGAAGTGTGTTTGACCACTGGAAAAAAAATCTTATTATAGTCTACTCCCTCTTTTTGAGTGAACCCTTGAGCTACTAACCGAGCTTTATACTTGATACCCACAACATATGTTTCTCCTTCCTTCTTCTTGTAGGCTCATTTACATGTGACAATCTTTATGCGTCGAGGCCGCTTGACTAATTCCGAAATCTTATTCTTCTGAAGTGACTTCATTTCATCTCCCATTACAGTAAACCATTTTGTAGATTCAGTACATGTAAACTACTTCTTTGTAAGTGGATGGCTCATCAGAGCTAGGATCCACCTCTTCAGCAACCTGTAATGCATATGCCACTATATCTTCAAAACCATATTTCTTTGGAGGCACCCCATAATTATCTTTCCTCGATCGATTAATATCCAAACGGTGCCGATTCACTACTGGTAATGATGAAACTGATGATTCCGATTCTGATCTTGGTTGTTGAACTTCCTGTTGTGGTTCACTCTCATCTTGAGTGACTCCCTCCTCCACCTGTTTCCCAACACCACCACATTCTCAAATAACAGTAGACTTCATAGTAGAGTTAAACATATAATTTTCATTAAAGACTACATTTCTACTAAGTATAACCCTATTTTCATATGGAGACCATATTTTATAACCTTTAAGGAATATTCTAACACAAGAAATAAAATATTTTCGTCAATATTAGAGATATCACCGTGATTCAGGAAATTTTCAAGATTAATGCATGAAGCTTTTCAACTATCCTCACTTGCAGACTTCAACTTTTTTACACTAAATAATAACCAAAAGTCTGCTCATATAATGTTAACTGGTCAAATATGAAATGAAGTGATGTATTAACATGATTGAGTAAGTGCATAAAGTAGTTAACTCTAAGATTTTGTTCACCTGACAATGTCACAACTTCTTCATTACCTTCATCGTGTTATCTTTTCCTTTTAGCACGCGAAACTATAATAACCGGGAAATTACGACTGTTTAATATCATATTAAATGAATAATTATGTGAATTATGATATTATAAAGTATGATTATATTATATGAATTCTATTATGTGCTATATCTATTATGCATGGTTCGAGATATTTTTCGGGTATTTTATTAAGAGTTAAATGGATTTATATTAAGAGATATATTATCTAGGTTTCATTTTAACATCGGATATTTCGTATAGAGCAATTGACCTTATTTTGCAAAATATGGCGTATACCATATTGATTTTCCGAACATCTAGTTAATTTAGAATATATTTCGTTTCGAGAAAAATAATTTTTTCGAGCCCCTATCGGGACATCGAAGCTCAAAAAAATCGTATTTTTATTTTTATAAAATCGCGGGACTTTCAAATATTCAATATTTTTGGATTTTTGAAATATTCGTAATTTTTAGGAAATTTTGACATAATTTTTGTATTTTCCCCGTTAATTATTAAGTTTGGACTAATTATTTTTATTAAATGATATAATTAGACCCTAAATAATTTTTGGGGAATTATTTTTTACTATAAATAGATTTTAATTATTATTTAATTATAAAAAAATCAGAAAATATATAAAAAATCAGTTTTTTCCCTCAAAATTAGGGTTTATGTTCTTCATGCGTTCTTGAGAATCAAAGCATGATTTTGGCCTGATCTGGAAAGCAAAATAGGTCGTATTTGTAGTCAAATTGAAGCTCTTGAATAATTTAATACAATTATCATCAAAAAGTATCTCAGGTTAGTGGATTTTAATTTTTAATTTTAGGGTTCATAGTTCGAATTACGGGTTTTTAATTCTGGGGTTATTGTTTGATTTTGATGCTTGAAATTGTTCCCTGAGGTGATTTACAATCGTTTCATATATTTAAATGAACCAGATGATTCCTGGAAGTTGTTAGTCGAATTCACGAGTTTTGCTTAAAATTTGGATTCACTTTTCTAAATTATACGTTAATCGGTTCTTGATTATGAATATGTGGTTAACTTTGTGCGAATTTCAGCTTTTATTTCATATGTTATTTGTTAAATTTGGTATCATTTTGACTGAATCATGATTTCTCCGGATTTTTAAGCAACTCGCTGGAATTAATGGTTTTTTCGGCCGAAACCGACGAGTTTTAACTCGTCTGTGGTGATTGTTGTTAGTTTTGAATCGTTGGGTTGCTGTTGTACGAGCTTGGAATGAAAACTATGGGAAACGAAATCGTTTCTGGCCCCGATCGAACTCGCCGGAGTCCGGCAAGAACCACTGGATTCTGGGCAACCCGACCGGTGTTCTTGAGGACCCTGTAGTGTTCATACATGACCGGGTTTCAACCCGATTGAAACCCGGGTTTGATCATTCCTATCCCCAAAATCAAGTCTGAAAACTGTTTGTGCAAATTTCTTTTATTAAAAATTTAAAAATCATTTTTTTTAATTTTTAAAAAGTAATTATAAAATTCAAAAATCAATTTAATTAATTATTTTAAATAATTAACTAAATTATCTTAATTCTGGAAAATTATTTTCTTTATTATTTTCAAAAATCTAAATTTGATTTAATTATTTATAATTTATTTTAATTAATTATTTATGAATTTAATTAATTAATTAATTTATTTAATTAATTTTATCTATAAATAGTTAAATAAAATGTAATTATTTATAATTAAGTCAAATAATGATTTAAAAATCATTTTCAGCTTTTAAAAATATATAAAGGTATTTAAAATTCAATTATTATTATTATTAATTGAATTATTCTCACTTTATTCGTAATAAATAGACCGTTCGTCCGTTTAATACGAAATGAACGCGTCTAGACTTAGAAAAATATTCTGCTTCTATTAAAAATACTATCGAGACATAAAATCTTTCATTTCAAAAGGTCACTTGACTTTGTAAATATTTCTGAGTCGCGTAACTATCGAAAAGTCGTAATTCGACTCGATTTCAATTTTTAAACACATGAAGTCGAATGTTTTGATGAACTGAATCATATGTTATATGAATTATATGATACGTGCCTTATGTTTTTATGTGTTATGTGAATTATGAATCCCGGTGTCTATTAAACTTTATCTGATTAATGTGGTCCTTATCTGTTATTACCGGGTGGGTAGATGATAAGGATAAACATATAGAATAGATAATTATATATTGTCGATTAATTAAAATAGTATCTTTTATAATAGATATATATAGTTCGAGGCATTCAAAGCCAGACAGTGATAGTGAAAGTAAAGCCTGAATATTTATGGTAATGAGACGAGTGGATACAGAATATAGGTGAACTTGAATGATGATTGAAAGTTAAAAAGCTGAACAATTAAGGCAAATATTCTCGAACCTACTTGTAATATATTGCAAGTATTTCTTCCCTATTCTAAATTCAGAATAGGTAATTATTTTTATATTTCGCTGGATTTACTCTTAATTATGCAAGTACCTTTTATTGGTATTCCTTATTATTAATTGTGAACTACTGAGCAAATATATATTATTCTGGGTTATTTGCGAAACCTGAATCAGGTTGTTTTGAAATCAAAATGATTTGACATCAAAATACTCTACGGACTAGATGGTACGATGAGGGCCAGGAATGAGTTGGACCCTAAGGGCTAGAGATGGCTGGACCCTTTATTTATGGAGGCTAAAATGGGCATGGGTATCTTGATATGACGTGGGTCTATGCTTATGGGCATAGGTCCGTACTATACCTGACTGATCAGCAGGTTATAGTACTGTGTTGATTCTAGTATCCAGTTTAATTTATTGTTGATCGCCATTAACGACATTCTTCTTGAAAAATTTTATGGTTACAAAGCAATCAAAGTTCTGATCCATGATATGAATCGGTGAACTGTTTATTGATTTTTGATATATGATTGAAGGCTACTAAGGACCGATGTTTTATTCGCTCAACTGTTTTAATAAATAAATATATTTACAAAATCATTTAAAGATTGTTTCCGGGAGTTCCTTTTTATTATAATACCTAAAAACCATATATGATACTTGCTGGGCATTTTTGGCTTACTCTTGCTTTGTGAATTCTTATTTCTTTCAGTATCAAATGAGGATATAAGTGAATATCTTTTAATAGACAACAAAATTGGAGAGATCCCAACTGTATAAAGTTGGAGATGTCATAGTAAATAAGACGAGGAAGTTAGTAAAAAGGTAATAGAATTTTATTTAGTTGTTATAAATTTTAGAAGGTTAGATTCTTATTTCATACCACAACCTGTAAACGATCCAGAAATTGAGGGGTTATCTGTATATTTGTTTTAATATACATGTTTATATTATTTAAAGTTATTTGGTGATACCCAATCCTGACCCCGGATTTGAGGATGTTACAAGTTGGTATCAGAGCCACAGGTTATTGGTCCCTGAAATAAAAATAGGTAGAATTTAAGATAAGATTGGCAGGTCATAAAAGATAGTGAAGACTTTAAGAAAATTCATGTTGAATTTGAGTTGAGTTTGAGTTAAGATTATCAGATACGATATTAGTTATTAAGATAAGATGTTAAGATAGGTGTAAAGCGAATATATTGACGCTATAGATATATTGAGTACCTAGATCCTATAAGAATGAGGAGTCGACGGCTCGACAGATATAGAATAAACTACCCTGAGTTCCATGTGGTCTAAATGGATATGAGATTGATTATAAGAATGTGAGAAAAGAAGAGACAAATGAGTTTTACTATGATCCGGATTGGGATGGTGTAGTAGGAAATAATTATCAGTCTATAGCCAAGCGAGTTGATGGGAGAGCCAAACTTGTAAGTTCGAAAGGCATCACTATTATGAGAAGTTCTTAATATTATCAGCCACTTTTTGGGCGCCACGCAAGGAACGACATATCTGCCTTATTAGGTATACTTAAGTTTAACAAGAAGATACGACTTTATCCATAAACAGAATGTCGAATTGTGCCTGTTGGTTGTAACCATGATGAAAGTATCACATGCAATACCAAATGTCGGCATTGGAGTTAGAGTTACGAATAAGATAGTATGCAAAGGTAAATGAAGTTTTCGTCAACTAATGAATATGAAATGACCCAATGAGGGGTAGAAAATATACCGAAGTGGATGGACCCTGCTGTGGTCGTCTCTTTAATTAGGTACCTTATTAGTGGATTATGAGAACAACAACCAACTCATATAGTAATGACGACCATGTGTGTGATTTTTAAAATTTTAAACAAGTTTTCGAAAAAGAATTTCTTAACAAAATTTGTAAAAGTTCTTTAAACATAATGGGTTTTAAAATTTGGTTGTAAAATTACTACTTAAGTTCTAGTTGTTATAAGCATTAGATTACCCGGAAGAATACTTAATCTGGAACCAGTATTGTTAAATTCAGAGGGTCAAGTGGACCCGTTATTACGAAGGAGTTTAAAAATTTTCCCGACGGAAGATTGCAAATCTTATTTAATAGTATCGATGATAGAGTCAATGTGCGGGGATAATATATATCCAATTCATGAAATTATTAAAGTTCAAAAGAACCAATATGTTGCGGGTCTAATGATAGACATACGTGGCATGGACGGAGCGAGAAATTATGATTGTAAATCTGTTAGGTCACACACACTGTAGAGGGGGTGAATACAGTGTATAGCACAATCAAATCGAATTCTAATAACACAAGTAACAGAAAACAAACTTTATTCAAAGCAATAAACTCTGTTACAGTATGGAACTATCCTCTCTCAGTGATGAACAAATATCACGAGAGCTGCTAGGGTTACAATGAATAATATTCTCGATAATGATAACACTTATAGTGTAAACCCTATGTCTGTGTTTATATACTACAAAGTTACAAGATAATCGCTAATTGATATGGAATATAATTCTGCTTCCTAAAATATATCAATCAGATATCTTTTCTTCCAAGTATTCTATTCTTCATAGAATTCCTTCTTCATGCATATCTCTTCTTACGTTTGTCTTGATCTTCTTTTCCTTTCAATCAGCCGCCTTCCTTATCTGAACGTTTCCTTTAAGCTCTGATATTATCTTCTGATAAATATCGGCTGAACCTTAAGTACTGATAACTTAAGTTCTAACTTCAGTATAAGTGCTGATTTCAATTAAGTACTGATTTGTCCTGTTTAAGTAAGATCTGAAAACTAATCATAAATCATATTAGTCATGACATTATCAAATATATCTAACAATCTCCCCCAACTTGTAAATTAGCATAATATACAAGTTTAACAGATATTTGATGATGTCAAAAACATTTAGTACAAATGCATGAGAATTTGACTAGATAACTACAACTTACAGTCCTTAAATCTTTACCAACTTTAACTACTGATAACAACTTCAGTCTGTATTCATATCAGAATTTGAGCAGTTGTAGATCTTGACTTGGCTTCACTTTCTGATCTCTCTGATGTCAGGATTTGTTCTGAGATAGTTCTTTAACAAACATCTCTCAGCATATCTGAGTTCATCAATCATCCTCCTTTTAGCATCTTTAAGTTCTGCAGAATCTTCACCAGTTTGAAAGATAGCAGACCTGAGATCATTAATTCTAGCTTTCCTTATGTCCTGATCCAGTCTGATCAAATACGCCTTGTTAGACTCAAGATTGAATTCTACAGCCTTATAACCCAGAAAGGTAGTTATAATCTTAGCAGAGTTAGGCTTCATCTCAACAATATCACCCTTGTGATCTCTGTACCTTGGAAGATATGTGCTGTCAGACTTTACAAAATAAAGCCTTTTCTGTCTCTGAATTTGATTCTTCAAATAGTTTGCAGCACTTTCTGTTATTCTGTCATTCACTTGAAGCAAGAATAATACATGTTCCAATTCTTCAAAATACTTCAGTGGAATAACATTTTCCCTTATATGATAAACCCTACCATCTGTCATGAAGTACAACAAGATGTGTTCTTTCAAGTAGGTTTGGTAAACCATCTGTACAGATTCGAGTTGATTCAATCTTTCAGGAGTTGCTCCAATACCTGGTTCACTTAAGGAAGTTGGATCATTGGTTGTGTTCTGTACTCTTCTTTCATCAACACTACCCAATTCAGATTTATCTCTTGCTTCCTTTCCAGTAACCACTCTTGCTTCAAAACCACTTGATGCAGTCTTCAAAGGTTGAGTCTGTTTGGCTTTGGTGAATCCTGGTAGGAGTAACTTAGAGGGTTTAACATGAGCAATGTCAGAGGTTTCCTTTTCCTTATCTTCTGATATCAAGTCAACTTGAGCTATGTCAGAGGTTACTTGCTTCTTTATAATATCAGAACTAACTATATCTTGACTCTGAACAACTTGAGCCATGTCAGAGGTTGTCTTAGAAATCTTCCTTGAAGTCAGAGTAAGATCAACATCTTCAACAATAATTTCTTCATCCACAGGAGGCACATAAACCTTTATAGGTTCACCAACTGTAACACCCCCAAATCCGGGGTCGGAGATCCGGGTTGTCACGAGTTCCATTTCCCTTATAAACACCCAATCTTAATAAATAATCAACTACTCTGTACTGTGACCCCACCATTAAACACACACACCACAAGTTATAGCCTCAGAGATGAATATCCAAAAATAATCACAAGTCGTTTTATTCCACAATTATATGCCAATACACCTTAAACAAGTTTCTGAATAAATTTATATTTCTTTGCCATTATTACAATTCATAAATATACATAATCTGATACATCAAAAGTTGAAAGCCTAGCCTATTGGTAGTTCCTACCTCAGCTACAGCGACATCAACGCCTATAGGAAACTGCGTAACGTTTCCTATCCGCTCGCGAATTGGGAGCTTGGTCCTGTTCATCTTGTCTATCTGATGTTGTGTGATGAAAGAAGAAAGCAAGGGTGAGCAGCAAGCCCACCAAAATAATATGTATAATGATTAACAATATATGAGCCTTCTCATAGTACTCATGAAGGTCTTGGTCAAAAGAAATGAACCAAGATGATATCTTAATGCGATGAAGTCGCAAAATATTCAGTATATATATACATATATACTTTTCAAAATATTGGAAGTCCTCTTCCATGCATAATACACACAGAGTTCCAGTGTATAACTGTATAAAAATATCGTTGCAAGGTGATCTCATATATCTAACCTTGTCTCAACATTTTTCTGAAAATCTTTGTCATGCATAAGATAATCATTTACTAGATATAAGTTTAAAAGATGAAGTTACAAGATACTCCAATATACTTATATCTTTTCCAAATACTACTTGAACTACCACCATTCAAGTTATAATTAGTTTCCAAAGTTCATCACATAGATGAGACTACAAGACCAGATTTGAATAGATTAAATCTTTAAAATATCATCAAAATAAAATGAAGTTACGAGATACTTCATTTGATGCAAACATCATTTTGAAAACTTGACCCTGCCAACACTCAACAATCGCCCAACCGTAGCCTTTCTATCGAAGTGCTCTGGGTAGTGCTGCAGAAATATCCAATTGGATGATGAACTCATTACGGGAGTTTGCCGCGCCAGGAAGATCACTTACGATGATCAGTCATAGTAGTGCAACCCCATCATTTTCTACATGTAGAGGAGAACCTGTCGGATTTACTTGTCAACCGAACACTGAACTCCTAAGGAATGGACCGCCTTAGCGGAACTTCCAGGCCATTTGGGCCAATATAATAAGGCTGGGCCGGCGCCACTCGACCACTTACGCCACTCCTAGTTCAGATGAAATCCATGACTCTGAAACGTAAAGCTCGTTCCCCCTTTCCCCAAGTAGAAACTTGTTGATATGGCTCCACCAAGAAATCGTATCTAGTTGGAAAGGAAAACTCACCGATATTTCCCAGGCGATGCCTGTTAATGGATTAACTTGTTCCAAGAATTTTACTTCCCGAGTGTTGGGTAAGTAATCAATTCATTTATCAAAACAGCAACCTTGTTGCGAATATAAAATACACCACAGAGCCGGATCCCTCAGGTTTTGAGCGAGTATTTAAATCCCCTTAAAAAGGAAGATCTTAAATATAAAAATGAGTTTTGGGATCCGCTCTAACTTTTAAAAATCATTTTGAAGACTCAAAAACACTTTATAGAGTGTTTGGAGTAAAGCTGATTTAATGAAGTAAATCAGTCCCCAGAATATTTAGAAAATGACTGAATATTATTATTTAAATAATATTCCCATAAAGAATAATCTTTATAAAAATAATTGAAGTAGAAGTTTTAAAACTTATACTTGAAACGAATATTAAATAACCAAAGATATACTTATATGAAAGTACTATCTTTATTTGAATAATCGAAAATAAGTTTGATTATTTACACCTTATTCTTTAATAAAATAAAGAATATATCTCAGCAAATAATCGGAGTCATAGATCCTCAAATGAATATTCAAAAATATTCATTAAGTAATATAAACTGAGTCATAAGCCCTCGAATGAATATTCAAATAATATTCAGATAATAAAATAAAAGGAGTCATACATCCTCAATTGAATATTCAAATAATATTCAATAAATAATATAAAGGAGTCATAAGTCCTCGAATGAATATTCAAGATAATATTCATTAATAAAATAAAGTTATCGAATAAACTTTATTCGATTAATAGTTTTGAAAACTATAACCATACATATATATAAATATATATATATAAAATCTACTCGGGATCCTCGACTCCCGGTTTTAGAAAATGTTTTCACCTTTGGGTCCCTCTAATATGGGTATATGCAAATTACTGCTATTCTCTAGCATAGGTATTATCAACTGAACCAACAGATATATATGGCAAGAATACGAA
The DNA here is from genome assembly GCF_009905375.1 of Apium graveolens. NCBI lineage: Eukaryota > Viridiplantae > Streptophyta > Magnoliopsida > Apiales > Apiaceae > Apium > Apium graveolens. Next base: position 28,832,977 of record NC_133648.1, on the reverse strand, counting down.
ACAGGCATGCATATATATACCATATCAGCATGCTTCAATATATCGCAACATTTGCTAATTAACCAACATGCATCTATCACAAGATAATGCATATACATATATACATCACAACAACAGTTATAACGGGTAGAAAACTTGCCTGAGCGACTTGGGGTGAAAAAAAAGCTCGGAACGAGTCTGGTAACCTATAAACAACAAGTAAGTTGGAATTAAACCAAAGTCACTTGTAAATCTATACTTTAACTAACTTAGACTCTAACGCTTGTTTTGCGCTTACTGATTTGCTTAAGTCACTCGGGTACCCTCGGCTCCACCATTTTTAATAATTTAACCTTTACGAGTTTTAAGGCGATTCCTTCGCGAGTGTCTTACCAACTGTCTAACACACTTACCATAAATGTTTCATACATTAATTAACCCTTTTTGGTCTTTAACCTATGTTTCAAAGTAAAGCGAGGGGAAAAGTTTCGTTCGCGAAACGCCGTTACTTGAAACGGTCGTTTCTCCTAAACCGTACATCGGAATCAAACGAACTACATATCAAAACGAAGCTCGTAACATGAACTATCTAAACATGGCAATGGTCAAAATCTAGCAGGGTGTTCTCGGGTCCAAATGTTATGAACAAAAGCAGTCTAAAGTAAATCGGACATTACGACGGCTATGTTTACGCAATCACCAATGTTTAAACTACTCCAATTAACCACCAACCAACTCATAACCATCAATACAACAAAACTTTACCTAAACCATACCACATCAGTCCATAATCTCCAAGGTTTTCAACTCAAACAACCACAATCAAGACCTATGAACTATAATCAAGCTTCAATTACCAAAACACTTCCAAATCAAACCAAACTACTAATAATCACAATCCATGCTTCTCATTTCACAAAACCAACCATTAAGCTTACTAACAAATAAAGTAAAGGCTAGGGTTTGAAGTTTATACCTTCCTTGGGAGGTGTTAAGTTGCTAGGAAGCCTTAGGGAGCCTCCTACAAGCTTGATCTTTTCAAAGAAATCAAGAACACAAAGTTAGGCTTTGAAGTTTCTAAAAGTCCGATTTAAAGAACTGTAAAAATGAGGGTCTTACCATGATTATTTGGACGAGACTTCTGAACAAGAGTTGTAGGTCATCTCAATACCTTTCCAATGAGATATAGAACACAATATTTGAGTGAGAAATGAAGGAGATACATCAGTTTTAGTGTGCTGGTTCTGTTTTGGCCGAGAGCATGAAGAACAATACCTTGGTTTCTTTTTGATTTTGATGAAAAATGATTTGCTTGGCTTGGTTGGTTTGATTTTTGTGTTTGTTTTAGTAAATTACCTAGTTGCCCTTGATTTTGTGTGGTTAAAAAGCCACCACATCTCCTTCCTTCCCATGTCATGCTTGTGTCATCCTCATGATGTCATCCTCCCCTCCTTGTCCTCTTCTCATTGGTTGGGTGACATCATCCTCTCTAATCCCTTTGATTAACTTCCTAATTGTTTGCCTAATGACCGCTGATCTGTTATACTGTTCGCTTAACTTTCGTTTTCGTTTATCGTTTGAGGGATCATACCCGGGATCTTATTACTTAGGTTCCCTTAACCTTTCTCAATACATTATATTCCTTTTTATGATCCTCTATTATAATCCTTTAATTTAAATCCTTTTATCCTGCTACCTTATACTCAATTCTTTCCGTATCTATTGGATTTCCGGGAAAAATCAAAGTGTTCGGATTTGGATTCTGACGATCTTTACATACACTTATATCCCATATAAAGTACTAATAAAATCTCAGAATATCCATATCAGAACCCCTACATAGTGTGGCATGAAAAGTTTTCTCATTCAGCAAAAACACTATTCATAAGGGTTTCAAAATTTCCCAAAAATTGGGGTTATTACAGTCTCCCCTCCTTAAAAGGATTCCGTCCCGGAATCAGATAGAAAATGAATTGGGATACTTTCTTAGCATTACACTTTCTAACTCTCAAATAAAATTTCCCACATTGTGGTTCTTCCATCAAACTCTGAATAGTTTGATAAGCCTTCTCCTAAGCACTTGTTCCCTTTTCACTCTACAACCCTTCCTAGTTGCTCCATATAGGTTACATCGGGTTGCATGTCTATGCGCTCATATGCCCTTATTTATCTGGCATCCGAATTACACTTTCTTAACATTGATACGTGGAACACGTTATGAACTTGCTACATGTTCGGGGGTAGGGCTAGCTCATATGCTAACTTCCCAAAACGTCTTAATATATCCAAGGGTCCAACAAATTGTAGACTTAGCTTCCCTTTCTTTCCGAACCTCATCCTTCCTTTCCAAGGGAATACCTATAACAATACTAGGTCCCCCACTTCCTATTCCTTGTCCTTTCGTGTCAAATCAACATACTTCATGTTCCCATCTTGGGCTACTACCAGCCGTCCTCTGATTAAAATCTATTATATCCTTGATCCTTTGGACTACTGCGGGTCCGAACATCTTGCGCTCTACAACTTCATCCTAACATAAGGGAGATCGATATTATCTTCCCTCAAGGATCTCATAAGGCGATATCTCAATACTGACATGTGATCTATTATCGTAAGAAAACTCAATCCGTGTTAAGTGATCATTCCAAATTCTTTCAAGTCTATCGCATGGAATTTTATCACAGCTTCTAGCACTATAGCTTTGGCGTCTCAATACCCATTCTGTTCCAGTTCATAATCGCTACTACCTTCCGTTCCTAATATTATACTGGTTATACTTTTGCTCGTTAGCATTCTATAACCTTTTAATAACCACGTCAACCTTAGTATCACGAATGTATTTCCATTCCGAATACTACCACAACTTTATTACTCCTTTTTCAGCTGTTTCTATTTCCCAAAGTTTGATCAATCATATAGAAGTAAATGAATTTGTTGAGAGATCACTATGATCATGAACACTTGTTATATCGCTTAGTTAGTACAGAAGGTGGCCAGCCTTTAGTACTTGACAAGCAATTTAAACAATAGATGGTATCCTACTAGGCTTCTATCACACAGATAGATAGTCATTCGGCAATACCTCCCCTTTCTGGAAGGGTTGTTCTTCTCAGCTTACATGAAATGAAAAGAAGAGAAAAGAACGAATTGAAGAGAATTGTATATATGAAAAATATACTGCCACAAAATATCTGGCTTGGAACCTACCTCTGAACTATAGAGGTTTGTCATAGGAGAACAAAACATATATGTATTTATATCAGTATCAAGTATTATAGCATCGCATTTCACGTGCCTAAATATTTCTATTCCGTCCATCATTCTATGGACCCATGCTCTTCCTCGAGCTTATACACAATCACCTTTGAAACTCCCTCGATATCGAAAATCGAATCTGGGATCTCATTCTAGACATCATCGTTACTAGAATTCTATGCTTGCACCGTAACCTTCCTCGTATAATAATATGACTCTCTATTGATAAGAAAGAATAAATATTCAATAGGTAGATACTCTACTTAATTAGTCTATCAATGTAACTTATACACTACCACTACCCGATTAGTGGTACTCAATCTCAACACCCATTCCAGTACAACTCTCACGGTTGTAATCAGCTCATTACTCGCAGAATCATTACTGCATTACTATGGTCCACCACTGGCCCACTGTCATCATTCACTTTCCATGAAATCTTAATATCTAACCATACGGAGTCCATACATGTCGTATCGATTCATTCTAAGGAGGTAACATAATCACCATTCTTGATTCATGAAGAACACTCCTGATCCTGACATACATACATGACATGAAGCAGATAAAATTGCAGAAGAGTTTCAATCAAAGCAACGGTAGCAGGTTAATACCATTCTAAACCATATGCCTTAAATAGAAGACTTACTCAAAGGTTCGTCTAGTCCTTTTTGAAACATGGTCCTGGCTTATCTCAAGATAGTATCTTCTGAGATAGATAGCCTGCTCATGGCGATTACACGAATTAAACCTTTACCAACTACTATTACGGTTGGGTATTGCACAGTCATCAGAAGGAATGTCAATCTTCCAAACCATAATACAACCTGCATAGCTTTAACCATCATCACTGTATTCCTTTGGCACAAGCGCCTATAATTATCCTCTTACCTTTAAAGTGTCGGCCACCTCTTTGGCCTTTCTTGATAGTAAAATTTCCTTACAGTCAATGTCATTTTAACCACCTCCAAATAAATTTTCTAACTTATTTCAATCACAGCTTATGTGAAGATGTTTTCCTTAAAATCTGATGAGTAAATTTTTTTTTTTTTTTATCATTTTTCCATAAGTTATTGCCTCAGTCTTTAGCGGTTAATCACTATCATGACTGACTCTCAATCATAATTAGAACATCTTTTATCTTAAGTCCTAATTGCCCTGAACAATTTCGAGCATTACTGGTTCGATCCATACTTTCTCGTGGTTTAACACGTGCCCCACTTGGCAACATTATAATTACGTCATATTTCCTTTATCAACATTTCTATTCTTGAGAATTTTGAATATTACCTTTCTCCTTGTAAAACCTCTAAGGTTATCCTTGATTCGTTCCTCCTGTATTCCCTAGATACAGGGCATATCAAAATACCATTTACTAATACTAAAACCATTGTCTATATACTTCTGAAAAATTTCTCCACTGATTCTTAAAGGTTGTTGTTACCTTAACCCTTTCCAAATCATACTGTCAAAACTCATACTGTCCCTATTAAGGGTGAAATGCCAACCTTTATGCATTCCCCTAGGATTCATTTTAAGTTATCGCTGTTCTATCCTTAATTCCACCTTTAAAAGGTACATGCATCCTTCCATGGATAAATCAAGTCATATATCCCTGATAAGGGTATCTTATTCAATCATTCCCACCTCGATAGTATATGCCTAATTTTCACAATAACATCTGTATTCAAAATGAGGTCAATCAATATGGCCTCCAAAAGATAACAACGGTTATCCGCTTTTCTTCCCTAATTTGGTAACGATAACAAGGATGTTCTGGAAGATATTGGTCGTGTTCAACGTGAACTTCTTTTTAATAATTCCTTATTTACTTTTGTTGTTTATCTCAACAGTCATCTCAATGTTGGGATATCTTTCATACCTGGCGTCTCCCTTTCTGGGTATCATGCCCCTGGTCTTACACTTCACATTCTTGAAGGTCACTTCCTTCATCCAATTTTCCTAATTTCTTACTTCCTTGTCTCCTCAGTCTATCTGCGTCTCATTATTTATCCTTCGAACTATCTCAAGGTTTCCTCGAATCCTCCCAACTTACAGGGGATAAAATATATGTATCTCTTATACCTTCAACCATCAATTTAACTCATGGTGAATCACCCTCATCCTGACGATTACATACTTTTCTATTTCTATTACTACGAGTCTTTAGGGTTTCCTCATACCCAATTCCTTTATCATTCCTCAAACTCTATTGCCTTTACATTCCTTTCCACTTCAGTTTCTTTTTATTTCCCTTTCTCTTATCATTATTTCATGAACCAACACAACATAAGCATTGATTTCAAACATCCCGTCATTTTGGATTCGTGTCCTTAGAACGAATCTTGACAACTTTTACATTTTAGATTCATAATTCATCATACTCGTCTGCCTTTGTTCTGGCTCTAAAGCTTTTACACTATCTCCTTATCTTTGGGAATTAATCTCCCGAAAACAATTGACTGAACTTAAATCAGTTTATTATAATCTCTTGCTCCGTGCCTTCCTTGGTCTTTCACCAGCGGGTGGTCTCTCTCTTAGGAGGGTAAGTGACAAAAACAGTCTTTTGTGGTTCGTCAATCATTCAGAATCTCAAATGATTCCTCTATTTCCTTTAGCCAGGCTCTTGCCTCAACTAGGTCAACCTGTTCCTTGGAACTCTGAGAGCTTAGAGACTTAAAGGTCCTGAAAGAATTTCCTATCGCATTGTTTCCTCAAGGTGGTGGTTGGGGATAATAGTCTAAGTTCTGTCTAGACAGGTCCATGAATTGCCGTATAGGAGTACCGTCTCGGGTCTCCTTTCCTTACTCGACTTTCTGTTTCCTTAGTATGAAATGTTTCATCCTACTCCCCATAATTGGGGTCATTTTTTTTTTTTTTAAAATCCTCAACCGCTACATCTTCAATATCAACATCATCCGGTCCTGCATTAGGACACTCTATCGGATCCACAATCCGATCTCCAATTAGTAATAAAACATCATCGCGCTGTTGCCCCTCAACCTCAGGGTTCGGAGTCCCGCTACCATATACGATAATGAACTACGCTCCTATCACGATATTTATAAGGGTTCCCATAAGGGTTTTAACTGTCAGTACTACGTTAGGTAGTCCGACTATGAACTTGGCAAGAGTTCTTATTATCTTAGTGAACTTATTATCTTAACGTCACATCATCTCTGAGGTTTATAACGCTTAGCTCTGATACCACTTCTGTAACACCCCCAAATCCGGGGTCGGAGATCCGGGTTGTCACGAGTTCCATTTCCCTTAAAAACACCCAATCTTAATAAATAATTAACTACTCTGTACTGTGACCCCACCATTAAACACACACACCACAAGTTATAGCCTCAGAGATGAATATCCAAAAATAATCACAAGTCGTTTTATTCCACAATTATATGCCAATACACCTTAAACAAGTTTCTGAATAAATTTACATTTCTTTGCCATTATTACAATTCATAAATATACATAATCTGATACATCAAAAGTTGAAAGCCTAGCCTATTGGTAGTTCCTACCTCAGCTACAGCGACATCAACGCCTATAGGAAACTGTGGAACGTTTCCTATCCGCTCGCGAATTGGGAGCTTGGTCTTGTTCATCTTGTCTATCTGATGTTGTGTGATGAAAGAAGAAAGCAAGGGTGAGCAGCAAGCCCACCAAAATAATATGTATAATGATTAACAATATATGAGCCTTCTCATAGTACTCATGAAGGTCTTGGTCAAAAGAAATGAACCAAGATGATATCTTAATGCGATGAAGTCGCAAAATATTCAGTATATATATACATATATACTTTTCAAAATATTGGAAGTCCTCTTCCATGCATAATACACACAGAGTTCCAGTGTATAACTGTATAAAAATATCGTTGTAAGGTGATCTCATATATCTAACCTTGTCTCAACATTTTTCTGAAAATCTTTGTCATGCATAAGATAATCATTTACTAGATATAAGTTTAAAAGATGAAGTTATAAGATACTCCAATATACTTATATCTTTTCCAAATACTACTTGAACTACCACCATTCAAGTTATAATTAGTTTCCAAAGTTCATCACATAGATGAGACTACAAGACCAGATTTGAATAGATTAAATCTTTAAAATATCATCAAAATAAAATGAAGTTACGAGATACTTCATTTAATGCAAACATCATTTTGAAAACTTGACCCTGCCAACACTCAACAATCGCCCAACCGTAGCCTTTCTATCGAAGTGCTCTGGGTAGTGCTGCAGAAATATCCAATTGGATGATGAACTCATTACGGGAGTTTGCCGCGCCAGGAAGATCACTTACGATGATCAGTCGTAGTAGTGCAACCCCACCATTTTCTACATGTAGAGGAGAACCTGTCGGATTTACTTGTCAACCGAACACTGAACTCCTAAGGAATGGACCGCCTTAGCGGAACTTCCAGGCCATTTGGGCCAATATAATAAGGCTGGGCCGGCGCCACTCGACCACTTACGCCACTCCTAGTTCAGATGAAATCCATGACTCTGAAACGTAAAGCTCGTTCCCCCTTTCCCCAAGTAGAAACTTGTTGATACGGCTCCACCAAGAAGTCATATCTAGTTGGAAAGGAAAACTCACCGATATTTCCCAGGCGATGCCTGTTAATGGATTAACTTGTTCCAAGAATTTTACTTCCCGAGTGTTGGGTAAGTAATCAATTCATTTATCAAAACAGCAACCTTGTTGCGAATATAAAATACACCACAGAGCCGGATCCCTCAGGTTTTGAGCGAGTATTTAAATCCCCTTAAAAAGGAAGATCTTAAATATAAAAATGAGTTTTGGGATCCGCTCTAACTTTTAAAAATCATTTTGAAGACTCGAAAACACTTTATAGAGTGTTTGGAGTAAAGCTGATTTAATGAAGTAAATCAGTCCCCAGAATATTTAGAAAATGACTGAATATTATTATTTAAATAATATTCCCATAAAGAATAATCTTTATAAAAATAATTGAAGTAGAAGTTTTAAAACTTATACTTGAAACGAATATTAAATAACCAAAGATATACTTATATGAAAGTACTATCTTTATTTGAATAATCGAAAATAAGTTGGATTATTTACACCTTATTCTTTAATAAAATAAAGAATATATCTCAGCAAATAATCGGAGTCATAGATCCTCAAATAAATATTCAAAAATATTCATTAAATAATATAAACTGAGTCATAAGCCCTCGAATGAATATTCAAATAATATTCAGATAATAAAATAAAAGGAGTCATACATCCTCAATTGAATATTCAAATAATATTCAATAAATAATATAAAGGAGTCATAAGTGCTCGAATGAATATTCAAGATAATATTTATTAATAAAATAAAGTTATCGAATAAACTTTATTCGATTAATAGTTTTGAAAACTATAACCATACATATATATAAATATATATATATAAAATCTACTCGGGATCCTCGACTCCCGGTTTTAGAAAATGTTTTCACCTTTGGGTCCCTCTACTATGGGTATATGCAAATTACTACTATTCTCTAGCATATGTATTATCAACTGAACCAACAGATATATATGGCAAGAATACGAAACAGGCATGCATATATATACCATATCAGCATGCTTCAATATATCGCAACATTTGCTAATTAACCAACATGCATCTATCACAAGATAATGCATATACATATATACATCACAACAACAGTTATAACGGGTAGAAAACTTGCCTGAGCGACTTGGGGTGAAAAAAAGCTCGGAACGAGTCTGGTAACCTATAAACAACAAGTAAGTTGGAATTAAACCAAAGTCACTTGTAAATATATACTTTAACTAACTTAGACTCTAACGCTTGTTTTGCGCTTACTGATTTGCTTAAGTCACTCGGGTACCCTCGGCTCCACCATTTTTAATAATTTAACCTTTACGAGTTTTAAGGCGATTCCTTCGCGAGTGTCTTACCAACTGCCTAACACACTTACCATAAATGTTTCATACATTAATTAACCCTTTTTGGTCTTTAACCTATGTTTCAAAGTACAGCGAGGGGAAAAGTTTCGTTCACGAAACACCGTTACTTGAAACGGTCGTTTCTCCTAAACCGTACATCGGAATCAAACGAACTACATATCAAAACGAAGCTCATAACATGAACTATCTAAACATGGCAATGGTCAAAATCTAGCAGGGTGTTCTCGGGTCCAAATTTTATGAACAAAAGCAGTCTAAAGTAAATCGGACATTACGACGGCTATGTTCACGCGATTACCAATGTTTAAACTACTCCAATTAACCACCAACCAACTCATAACCATCAATACAACAAAACTTTAACTAAACCATACCACATCAGTCCATAATCTCCAAGGTTTTCAACTCAAACAACCACAATCAAGACCTATGAACTATAATCAAGCTTCAATTACCAAAACACTTCCAAATCAAACCAAACTACTAATAATCACAATCCATACTTCTCATTTCACAAAACCAACCATTAAGCTTACTAACAAATAAAGTAAAGGCTAGGGTTTGAAGTTTATACCTTCCTTGGGAGGTGTTAAGTTGCTAGGAAGCCTTAGGGAGCCTCCTACAAGCTTGATCTTTCCAAAGAAATCAAGAACACAAAGTTAGGCTTTGAAGTTTCTAAAAGTCCGATTTAAAGAACTATAAAAATGAGGGTCTTACCTGATTATTTGGACGATACTTGTGAACAAGAGTTGTAGGTCATCTCAATACCTTTCCAATGAGCTATAGAACACAATATTTGAGTGAGAAATGAAGGAGATACATCAGTTTTAGTGTGCTGGTTCTGTTTTGGCCGAGAGCATGAAGAACAATGCCTTGGTTTCTTTTTGATTTTGATGAAAAATGATTTGCTTGGCTTGGTTGGTTTGATTTTTGTGTTTGTTTTAGTAAATTACCTAGTTGCCCTTGATTTTGTGTGGTTAAAAAGCCACCACATCTCCTTCCTTCCCATGTCATGCTTGTGTCATCCTCATGATGTCATCCTCCCCTCCTTGTCCTCTTCTCATTGGTTGGGTGACATCATCCTCTCTAATCCCTTTGATTAACTTCCTAATTGTTTGCCTAATGACCGCTGATCTGTTATACTGTTCGCTTAACTTTCGTTTTCGTTTATCGTTTGAGGGATCATACCCGGGATCTTATTACTTAGGTTCCCTTAACCTTTCTCAATACATTATATTCCTTTTTATGATCCTCTATTATGATCCTTTAATTTAAATCCTTTTATCCTGCTACCTTATACTCAATTCTTTCCGTATCTATTGGATTTCCGGGAAAAATCAAAGTGTTCGGATTTGGATTCTGACGATCTTTACATACACTTATATCCCATATAAAGTACTAATAAAATCTCAGAATATCCATATCAGAACCCCTACATAGTGTGGCATGAAAAGTTTTCTCATTCAGCAAAAACACTATTCATAAGGGTTTCAAAATTTCCCAAAAATTGGGGTTATTACACCAACTTTTTCTTTACCCTTGGACCTTGGATCTATCTGCAATTGTGATTTAATCTTGGTTGCTTCAGGATCCTTTCTTTTATCACAATGCCTTTGGCCTTAGGAACTTTCTTTTTACCAACAGAAGCTTCAGATTTAGAATTGACTTTTTCTGACTTAAGTCTAGCTTCTTCTTCCATCAGACTCTCAAAGTCCATTCCTGGATTTTCCTTAAGAAATAACTGTCTTGATAATTCTTCATCAAGATCCAAAAGTTCATCAGAACTTATCCTTTTACTAGTATCAGAAGTAATTCTTTTTCCAGTATTAGAACTTGTTCTATGACCTGTAGCTTCAGCTCTTCTTGATGAGAAACCACTACCTTGACCATGACCATGACCTCCACCCATTCCAGAGTTTCCCTGGTCATCTTTTTCATCATCCTTCCCCTTCAGTGTCTTAACAGTTTTGCATTTGGACTTAATTACCTTCTCCCCCTTTTTAGCATCAGCAGGTAAGAGAAGAAAGACAAGCAATTCCACTGAGGATTGGATTTTATCGAGTTAAGATTGCTGAGAAGCTTGATTTTTCAAAATATCATCAATCTGAGACTGTTGCTTCTCTTGGGTCTTCTCAATGTAAGCAACTCTGTCAAAGGTTGGTTGGAAGAAAGTTTTCTTGTCAATTTTCTTAATCATTTCTTGCTTGAGCAATTCTTCCTGAATTTTATGTAACTCTGCATGAGTTGTTGAATGTAGACCTTGCAGATGTCTAGTACCCAATGCAGTGACTCGAAGCTGTGTCTTGAAATCATCATTAATTAACATCTCATCAGCTTTTGCCAAGTGCTCAGCAAGAATCTTTTCAGATGGAACAAAGGTAACCGTGTTCCATTCCCTAGTCCACTCCTGTCCTCTAGGAGTTTCACTCCAAGTTACTGGTGCTTCTCCTCGAACAAACTTCTTGACTAGTTCAGATTTATAAACAGTCTGTTGAGGTGCATGTCCTGAAGGACCAGCTTCATCAGCATCTGCATTTATAGCGGCATCACCAGTATCAGCAGCATTTGCAGCATCAGAACTGACAGAATCAACATCTTCTGTTAAAAGAACAGTATGAGAAGCAATTAAGACTTCAACATCCTCCTCTAAGTGCCGACCCGCTTCCAAGTTCTGATCAACATCCATAGTCTGATGCTCACCTATATTCTAATCATCAACATCTAGATGCAGAGAAGGTGTTACAGACAATTCTGGAGTTTCATTAGCATCAGTAAGTGGTGTTGTTGATGGATTTATTGCTGTTGGAGCTTCTAAATAGAGAACCTCAGGCACAACTAGATTGTGAATATCAATTTCAGCACTTGTGCCTGGGTCTTCAGTAGATACTGGTTCGTGTACAGGAGACACAAGTGGTGTAGATGCGTTATCTGTAGCAGTAGCTTCATGAGTTGGTGACAATGAAGATGGAGATGCAGTAGCTCCAGCAAATTCGGGCTCTTTTGAGATCAGAGATTCCTGATCTCCTTCCTTAGCTGCCGCTTCCTCATCATCTGAAGCTGGCCTGTGAGCTCTCTGTTTCTTTCTTTTCTTTGAAGGTGTAGATTCCTTGGGAGTTTCAGCATAAGATATTCTTCTAAGCCTTTTGAGAAGCTTAGATCCCCCAATTCCAGTATCCTTCTGAGAAGAGACCTTCTCAGCTTCTTTTATAACAGGTTATGATACAGGAACCTGTTCCTCACTATCTGACTCATCTCTCAGAACAAACTTCCTTCTCTTCTGTGTTGTCTGAGGTACAATCTTTGTCCTCTTGGGCTTGGAAGATGAAGGCTTCACAGTATGTGCTGATGATAAAGGTTGAGGTAGCTGTGAAGTTTTGAGATATGTTCTGACATAAGGTTGAGTAGATTGAGATGTATGTGTAGTATGTTCTGATGGTTGTTGAGTTGTCTGGGTGGCGGTGGTGGGTTGTACATCAGGGTAAACAGATCTGTAGGTTAGAGGATCAGCATTTACCAAGATTTGTTTTACAGACTGAGGTATTTGTAAGGGTCTAACCACCGTTTTCTTAAGGTCAGCATTTACCAAGTCATTAAAAGCATGTTTTGCAAGTTTAAAAGGTATATATAAGCTGACAGAATCTAGCAAAGTAAACTACATTTCTATCCTCTGTCATCCTATCCCCAATAAAACCTAGCACAGCACTTGCAAAATCAAAATGAGTTTGGTGAATAATAGCATACCCAATGTGCTGACTCATGATTGGAATGACATCAAAGTTGGAACACTTATTGCCAAATGCTTTAGTGATGCAGTCGAAGAAGAAGCTCCATTCCTTTCTGATATGTGCTCGTTTCAACTGTCTAAGCTTGGCCAAACTCTTCTCATACCCCAAATTGGCCATGAGCTGCTGTAACACTGGTTCCTCCGCTGTTGAGAAAATGCAACCTTCTGGTAAATGTAGAGCTTTGCGAACTGCTCCAGGAGTTACCATATGTTCAACCTCATTTACTTCGAAAATAATACTTGGAGTACCAGTAGCACCACCACTGTCAAAATGCCCAGTCCGCCAAAACGTCAGAACTTGTTGGCTGGAAATGACTTGAGGCTGGGTCAATGCATACCCAATTTCACTGTGTGCTAGAAGATCTTGCACAAAGTGCAACTCAGATGGAACTTCATCATGATTTAAGATTGCAGCATAGTTGTTGGGAACGAACTTGGCTCCATCTATGATCAAATCATTAGGTTCCATGAGAAAAATTGAGAATTAAGGTTGCCTGTAAGGTGTTTGATAAAATGTCTGTATGAAAAACAACGTCAGGAGTTGAGAGAGAATAGAAGTAAAGAAAGATGAAGTGTGAAAGTAAATAAAAGATTTTACAATCTTCTCTCTCGTTTACTTATACATGGTAGTAAAAAAGTAACCGTTGGACACCTGTCAGACATGCAGCAGTAAAGAATAGTTAATGGGCACGGGAAAACAGTAATCATTACTTATCACTTGCAGTTTTTCAAGAAAAAACCGTTCCACTTAACAAGTAATCCCATTAATCAAGGTAATTCAGTTTTAATTTAAAATTTAAACTGTTCCCACATATTAAATCATTTTTACTACAAAACCAATATTCTGTAAAAATACATCAGGTGAGAGAATGACCAAAAATAAATCAAGGAATCAGGTACTGCCACGTCAGAATCAGAACTTAATTTGTATCAGTAATAAAATGGTCATCAGAATATGGATAAATCAGGATTTAAAAATGTATCAGAATTTCAAACAACTCAGAGACAACATCTTGCAAAAATATAAAAATTCCATTAATATATTAAGAGAATACATTTATGAAATTAAAATTAAAGCACAAGATTATAAGAGTGTCCTAAGCTACAAAGCCTATTTCTTCTTCCTACTCTCTACAAACAGAACAGCGAGACGAATGATTCGCTCTTGCTGTCGAAGAGCTTCCAGCCGTGCTTCTTCCAATCGCTCAACATGGCGATGGTAATCCATATAAAAGAACAAGAGGACTGTCAGAACCTCTTGGGGAACAGAGTCCCAAACATTATCAGGAATAGCAGTAACATGTCATTCCTGCTGCCACTCTGGACAGCTCATGGTGAGAGAGAAAGTATCATAGTTTAGAGCTAAGTTGTAGTTCACCATGATTGTGATGAGAGAGAAATAGATGAGAGTAAGAGCTTGAGAGTTTGAGAGAAAATGAGAGCAAATGATAGAAAATGAGAGATGTACTGACTGGAGTGTATTGTTGGTTTATATAGGCAATGGAATGCCAGGAGATGCAAGTAAAATTTAATGCGGACAGGTAGAAATACTTCTACCTCGTCTCCCTAGACTGAGGAGAATAAAAACAGCCATTGGAAGTGTAAAACAGGGTTTAATGCGCACAAGAAACAAGTAAATATTATTGTGCATGGACGTGTACCACTAACCCTAATTGTATTGACTGTTAATATTCCACCCAAACATATTCTGATTTATAATAAGACTGTTTCAGATTTTAATCACAAATAAGTCAAGTAAAGAATCAGAATTTAATATCAGCACTTAGAATTATATCAGAACTTAACAGTCATCAGAACATGATTTCTTAACTCGAAAAGTTGAATGGCTATTTTTGTAATTCTTCACACAAACTCTGATTTCGGTTCTTTAGAACTTAATCATCAGAACTTCCATCAGAACCTGTCCTCAGAATTTATGCAATCTGACACATAAACTGTTCATCTAAAACAACATTGATCGCCATAGTAAATTTCATCATTCATATGGAGTGTAAGTGTGTGCATTAAGCTAAATATCAGACAAAGAGTAAAGTCTGATTCACTTCAGTACATCTTAGAAATAAGGCATAACTAAGAACTTTACTTAAAATCTGTCATTATTCTGAAGCCTACTATTGAATGAGTTCATGCACGAGTCCACCTCAACTGTTTTGTGCTTATTTTATGCATCTTTTGAAATTCCATTTTAAAGTGGCTTCTCAGTGTAAGTAAGTCACGACTGCTTATCAGAATTTATGCTTTTATCAGAGTATTTCTCCAGTAATCATAGAGTGTGAAAAGTCACCAAGAAAAATAATTATTTGCTTTTCTAATGCATATTACTTAATACCAGCAATGCACTTGGGTCGTCACTTCCACATTTTTACTCTAGATCTCAAAGGAGTACCTGATTTTTATTCGTTTTCTTTTTAATAAGTGAGGTTTATCAGCACTTAGTACATTCAGCAGATTTACTAACATCAGAACTTAACAGATGAGAAGCATTATTCTAGTTTTTGACTTAGTAATAAGATAGACAAAGTAAATGTAACTAAGCTCAATATCAGAATTTGCTTGTGTCAATAGATTTCCACATAAATAATTACTTCTTACATGGGATCTCTAGTATATTAAAGACTAGTAGATCAGCATCTAGCACAGTTATCCTCATAGGATTGAATAGTCACAGAAACAGTCATTTCACTATTAAAGTTTAGAAATTCACATCAGCAACAATCAGTACTTAAGCAATTTTCAATTAGGCACACAATACAGAAAGAGAGTAATATATGTAAATACTGATCATAAAGTCTGATGTATCAGAACAAAACTAAGCAGATTTAGAGAAATAACCTGAAACCATTCCAAGTTCATTTACCAATCTTGTAAAAGTAGCTTCATACAGTGGTTTTGTGAAGATATCTGCTAGTTGTTGATCTGTTGGAACAAAGTGCAATTCCACTGTACCTTCATCCACATGTTCCCTTATGATGTGGTACCTTATGCTGATATGCTTTGTCATTGAGTGTTGAACTAGATTACCTGTCATAGCAATAGTACTTTGATTATCACAGTAAATAGGGATTTTAAAATATGTTAACCCATAATCCAGTAACTGATTCTTCATCCAAAGAATCTGTGCACAGCAGCTTCCTGCAGCAATGTATTCTGCTTCTGCAGTTGATGTGGAAATTGACTTTTATTTCTTGCTAAACCAAGAAACCAATCTGCCTCCAAGAAATTGGCAGCTTCCACTTGTGCTCTTCCTGTCAATTTTGCAACCTGCAAAATCTGCATCTGAGTAACCTATTAGTTTAAAATCTGATTCTCTGGGATACCACAATCCCAGATCAGCTGTTCCCTTAAGATACTTGAATATTCTTTTCACAGCTGTTTAGTGAGGTTCTTTTGGATCTGCTTGAAATCTTGCACAAAGACAGGTAGTATACATGATATCAGGTCTACTAGCAGTTAGATAGAGTAGAGAGCCAATCATACCTCTGTAATCAGTAATATCTACTGATTTACCAGTATCCTTATCCAGTTTTGTTGCAGTGGCCATGGGAGTGGATGCACTTGAACAATCTTGCATTCCAAATTTCTACAGCAAGTTTCTGGTGTACTTGGTTTGACAAATAAAAGTGCCTTCTTCATTCTGCTTGACTTGAAGGCCCATAAAATAGCTAAGTTCTCTCATCATACTCATTTGATATCTTGACTGCATCAGTTTGACAAACTTTTTACAAAGTTTGTCATTTGTAGAACCAAAGATGATATCATCAACATAAATCTGAACCAGAAGTAAGTCCTTTCCATGGTTGAGGTAGAACAGTGTTTTGTCTATAGTTCCTCTGTTAAATCCACTTTCCAGAAGAAACTGAGCTAAAGGCTCATACCATGCTCTAGGAGCTTGCTTAAGGCCATAAAGTGCTTTATCAAGCCTGTAGACATGATTTGGATATTTGGGATCGACAAAGCCTGAAGGTTGTTCAACATATACTTCCTCCTCCAATTCTCCATTGAAAAAAGCACTTTTCACATCCATTTGAAAGACAGTAAACTTTTTGTGAGCAGCATAAGCCAAAAATATCCTTATGGCTTCCAATCTAGCTACTGGTGCAAATGTTTCGTCAAAATCAATTCCCTCATGTTGAGAATATCCTTTTGCAACCAACCTTGCTTTATTCCTTGTAATTATGCCATCACTATCAGTTTTGTTTCTGAATACCCACTTTGTACCAACAACAGATCTGTTCTTTGGTCTTGGAACTAGGGTCCAGACTTTGTTTCTTTCAAATTCATTTAACTCTTCCTGCATTGCTTGCACCCAATCAACATCTTGAAGAGCTTCTTCCACTTTCTTTGGTTCAGTCTGAGAAAGAAAAGAATTGTAAAGATATTCACTTGAAGTAGCTGTTCTAGTTCTGACACCTGCATCAGGATTTCCAATTATTAAGTCAGGTGTATGTGATTTAGTCCACTTCCTTACAGATGAAAGGTTTTCTCTAGAACTAGATGCTCCCCCATGATCCATGCCATCTTCATCAACATCTTCTGATGCTCCCCCTGAAACTATGCTCTCTGAGTTGGATCCTTCAGTATTTAAATTTTCAAAATTATCAGAACTTGGCTTATCAGAACTTGATGAATCAGAACTTGAAGAGCCAATTGTATGTTCTGATGCTTCTTGAGATGTGGTTGCATCTTCAGTATGCTCCCCCTGCACAGGTGCATCTTCCTTTGGCGTAGTCATCACAATTTCAATAACATCAGAGCTTAATCCATCAGTGTTTACTGTATCAGGATTTAGACTGTCAGGATTTTCAGTATCAGAATTTAAGTCTTCATTTTTAAATCTCAGCTTATCATGATCATTGAAATCTTCAAGTCCAGTAATTTTCTTATCATCAAAGGAGACATTGATAGATTCCATGACCACCCTTGTTCTCAAGTTAAAGACTCTGAAGGCTTTTGTGGAAAGTGGATATCCAACAAAGATTCCTTCATCAGCTTTTAGATCAAATTTCGATAGCTGTTCAGAATGAGTCTTAAGAACAAAACATTTGGATCCAAATACATGAAAATATTTCAGATTTGGCTTCTTTTTCTTCACCATCTCATATGGCGTCTTTCCATGCAATATTTCAGATTTGGCTTCTTTTTCTTCACCATCTCATATGGTGTCTTTCCATGCTTGTTAATGAGTGTTGCATTTTGAGTAAAACAAGCAGTCTGCACAGCTTCAGCCCAGAAATAGGTTGGAAGCTTTGCTTCATGAAGCATAGTTCGTGCAGCTTTAATAAGAGTTTTATTCTTTCTTTCAATAACTCCATTTTGCTGTGGAGTTCCAGGAGCAGAAAATTCCTGCTTGATTTCATGGTTTTTGCAGAACTCTTCCATTATCAAATTCTTGAACTCAGTGCCATTATCACTTCTTATAATCTTCACAGAATCTTTGACCAATTTATCCAGTTGCCTGACATGATCAATCAAGATAGATGCAGTTTCACTTTTTGTGTGCAAGAAATACACCCATGTGTATCTGGTGAACTCATCCACTATGACCATATTATATTTCTTCTTTGTAATAGACATGACATTTACAGGACCAAATAGATCAACATGTAGTAGGTGATAAGGCTCAAGAATTGATGATTCAGTCTTGCTCTCGAATGACGATTTCCTTTGTTTAGCCTTCTGACAAGAATCGCAAAGGCCATCAGGAGCAAATACTGACCTTGGCAATCCTCTCACAAGATCTTTCTTGACTAATTCATTTATACTGTTGAAATTTAAATGAGAGAGTTTCTTGTGCCATTTCCAGCTTTCTTCAATTGATGCTCTACTCATCAGACATATTGCAGAACCATCAGTACTTGTTAAAAGCTTGGCTTCATAAATGTTACCACGCCTGTATCCTTTCAGAAAAACTTTGCCTTTAGCTTTACTCACAACTTTACAGTGTTCTTCAAAGAAATCCACATGATAACCTCTGTCACAGATTTAACTAACACTCAGCAGATTGTGTTTAAGTCCTGAGACTAGAGCTACTTCTTTAATGATGACATTCCCAAGATTGATATTGCTATATCCCAACGTTTTTCCAATGTTGCCATCTCCATAAGAAACACTTGGGCCAACCTTCTCCACAAAGTCTGACAGCAGAGCTTTATTTCCAGTCATATGTGTTGAACATCCACTGTCCAGAACTAGAATGTTTTTCCTGTTGCCCTGCAATCACAAAGACCACTAATGATTAGTTTTAAGGACCCAGACTTGCTTGGATCCTTTGGCCTTATTAAGTTTGTTAACATTTGCAGCGGATTTAGCATCAGAGTTTATGTTAACATTTTTCTTATCCGAATTTACAGTATCAGACTTTGAATCAGAACTTATACTAGAAGGAACAATGCTAACTTTCTTTAAAGAAGGTTTTATTTGATAATAATCATAGTATAAACTATGATATTCCTTACAAGTATAAATGGAATGCCATAAACTACCACAATGAAAACAAGGATTTTGTGGCTTATATCTAACAGGCTGACTCTTAACTCCTGACTTTGAAGTTAAGGAGTTTATGTTCTTATTCTTCCTGTAAAAAGAAGCCAGATGGTTAGAACTTCCACAGTTATGACATGTTTTTTTAGGAGCATCAGGAATAGGCTTATAATCATTGCTTTTATTCACACATTCCTTTCCATTCCTATTTTTCCTAGGTGATTTTACCTTGTTTGCATTCTTAACATCTTCCAGCTTATGCTTAAGCTGCTTCTTTGTCATTAAGCCTACGTTTACTTCAGTTGTCTTTTCCTGTTTTAGTTTGTCAGAAGTTAATTCCTTTTTAACTTCTGATTTCTCAGTATCAGACTTTACAGCTACAAATTTAACAGGTTTTAACTTTGGCTTTTGTTTAACAACTATAGGCTTAATATCTACAGTTCCTTTATCATTCTTATCATCTCCATAACCTAAGCCCTCTTTCCAGTTTTCACTACTTAACAAATTCTGAGTTATTCTGCCAGAGTTAGTCCAAGTCCTGATAATCTCTCTTTCCTTTTCAAACTCAGCTTTTAGAGATTCATTCATTTTAAGTACTTCATCCCTAACATAGAAAGCATCATCTCTATCTTTTTGAGTTTGATGGAACATGACTAACTCTTTTTCTAAATAATCATTCCTCTTTTTACAAGCAAGATTTTCAGAAGTTAATCTTTCACATGTTAAAGTTTGGTCTCTATAGCTAATGAACATGGTTTTAAGATATCTTCTCAACTCATTAATATCATCAGTATGAAAGACATAAGTAGTTTGAGGTACCTTTAACTCAGCAGCTTCAGTACTGCTTTCAGCATTTGCCATCAAGGCATAGTTCTCCTCACTTTCAGAATCTGAGGTGTCTGTCCAGTTTTTCTTCTTTGTGACAAGAGCCTTGCCTTTGTCACTCTTCACTTTCTTGCAATCAGGAGATATGTGGCCTTTTTCACCACAGTTGTAGCATTTGGCATTTGTATAATCTCCTCTGTCAGACTTTCCTCCTTTGCCTTCAGTTTTTCTGAAATTCTTCTTATCAGAACTTGCACCTCTCTTCTTTCCCTTCCTGAACTTCCTGTATGCAATCTTCGTGATTCCTTTCACCATAAGAGCACATAGCTTCATCATCTCTTCATCAGCATCTGTCTCAGGAAAGCTTTCAGTTTCTGAGTCATCATCACTATCAGCACTTGATGACTCAGTATCAGACTTTGTGAAGAGAGCTTTACCCTTGCCTTTCCTTGAGGTAACTGCCTTGGGAGATTCTTCTTCAGCCTTAAGAGCAACTGTCCTTGACTTTCCTCCTTTCCTCTTGCTTCTTTGTTCCATCTCAAGTTCATGAGTCTTGAGCATCCCATAAATTTCATCAAGAGTCATTTCATCAAGATTATAGTTGTCTCTTATAGTTGTTGCCTTCAAATCCCAGCTTTCAGGAAGAGCTAACAGGAATTTAAGGTTCGAATCTTCAAGATCATACTCCTTATCAACCAGTGACAAATCATTCAAGAGCTTGACAAATCTGTCATATAAATCAGTCAATGACTCATTTGGCTTTGAGTCAAAGTGTTCATACTCTTGAGTGAGTATTGTCTTCCTGTTCTTCTTGATCGAATCAGTTCCCTGACATCTTGTTTCCAAGGCATCCCATATCTCCTTTGCAGTCTTGCAGTTAATTACCCTATTTGACATTACATTATAAGTGGCACTATGCAGTAAGTGTCGTTCCTTCGCATCCTTAGCAATTGAAGCGATATCTTCAGCAGTGTAATCACTCTTCTCCTTTGGTACAGACTTTGCTGCTTCACCTGCAACTGCAACATCGAGCTTTGTTGGATTGTGAGGTCCTTCCTTGATTCTGTCAAGATATTTTGGATCTGTAGCTTCCAGAAACATAGTCATCCTCACCTTCCATATGGGATATTCAGACGGTTTCAATATGGGAACTCTAATAGTCTCATATCGACTATGGATTTGTGTCTTTGGTGGTTCTTCAGTTTCGGTGGGCTTGGTTGGAGTTTCTGCTTCATACATGATTGTTTTTGGATCTTAAACTGTTTGTGTGTTAACAGATAGGCTCTGATACCACTTGTTAGGTCACACACACTGTAGAGGGGGGTGAATACAGTGTATTAGCACAATCAAATCGAATTCTAATAACACAAGTAACAGAAAACAAACTTTATTCAAAGCAATAAACTTTGTTACAGTATGGAACTGTCCTCTCTCAGTGATGAACAAATATCACGAGAGCTGCTAGGATTACAATGAATAATATTCTCGATAATGATAAAGTGTAAACCCTATGTCTGTGTTTATATACTACATAGTTACAAGATAATCGCTAATTGATATGGAATATAATTCTGCTTCCTAAAATATATCAATCAGATATCTTTTCTTCCAAGTATTCTATTCTTCATAGAATTCCTTCTTCATGCATATCTCTTCTTACGTTTGTCTTGATCTTCTTTTCCTTTCAATCAGCCGCCTTCCTTATCTGAACGTTTCCTTTAAGTCATGATATTATCTTCTGTTAAATATCTCCTGAACCTTAAGTACTGATAACTTAAGTTCTGACTTCAGTATAAGTGTTGATTTCAGTTAAGTACTGATTTGTCCTGTTTAAGTAAGATCTGAAAACTAAACATAAATCATATTAGTCATGACATTATCAAATATATCTAACAAAATCCCGTAAGAAAGTGATTATGTTCGAATTATCAAAGTATTTAACGTGGAGGTATGATGCTAGAAATGCGAGATTTAATAGTAGGAAATTGGCATAGTAGGCGAATTTACGAAGGCATTTCCTAAGGATTTCTGAAGTTATTATATGACTGGGATTTGGAATTGATTACTCGAATGAGCCCTGAAGGTATACATAAGTGAAACGTGGATAGTGACCAATGGTGTCATTCTTTTCTATAATATGACAACGTATATTCCTCTTGATTTTTGGATACACATGAGCTTCTTTCATTAATAAGTTATATGAGGCAAGAAGGAAACAAAATTTATTGTATCCCTTTTCAAATCATTTCTCTTCTCAAAATATTGCTTTCCGATTGACACAAGAAGTGTTATGGTGTGATGCTTTATCGAAATGACGAAGTGTCTGGTGGGACGCCACCTAATCATATGCTGTATGCCATATAGTATGAAAGACTGACCATCTTGAGTACAAATATGGTTGTATCATTCATATCTAAATCATCACTCATTATTTCTTCTTCAATTATGGTTTATTGACTTATAGACCCTTCCAATTGTTTCGTTGCACTATTGTTCTTTAAAAAGCTTTTCAATCCGAATCATATACACAAATTCCCTTCTTGTGTAAGGTCTATTCTTGAAGGTTTTAAAAGAAAAAAAATGATTCCGTATAGTAGCTGGAATTATATGTGGACTACAGATATGACTGCAAGCTAATAAACGATGGAAATTTATGTGCAAAGAAGAATCGATAGGCAGATAACGTGGTTGGCACGAGGACATCAAATCAGGAACGAATGTCTGTTATACATGATATATTTCAAGTCTAAGATTTTGGCGTGAAATAGATTAGTTAGATAACCGTATTAGGTAAATTAACAATAGAAATAAGAAAGTAAAGTTGTGCATACCAGGCAAAGCAAACGATTGACTGGACAGCCGAAGAAGATGAAGGAATTCTTAATAATAACCCGAAAAAGCGATTAACATGTTAAGAAGGTGAATCCTACCTCACTCATGTGAGAGATACTTGTCATGAAGGTTCAAGATCGAAGAAATCCTAATTATAAATAAACTTCGAGTGTGTTCTTCAAGGAAATGTTAGGCTTTTCAGCTCTAACCACTGAGTTATGGAGAATTTGATACTAGGGACTGAGCCAGCGATGAAGGTTCTGTATTGAAAGACAAAATTAGAGATAAAGAAATGGTGGCCCAACTGCGAAATCTTTCAAGAAGTAATGTTTTAAAAACCAAATGAATTTTCACAAGATTAGGATAATATTAGTTGAGACCATGTGTTTGCAGAAGGTAAACAAGATAACTAATGAGAATAAATGTATATTATCAAGGATAAATGATTTATGTAATAAATTGAAAGATGCTGTATACTTTCTTAAAAGTGTCTTCATACAAGTATTAACAGTGTGAAATAAGATTAAAAGATATCTTTAAAACGAATTTATGAACATGTATGAGTAATATGAAATATTAATTAGAGAGCTTGGATTGAAAAATGAACTAGAAGAATCCTGGAATAAATGAATAAATTTTTGAGAAATAGTAGAATTTTTTTATATTCATTAGCGATATTCTGTGATATTCTAAAAGAATTGAGAAAAAGTATGGTTATATTAGTCATTGTTTGTTTATGACCTTAGTTCGATTAAGAGATGTATACTCTGTCAGATAGTAGTAAGTATATGTGGTTACCAGCATGATATATTCTGAAGTATGATGAAATAATGAGGTTGGTGGATGGTGGTGGATTGACATGGTTGTTGATTGTTGGTTAATTATTGGTATCAGCTTGAGTCCGACTGGCAGTCAATAATATAGAGGAGATACTGCCCAAATCTTCAGAAAATACCCTGATTTTAAAGATAGAATGTATACTTCCGTGTGTTATTGATATTCCAAATGATTGCGATCTCGGTTCTTGAAAGAGGTTGTTATAACCAAACCGACTTTATATAATTGGTCTTTGATTTCATTTAGCTAGTCATCACTTGGTTTAATTGATCAATTAAAAGAGTTAATCGGTTAATTTTACCAACTAATGGTCAGTTAGATGGAAATCGATTCCAATTAGATTAAGTCAAATTTTGATGTGATTTTCAGATCCGAAATCGAAGCAATTAGGAATTGGAGGAAGTAAGGACACCGGTAGAATTCAGTAGTTTAGTGGAATTAGTGTGATGTTACTGTAAGTCTGTGCGAGGCTTTATCTAGATGAATATGCCCTTATACATGTAAGTGAGAAGAACATTTTCAATAACTGAAGGTTTAAGATGGAGCAAAAAGAAGAAAGAAGGAATAAAAAAGGAATTGGTAACTACACCAATATGGATGTTATTAAGAGATCAAAGAGATCTTATCATCTGCCATAATGTTTTATGAAGGAATTGAATGTGTACCAATATTGAAAAATACAGTAATGAGAAGTACTTCAAAATACTAGATAACTCGTGAACACAAGTATCTGATGTATGGTAGAAGTTGGCAATATTAGCAGGTGAACTAAAGGTGAGGATGTATTGTTATGAAGAAGGTATATAACTTACACAGACCCCAATAATTTTAAAAATATCTTCAATTCGAGAAAGACAAATATGAGACATAGGATATTTGGAATTGGTTAGAAATAATAGTTACGTGATTAGCAGTTATTGGAGCAAGGCTAATGAGGTAGTTGACAGTTTCAGAAAAAGAGGATAGTTTGATTTTATTAATTCTATTAGCAAGGATAGTAAAAGAATTCGAATAGTTAGGAATTGAAAACTTTCATTCCAGAGTTAGCCACATAAATGGTTTATTTGATGAATAACCGATCAGTACTATTGGGAAGAAGGATTTGCTTATGTTAAGAAGAAATAATGAGCCAAGAGAATGGAGAACTTAACTAGAAAAGAAAGTAGAATCAAAATAATGATATAGAGATTCTATAAGTTACCCTAGGATATAAATAAGATATGGGCATTATGTTTGATAAAGCTAAAGTATAGGATATAATGAAAATGTCTGCCACTTAAGATAAATAATTCGTTCTGAAAATACGATTAAATGCTGAGAATTAAAAGAAAATATCGATTCATTTGAAATGAGAAAGGAGACGGTGGAATATATAAGTAAATGTTATATCTACCGAAGAATCAAGGCCAGCATCAAGGGATAATTGTATTATTATAATCATTTCGAAAAGAGTACATCTCGTTAAGGGACATTGTAGTAGAATCACTTGAGAACCAAAGACGAAGGGAGCATTATTTGGATTATTATGGATAGGTTAACAAAACCTAATCATTCTCTTATTAATGAATATTTATTCGATAAGTAATTCGATATTTCTTAAAGGAGATTGGGGTTCGTCATCAGATTCAAGTATGGATTGTAATTGATCAATATTATTAATTGACTTAAGATTTTGGCCGAGGTATTGAGAACGTTATGAACTGGGCTGAACCGGAATAAGATATACCACTCATGGATGAATGGGCACTAGGTAAGAAGAACTAAAGGATAGGAATTTTATAAACATCGATAACTCGAAAGATTCAAGTTACTCCGAGAATATGATACAAGACATAGATGTAAAAAAAGACTTTATGATAATATGGCGTGAAGACATGAATAAAGGTTAAATGTAGATGAACGTCAGGGAAGAGAATTGCAATAAATTTTATACCGGGACTCCCTAAAACCAAAATATATGATAATATTGGTTAGAATATGCGGGTGATGTCTCCAAATTAGTATATTTTCTTCTAAATAGTTAAAGATTTTTGCTCGACGAATATATTCGATTGTGATTCAAGGAAATTAAGGCATGATTATAAATTCGTACGTCAACCGTATCTAGTCAAGATTTTCTCTTTAATTTTAATTTTGGAGTTAAGTTCGAAAATGTTTAGAAACCAAATGCACCTTGGGCTTAGTGTATCAGTCGCAGATGAATAAGAAAATGTTAGGTAATGAATACAACACAAGGGGTGAATGTGTTTTAGATTATTTTTAAGCTTTTTGAACTATTATGGAAGTGGTGAACAAAGTAGTCTAACTGGTAGAGATAATATGTTTTAACAAGAATAATACAACATGCATATGAACACACTATCTTTCAAAACTCACTTAATTTTATATTAAACTCAAGTATGTCTTGCTACAAATTTCTGGGTTTTTTGTTGATAAAGAACTCAACTTCTTTCTTGAGAGAGTTACAAGATTTTTGGATCTATTTTGTTATAACTAAAACAAAGCATCCAATATTTACTTTATAGAACAGTAAACATAGGGTTTACAAAAGATGCAATAGTATGTACTAAACCCTACTTTAAGTTAACTAAAACTTTCTATTTCTGGCTTAGTGTATCTTTATAAATCGTGCATGTCTGTGACTTTACTTTGTCAGTTAATCTTGGCCTTTGATCTTGTACTCTTCAAGCTGCTTTTTGTAGACTTTTCAAATCAATGATTGATTTGTTTGTTGATTGGTAATCTTGGATATTTAACTGGTCTGCATTCTGTACTTGAGTTTTACATCGAGATCTCCAGTTTGTTATATAGAGAACTCGACATCTCGATAAGTATAATGACTTATCGAGATCTCTTATTAATCTATAGTTGTTTTGACTTATCGAAGTCTCTAAGTTCTCTAGAAGAGAATTTGGCTTGTCGAGTTCTCTGATTTTTTGCATTTAAAAAAGACTTGTCGACATCTCTGAAATCTCTATTTGCATATTGACTTATCGATATCTCTGAGATCTCTAATGAGAATTTGACTTGTCGATATCTCGAAGTTCTCTAATGCATAAATGACTTGTCGATATCTCAGAGATCTCTATATACATTTTGACTTGTCGATATCTCTGAGTTCTCTAATGATAATTTGACTTGTCGATATCTCCAATCTTCATTTGATTTGTGGATATCTCTAAGACTTCTCTATAAGCTTTTCTTGACTTTTCGATAAGTCATTATGGAGTTCTCGAATGACTTCTTTATATGATTTGATCTGTGACTTGTAGATTTCTTGACTTAGAATATTTTTCTTAAAATAGATTTATTCAACTTCAAGCTTCTTCACACTTTCTCTGAAGCTTGATCTTCATGATCTTCTTCCAGAGTTTATTCTTAGGCTTGAGACTGTTTACAGAAAAATGCCCCAGTCTAATCTATTTACACTTTTACAGACTCAAGTAATATAATACAAAATGCAAACTTAGATTATCATACAACTTACTTAGGGCTGTCAATTTGACTTAGTCTTGTTAGCACATGCATGTCTTATACAACAATCTCCCCCAATTTGTGAGAAGATTGCTTATCACAAATTCATGCCTGGTAACAAGACTAACCCCAAGATAAAATGAACAATTAATCATTACATAAGAATTGACAGAAGTACAACATTTATACATAAAGATTTCTAGAGTTTGACATATACATTCATTAATCAAATTTCTCATCTCCTGTTTATTCTCTAATGAGGTCCTTTAACTTTACAAGTACTTCCAATTCCTCTATGATTGGTGTTCCTCTTAGAGCTTTTACAAGTTTGAGTTTATCTGCTAATAGATAACTGTCCAAGAAACCAACCCTTATTCTTGAGAATCTACCAGTCTTGATGTTTAGAAATTGACCATCCTTAGTTATTCTGCTCATCCCTTTTGCCTTGAGATCTTCAAATTTTTGAATGTACATTTCTATCTTCTTATAATACTTTCTCTTCCTCTTCTCACTTTCAGCCTTGTTTCTTGCTCTTCTTTCTTCCCTTTCTACCAACCATTCAGCCAAAATAGATCCCCATACCTTAGTTGCAGAATCCTTATCCTTCAGTAAGCTTATCACTCTTTTGATTTCCGTGGGTGAAAATATGTCCATTAAATGTTTTCTAAGAAATGTGAAGGTTCCATCTTGATAGTAGATTCTTACTTCCCTTAGTGTTACAACCCAAACTCTGACAATTTCTTCAGCTAATTATTGAAAGTAGTCTTCATCTGAGATGCACCAGTTCAGAGGTAGAAAATATTTTTGATTGAAGCAGTTCCATATGGCCCTCTCAGTTACTTGCAGTTTCTTTGGTTTTCTCCCAACAGATTTGTAGTGAACTTTGGTTGATGGCTTAATAGAAGGTAGGTTTAAGATTTTCTTTAAAGATGTTTGGTATTTTCAGAAAGGTGTTAGCAGTTTGTTTATACAAGTATTTAGGCTTTGAGGTTTGAGGTGGTTTGGTATTTGAGTTTGTTGGCTTAGAGAGTTGAGCTTGGTTGATTTGGATTGGTAGGGATTGTTTTTGTGGTTCTTAAGTGTCTTCCTTCTTCTTTCTTCTTCTCTCTTCTCCTTTCTTCTTTTCATCTCCCTTCTTCTCCTCCTTCTTCTTATCTTTGCCACCAGTTGCTTTAGCGGTATGACTTGGAATTGAGCCAAAAGGCGGTTGATCATCTTGCTTCTGCTCATCATCATCCTTGCCATCCTTTAAGTTATAGTCTGTAGTTGGCAACATGGTCTCTTCATTCTGAAGATATCTCCCCAAGATTCTGATCATTTCTTCATCTTCAGGTTTCTTGTTTATCTTGGTCTTGAGATCAGTTTCAAGGGTCATTATCAGTCTCAAGTTATTTCTTATATAATTCTTTGGAACTGTGAACTATCTGCATTTTCTGGATTGTGAACAGATGTAGGCAATCCCCCTGCTTAGATAGAGATAGACTTCAGGAAAAGTAGCTATCTGAGCATTTTTAAGTTCCTTTAGCAGTTGCGTGTCCTCTGAAATTACTACATGTGCTTTATCAATCACTACATCCAGTTTAGATGCTCTCAAATTTTGAAGATTGGTGAGAGAAACCTGTAGACATCTGTCCAGACCACAGTCATTCACATTTGCTATGATTCTTTTCTCCAGAAAATTGTCAACTTTGAAAATCACCACTCTAAAAAAATTGATGTTGTTGGCCAAAGCTTTCTTATATGTGATATAGTTGTTGTGGTGATACACCCTTAAGACTAACATAAGTTCATTGAATTCTTGATCTTGACAAGGTCCTTCTGCAGCTTTTAGAAGTCTGTCCTTTCTAACTTATTTTGAAAATTGAGCTTTAGAAGAGCTTGGAGCAGTCTGAGTGGTTGATGTCAATTTGCTAGGCTCCTTTGATTTACCAGCATCCTTGGATTGTTGAATCCTAGCTTCTATCTCCCCCTTAGTCTTGGGAACATGCATGATGAGGGGAGTTGGTAGTTCTGCCCTCACAGACTCAAGAAGTGCAGGAAATGGAATGTTAAGCTTGCCCATGATAGCTCCCAAAGCCATATAATTTTGCATTTGTAAGTGCTTGTGGGAGTCTGATGAGGATCAAGGAATGAATATGTTAATTTGGATTTGGTTATGTGTGCTCATGGTGATGTTCAATTGGAGAGGACGCAAACATGGGTTATGCAGCTTACTTGGACAACAAGGAATAAAGGAGCGATGCATGAAGTTGAACAAGTAGCTGATTATTATATAATTATTAATTAGAATTTTGCTTACAAGTTTTTACCTTTCACTTGAAAGGGTTTTTCTTGTTTAAGCACTTAGGATTTTATTTTCCTATTTGTATTTGGTTTTTGTCTATTTTCTATTCGGGTTTGGTTTTTAAATTTGTTTCCTGGAATGATTCAGATATTGGCTTATTCAAGTTGATGTTGAATTTCTCTTGGAATCCTTTTCAGTTTGGGTTATTATCTAAGCCTATAAATACCCCTCTCATGTAATCTTTTAAGGGAGACAATGGATGATATAAAACTTGTGTTTTGAGATAAACTATGAGTAGTTTTTCTTTTCTCTAAACTTCAATTACTGGATTGTTTTGAAGATTAGATTCGAATTACTTAGTTTCTGGATTGATCTAAGCAATTTGAGATTCAAAGTTCACGTTTCTGGATTGATCGTATACTTTTGAAATATCCTCTTCTTCTCTTATCCCTTTTCTTATTTCTTATTTTTGTTTCTTTGTGGAGAGATCCACATCAATTCGATCAATCCAGAAACGTGAACTTTGAATCTCAAAGTGCTTAGATCAATTCAGAAACTAAGTAATTCGATTCTAATCTTCAAAACAATCCAGTAATTGAAGTTTAGAGAAAAGAAAAACTACTCATAGTTTATCTCAAAACACAAGTTTTATATCAACCATTGTCTCCCTTAAAAAATTACATGAGAGGGGTATTTATAGGCTTAGATAATAACCCACACCGAAAAGGATTGCAAGAGAAATTCAACATCAGCTTGAATGAGCCAATATCTGAATCCTTCCAGGAAACAAATTTAAAAACCAAACCCGAATAGAAAAAAGACAAAAACCAAATACAAATAGGAAAATAAAATCCTAAGTGCTTAAAACAAGAAAAACCCTTTCAAGTTAAAGGTAAAAACTTGTAAGCAAAATTCTAATTAATAATTATATAATAATCAGCTACTTGTCCAACTTCATGCATCACTCCTTTATTCCTTGATGTCCAAGTAAGCTGCATAACCCATGTTTGCATCCTCTCCAATTGAACATCACCATGAGCACACATAACCAAATCCAAATTAACATATTCATTCCTTGATCCTCATTATTCTCCTCTCCTTTGAAGAAAACTCGTCCTCGAGTTCTAAAGTATTTAAGAATAAGCACACAACGAGATGATTTCTCGTAGAACTTGAAAGCCTTAAATTTCAATTCCATCAGCAATATCTTTGGAAATAAACTCGAAAGAATAAGATAGTTTGATGATATAGGTGCATTCAACAAGTTCTCTACCCCCAGAAAATCATTGTGTTCCACTAGGATAATGTTGTTTTCCTCGTACACAACCTCTTTAGTTTCGAACTTCTCCTTTAGTATCTCTTGTCCTTCACGCACAAATTTAGGAGATGCATCTATCATAGCTTCTTTTGTAATTGGTTCATCCTTTTTATCGAAACTTGATGTAGTCGCTACACGTAACACCTGATAATCAACAACAAGATCCGCAACATTCTCGAGACTGACAAAGTCTTCTTTTTTTAGTTTCTTCTGAAAGAGTAAACTCGTGAAGGGAAGACTTCAATTTCTCATCTTGTTGAAAAGATTCAAATTCCAAAGCAAGATTGCATACATCATTAAACGAGATATATGGACTTGATTTAACCTTTCGATAAATAGGCAAGTTCAATCCACGAATAAATTTTCCAATTTTCATTGTTTCCGTCTCCTCCAAGTCACAAATAAGACGCAATCTATAAAATTCAGAAGTATACTCAAAAACACTCATAGTACCTTGAGAGAGGGATATCATCTTCATTATACATTCGAATTTATAATGCAAAGGAATATATTTTGCACGAAGTTTCTTCTTCATAGATGTCCAAGTCATAATCTTTTCTTTTCCAGATCTAACTCTTTTTATGTTTAGATTATCAAACCACAAGCCTGCTTTCTTTGTAAGTTTAAGTGCTGCAATCTTGAATATTCTCATCTCAGTCCAACCTGTATAAGCAGAAATCTTGTCGACTTGTGTAACCCATTCAACAAAATCATCTATGCTACCCAAATATGTAAAATAACCAAGCTCTATACCAGGATCATAGACTTCGTCACTATCTTTCACCTTAACTAAAATTTTATCCAATTTTGAGTACGTTTATCAATCTCATCCAATTTTCCAAGTAATTTTCTGAGCAATTCATCCGTAGCCATAAGAAAAATCCGATTTTTTTTATGAAGAGTACCCGTGAACAGTACTCGTGAACAGTGCCGATGAACAATGCTCGTGAACAGTAACCCGTGAACAGTAACCCGTGAACAGTACTCGTGAATAGTAATTTTTTTTTTGAAACCTGGATCTCCCAACAATTAAGAAATTGGAGAAAAAACCTGGCTCTGATACCAAATTGATGTGGATCTCTCCACAAAGAAAGAAAAGAAGAAGAAGAAAAGGGATAAGAGAAGAAGATGATATTTCAAAAGAACACGATCAATCCATAAACGTGAACTTTGAATCTCACATTGCTTAGATCAATCCAGAAACTAAGTAATTCGAATCTAATCTTCAAAACAATCCAGTAATTGAAGTTTAGAGAAAAGAAAAACTACTCATAGTTTATCTCAGAACACAAGTTTTATAGCAACCATTGTCTCCCTTAAAAGATTACATGAGAGGGGTATTTATAGGCTTAGATAATAACCCAAACCGAAAAGGATTCCAAGAGAAATTCAACATTAGCTTGAATAAGCCAATATCTAAATCCTTCCAGGAAACAAATTTAAAAACCAAACCCGAATAGAAAAAGACAAAAACCAAATACAAATAGGAAAATAAAATCCTAAGTGCTTAAAACAAGAAAAACCCTTTCAAGTGAAAGGTAAAAACTTGTAAGCAAAATTCTAATTAATAATTATATAATAATCAGCTACTTGTCCAACTTTATGCATCGCTCCTTTATTCCTTGTTATCCAAGTAGCTGCATAACCTATGTTTGCGTCCTCTCCAATTGAACATCACCATGAGCACACATAACCAAATCCAAATTAACATTTTTATACCTTGATCCTCATCAGAGTCCACCAAGGTCTGTATGTCTGCCTGTTGACTCTGCACCAGAGAGGTGAGAGCTTGCACTTGAGTTGTGAGAGAATTATTGGAGGATTGCAGAATTGAGACTTGTTGTTGGAGAGACTGAATCTGGAGATTTGTAGATGTTGAAGTAGGTTGTTGAGAGCTTGAAGGTACTGAGGACCCAAAGGTTGCTTCCATAGCTTCCCTTATTCCTTCCATGAGCAGTGCATAAGGCTCATATCTACTTTGATAGAGTTGATTCAACTTGAGCTTTGTATCATTTGAGCTTATGATTTGTTATTGATCCACCTCATGCAAAGCAATGAAAGACTGTCTGATATTTTTGACATCTTTTTCCACAGAAGTCAGATCAAATCTTGCCATTTGGTCAGCAAAATGTTGAAATTTAAAAGTGATCTTAACTTGAGAAGGAATAATCTCATCCATCTTCTCTCTCATCAGCTTCCTTATCTTGTCTTCATGACCAATCAACTTTAGTTCTAGAGATTTACCAAATAGGTGAAAAGCTTTAAGTTGAGCTTTGTATACTTCATTGATTGCATTATAAACATCTTGTGGAGTCAGGACCTTTGCATTGCTCCCCAGTATGGTGACATATTCATCTCTAAACCTAGCCAAGACCTGATCCATTTCCAGAGAAAAGTCCTTAAATAGCCAGGCACCTACATTCCCATCCTGCTCAGCTTCATTGATTATTTTCTGCTTTTCCTTTTTAACTTCTTTATTGTATGTTAGAAGAAGGGCTTGATAGTCTTGGTTACTCATATCTGAGGTAAGAAAGTGCTGTGAGATGTTGGCTAGTCCGGAAATTTGCTCAATAAGGAGATCATCTACTGTTGTAGGTTGAGTTTCAGTTGTCTGTAGCCATTGTGAAATGAGGTGTGGTTGTTGAGGTTGAGAAGTAGAAGGTTGGTCTGAAGGAATTAAACACCTGTGACTAGAGTCACAGTTTGACTCATAGATTGCTCTGTAGTTTTGACAGTTTATTGTTCCTCACTTATAGTGGGAACCTCCAATTGAATTGGAGGGGAGTTGGCTAGGTTATTGTCATGTACTCTAACCTCAAATCCTTGCTCATTTTGCAGTGAACTTGCACTTGAATGTGCTAAACTTGCCTCCCCTTTAGCAGGATCATTGACAATTGAACTCCTAGCCTCAATTGTTACTGCAATTTCAACTAGGGTTGTGAGGGTAGTTGTTCCTGTAACATGAATTTCCCATTAAATTGGATATGATTTAGATAGCTCCCTCTCAGGAATACTACCCTCAAACCTTACAACATGTGAAGACTGATTTGTACATAAATGTGCATCTGTAACTACCATAGGGTCTTCAGTAAAAACTGATCAATCCCCCATGTTTGTGATGGTGTCATCAAGGTCTACCCCAGCTAGTAGCCTCTCCCAATCTAGGTGTGGTGTCTGGGTGATGAGAAAAATTTCTTGAACTATGTCACTAGAAGCTGGAAACACTTGAGGATTAGATTCAAGTGTCTCATTGTAGGAAGAAGAAATTTCGGATAGAAGATTTTGAATTTCAGTATTGAGTGTTAGAAAATCCCCCTAAACAGATGAGGGAGCTTCAAGAGATGTGCTCTTCTTGTGTGTTTCATCCTTATTTCTCCTTTCATACACTTGAATTGCTTCAAATGTTTATGCAGACTCTTTATATGGTGCACTAGGGAGAGTGCTCTTTTCAATAGAGACACCCTGTTGAGAGGATGCCCCCAGAGTCTGTTCTTGTCCCTGTTTTACAACTACATCTTATTGGGAGGATGTAGAGGTGGCTTGAGTGGTCAGCTCTACATTTTTAGCCTTTTTTGGTTTCTTTTTGACCAAGGGTGACTCAGTTTTTGTTTGTTCCTCACCACTCTCATTAATGATTATCAGGTTTGTCTGCTTTCTCTTCTTTTTACTCACTTCACCCTTTTGAGAGGATGAAGTGGTTGGCTTTCTAGCTTCTAGTGGTACAGAATAAGTGGTCTCAGCTTGAGAAGGCCCATGTTGGTTGTCCTGTGTTTGTAATTCTACATGTTCAGGGACCATTGCTGTACTATACTGTGTACTTGACCTCATATTAGGCATGGGGTAAGGGTAAGTCTTAAACCTTTCCATCATGAATGGATTAATTTTGAGACTTACAGTTACCTTGTTCTTTGTAGTAAGTGTTGGATACTTGCTTACAATTGCCTATTTTTGTGCTATCTATACGATTAAGTAAGTGAATGTCTGATACTTTATGATTTAAAGTAGACATGATAAATCTAGGTAAGAAAATTTCCTTACCTCTTGCAGCTAGGGGCATTGTAAGCCTGTTGGCAAGTTCTTCCAGGATCAATAGACCAACATTCAAGTGTCTGTTGTGGGCTATGGAGAACACCACCTTCTGCACCACACTTGATATGTTATCGTATCCTGTCTTCTTGCAGGTGAAGGCCCTCACTATAGAATCAAACAAGAAGGACCATTCTTTCCTCAGGTTTTTTCTGTTCAAACTTGCTAGGTTGATTCTTCCACCATAGTTTATGAAATCCATGAACTCAGCTAGCTCATCCTGTGTTGGCACCTCCACCAGAATTTCAGTTGGAAGACCCAAAGCTGCATTCACATCTAACTCATTGAACTCAATTTGTTGGCCTCCAATTGAGCAAGTCACCACCATAAATACATAGTTTTAATTCATAACTGTCCTCACCATAGCAGTTGTCCAGAATTCATGCAGAACATCCAGGTACAGGATTGGGTTAGTAGTTAAAGCACCTGCAAGATATGATTCAAGCAAAAACTTGACAAACCCTTGAAATAATCAGGGGCCTAATTAACATCATTAAAAGCAAGGTAGTTAGTTCCATTCTTGGGGATATCAGCTCTAATATTGTTGAGTGCCATTGTTGTTGAGTAAGAAAGAATGGGTAAGAAAAATGAGAGAGAAAGAGCTTGAAATGAGAGAGAAATCGGTTTGGATTTGAAAATTAGGTCATTTTGAGTTCTCGAAGGCGTAAGGCTGTGTATGTCGAGAAGTCTGGGTATTTATAGTAAAATATAAGTGACTTATCAAGAACTAAAAGTAAATGTTTGGAATTTTCTTATCGAAAAGTCATATAGAGAAAATAGATACACATCGATATGTCATATTTCTGATTCTTATCAAGAACTAGAAAAAGACTTATTGAGATGTCAAATAAATACTCAATTTGTCCTAAATGGACTGAATTGTTTCCAATTTTTATTTGAATAAATCAAACTAAAATTAGAATGATTTTGTCAAAAGTATTTTACTAAAATATTTTATTGAGTTAAATTATCTCAGTTTTGAGTTATTTATAAGTCTAAAATTATACTTGTAGAGAACTCTGTGAGTTAACACATAGAGAACTGTAAAATGACTTATTGATAAGTCATAATAAAGCTTATCGAGAAGTCAGAAAATTAACTTGTCGAGAACTCACTCGAGAAATCTTAAAATGACTTGTACATAAGTCAATTAGACTTATCGAGAACTCAGTTCTCTATATACTTTTGATCAAATTGATTATGCCTTGTGCTAATTTTACATATTGAAAATTCAAATCAACATTTAGACAGTTTTCTTAGAATTGAAAAATTCCAAGCTAAATTTTGAATTTTGAAAAATAAATATGCAGAGATTTATGAAATATTTATAATTCATATTTCAGTTAATTTCCAATTAAATCAATTAATTTTGATCCACTAGAAACTAATCTGCTGCAAAACATTAACTGAGTTCTTGCCTTAGGATGAAGAATTTAACATACCAATTTCACCTACAAGTCTAGTGAAAGTTGCTTCATCCAAAGGTTTAGTAAAAATGTCAGCTAATTATTTTTCTGTTAGAACAAAAATGAGCTCAATGGTACTATTTGTAGCATGTTCTCTAATGAAATGGTATCTTACATCAATGTGCTTTGTTCTAGAATGATTAACTGGATTAGCCACAATAGATATAGCACTAGTATTGCCACACATAATTGGGATTTTGTGTAACACTAGACCATAATCCATTAGCTGATTTCTAATCCAAAGCACTTGAGCACATCAACTTCCAGCAACTATGTATTCAGCCTCAGCTGTGGAAGTTGACACAAATTGTTGTTTCTTACTATACCAGGATACAAGTCTTTGTCCAAGAAACTGACAGCTTCTACTAGTACTCTTTTTGTCAACCCTGCATCCAACAAAATCTGCATCTGTGTATCCAACAGCTTCAAAACCAGTTCCCTTAGGATACTATAATCCTAAGTTTGGAGTCCCCTTCAAGTATCTGAAAATCCTCTTCACAACCATCAAATGTGATTCTTTTGGATTGGCTTGAAATCTTGCACATAGACATGTTGCAAACATGATGTCTGGTCTACTTGCAATTAAGTACAACAAAGATCCAATCATTTCTCTATAGCTTGAGATATCTACACTCTTGCCCTTTTTATCTTCATCCAACTTTGTAGCTGTAGACATAGGTGTAGATGCAGGTGAACAATCAACTATACCAAACTTTTTTAATAAATCTTTCAAATACTTAGTTTGGCTGATGAATATTTCATCACTTCTTTGACTGACTTGAAGTCCAAGAAAGTAACTTAATTCCCCCATCATGTTTATTTAATATTCACTCTGCATAAGCTTAGAAAATCTTTGGCAACGCTTTTCATTTGTAGAACCAAAGATAATATCCTCCACATAGATCTGAACTAGGATCATATCATCACCATGCTTCTTGTAGAAGAGAGTCTTGTCAATAGTACCTCTAGTGAATCCATGTTTAATCAAAAATTCTGACAATGTGTCATACCAAGCTCTAGGTGCTTGTTTTAGTCCATAGAGAGCCTTGAGTAGTTTGTATACAAAATTTGGAAATTCTGGACCTTCAAAGCCTGGTGGCTGTTGCACATAAACCTCTTCTTCTAACTCACCATTAAGGAATGCACTCTTCACATCCATTTGATATACCTTGAAATTTGAATGTGCATCAAATACAAGAAAGATCCTTATTGCATCAAGTCTTGCAACTGGAGAAATTTTTTCATCATAATCAATTCCTGAGTAGCCTTTTGCAACTAACTTTGCTTTGTTTCTGGTGACAATTCCATTTTCATCCATCTTATTCCTGAACACTCACTTGGTTCCAATCACACTTTCGTTCTTTGGTGCAGGAACCAATTTATAAACTTTGTTTCTTTCAAACTGATTTAGCTCTTCTTGCATTGCAGATATCCAATCAAGATCAAGAAGAGCTTCCTCAGTTTTCTTAGGCTCAACTTGAGACATAAAACATGCATGCAGACATTCATTTACAGTTGCACTTCTAGTCCTCACTCTAGCATTGAGATCACCAATAATTGCATCTGCATTGTTATTCCTATCCCACTTCCTTGTGTGAGTTTGATGACTTGTATTTTCTGCTTCTTCTTCATCATTGGCATGACCTTCAGAATTTTCTCCTTTTTCTCCCCTTGAGTTTGTGCTATCAAATTCAGGTATTTGAGATGAGCTTTCATTCTCATGATACACTTGTTCAGTAGACTCTTTATCAACTCTATGATTTATGTTGACTTCAGCTTCATCATCAGAATCACTATCAATGTTGAGATTTTCAAACTTTAGGGCTTCAACTTCATTTTCATCAAGGCATTCCAAGTCTGGGCACTTGTCATCATCAAAAGTAACATCTATACTTTCCATAATTTTCTTCTATTCAATCACATAGATTTTATATGCAGTTCTCTCCAATGAATATCCCAGAAAAATTACCTCAAAAACTTTAGAGTCAAATTTTCCCACATATTCAGAGTTGTCCTTCAAAATATAGCACTTGCTTCCAAACACATGAAGATGCTTCACATTAGGCATTCTTTTAGAAAAGATTGAGTAGGGTGATTTTCCAAGATTCTTGTTAATGAGATATCTATTTTGAATATAACATGCAGTGTTCACAGCTTCTTCCCAGAAACTAGTTGGCAGTTTTGCATCTTGCAGCATTGTTCTAGCAGCTTCTAATAGTGTCTAGTTCTTTCTCTCAACTACCCCATTTTGCTGAGGTGTTCTAGCAGATGAGAATTCTTGAACAATTCCCTTGGCTTTGCAGAATTCAGTTAAGGTTGTATTCCTGAATTCTGTTCCATTATCACTCCCCAATCTTTTAACACAGTTCTGATCTTCAGCTTGCTTTTAATCTTCTTGATATGTTCAATTATAATGTATGGAGTTTCATCTTTAGAGTGCATATATTCTACCCATGTATATCTTGAGTAGTCATCCACCATCACAAGTGCATACCTTTTTCTTGAAATTTACTGGACATTAACTGGTCCAAATAAATCCATGTGAATAAGTTGCAAAGGTGAACCTATAGAATTCACAGTTTTACTCTTGTGACTTGATCTCTTCATTTTTCCTTTTTGACAAGCATCACAGACTTCATCTTGAGCAAACTTCAGATTAGGCATGTATCTCAATAACTCCTTTTTGACTAGAGTGTTGATTACCTTAAAATTCAAGTGAGATATATTCTTATGCCATAGATTGCTTTGCTCTATAGATGCCTTGGTGTAGAAGCAACAAATTCCATCCTCATTTGCTGAGTCCAAGTCTACAACAAATAAGCTTCCTTTTCTTGCTCCTTTCAGAGCAACTTCACCAGTCTTTTTGCTGATAAAAATGCATTCTCCTTTGTCAAATGAGACCTTGAATCCTTTGTCTGTAAATTGACTAATAATAAGGAGATTCACTTCAAGGCTAGCTACCAGTGCTACATCTTCAATGACAACATTTTCAGAAATCAATTTGCCATATCCCATTGTAAAATATTTGCCGTTGTCTCCAAAAGTCACTAATGGGCCAGCCTTCTCCTCAAACTATGATAGCAGGGCCATATCACCTGTCATATGGCTTGAGCATCCACTATCATGATCCATATAACTTGCTTTCCTTTGTCCTCACACAATGAGTTTAGGTGTGTTTATCAACCCAAGCAGTGTTGGTACTATTCTCTTTTCAACAGATTTGATAGAGGTAGAGTTTGATGATTTAGAAAGAATAGAATTCATTGAATGAAGTGCATTGTCCTTTTTGACCGAAGACTCGATATTGATTTCCTTGAGATCAACTCTCAGCTTGTGGCAACTTGTCATTACTTTCATGTTCTAAGGTATGTAATCAAACTTATCACAGAATGAGTAGGGATCTTCAGTTTTTACTTTATTGTACTTGCATGCTCCCACTCCTGGCTTACTAATAACCTTTTTGCAAAGGCGAGTTAGATGATTTACAGAGCCACATTTTTGACATTATTTTCTTTGAGCATCTGTAACATAAGAAAAAATGTTGCTCTTGTTTATCCCAATCTTCCCATTTCTGTTCTTCTTCTTCTTTCTTGCATCTTCAGTTTTTACTTCCTTGAAAAGTATCTTGGAATCTTGGTTGACCATGGGCTTCTTTTCAGCTTTGGAAGTTGGAGTTGTTTCTGCATTTTTCTTCTCATTGTCGTCATCAGCAATTTCTTGCTTTATGATCAACTCTTTTTCACTGAAAACTACTTCACATGCTTTGAACATAGGTGAACCAACCTTTCTCAACATAACAGGGACATCTTCATTTTCAGTTGCTTATCCTTTACCACCTACAGCTTTATTGTTGCTATTCAAAGCATCATAATCAAGACCAATAGGTATGTTAGCACATGGCTTGTTCTTCTCATGGTACTGACCAACCAACTCAGATGCATTCCTGAATGATTTCAGTTTCACCTCATTCTTTTCAATCTTCTCTCTTAAAACAACTTCAATCTCATTGGAACACTTCAGCTTGATTTTCAAATATTCATTTTCTTGCTTGACTGACTCAAGCTCCACAAGCAGCAGATCCATCTTTTGCTTCTCATTCTTAAGATTCTCATTAGCTTTTGTTAGCCTACTAACTTCCTCAGTAGCTGCTACCAAGCTAGTGTGTATATGAAACATCTCCACACTCATCTTTTCCACAGTCTCCTAATATTGACTAGCATTTAAATCAATAGTGGTTAGAGTTGGTACCTTTGATTTTGAAGTGGATGCTTCTCCATGCTCAAAAGCCATAAGTGCATAGTTTCCAACCTCTTCATCCTCATCATCAACATCAGTATCATCCCAACTCTTTCCTTCTGTAATATAAGCTTTTCCAGACTGCTTCTTCAAGAGAGCTTCATACTTTGCTTCCAGTTCCAGGTAAGCTTTA
The DNA here is from genome assembly GCF_009905375.1 of Apium graveolens. NCBI lineage: Eukaryota > Viridiplantae > Streptophyta > Magnoliopsida > Apiales > Apiaceae > Apium > Apium graveolens. Next base: position 28,791,943 of record NC_133648.1, on the reverse strand, counting down.
TCCTTCTTCACCTTTTTAGGCTTTCTGCATTCAGTAGCAAAGTGACCCAACTCATCAGAGTTGAAGCACCTTATCTTTGATTTATCCACATATCCAGTATTTAGCCACCTTTGCTAGCTGAATTGTACTGAGCTTTTGGTTTCCAATTATTGCTGTTGGAAGATTGTCCCTTGGCTTTGAAAAACCTTAGCTTCTTGAATCTTACGTTGAAAAATTTCCTAGCTAAGTAATCCATGGATTGGTCCATTTCATCTAGCTCATTCAGGGTATAATATTCATCTTCCTCCAGCTCCAATACAACTTGCTTCTGAGGTCATTTGTTCTTTTGTTCCATAGCTTGAACAAATGGAACTTGATCATCTTGCCCATCTTCACTTTCTTCTCTGTCATTCACAATAAATGCACTTGAACCATCAACAACATGACCATGGTGTGCTTTCAATGACTTTCTTTGCAGCATTTCAAGTTCATAAGTTTTCAAGATTCCATATAGAACTTCCAAAGTCATTCTGCTTAAATCTCTTCCTTCTCGAATAGTTGATATTTTCTGTTCAAGATGGTAACCTCCCCATCTTCATAATATTTATCATGTAGCTACAAATCATTTATCAATTTATTGAACCTTTCAAAAACTTCATTAATTCCTTCTTTTGGTTTGACCTAACTTCCTATGTTCCTTGACATAGGATCTCTAATTTCTCCCAAATATGTTTGGATGTGTCACAGTTAATAATGTTATTGTACATTACATTGTCAAGTGACTCTATTAAGATCAGCTGCAAGCCACAATCCATAGAGACCTTTTCTTTTTCAAGTTCAGTATATTTTGAATGATCTTTAGGAGCATAATGTGCTGGAATGACCATGTCTCCATCTGTAGATTCCTCAAATCTTACCATGGGGGTTAAAGGCCCATTCTTGAGGATATGAATGTATAATGGATTGGCCAACATTATGAACAACATTATTTTATTTCTCCATAGTGTGTAGTTAGATCTGTCAAAGGTAGGGATTTTGATACTCCTAAGCTTCTGTGTATTCATTCTTCCAAGATCTTCAATCTGTTTGCTTTTAGGTTTTGCTCTAATACCACTTGTTAGGTAATGAATAGAACACAGGGGGTGAATATGTTTTAGATTATTTTTAAGCTTTCTGAACTATTATGGAAGTGGTGAACAAAGTAGTCTAACTTGTAGAGATAATATATTTTAACATGATTAATACAACATGCACATGAACCCACTATATTTCAAATCTCACTTAATTTTATATTAAAATCAAGTATGTCTTTCTACAAATTGCTGGGTTCTTTGTTGATAAAGAACTCAGCTTCTTTCTTGAGAGATTTACAAGATTTTTGGATCTATTTTGTTATAACTAAAACAAAGCATCCAATGTTTACTTTATAGAACAGTAAACATAGGTTTTACACAGCATGCAATAGCATGTACTAAACCCTACTTTAAGTTAACTAAAACTTTCTATTTCTGGCTTAGTGTATCTTTGCAAATCGTGCATTTCTGTGACTTTACTTTGTCAGTTAATCATGACCTTTGATCTTGTACTCTTCAAGCTGCTTTTTGTAGACTTTTCAAATCAATGATTGATTTTTTTGTTGATTAATAATCTTGGATATTTAACTGGTCTGCATTCGGTACTTGAGTTTTGGATCGAGATCTCCAGTTTGTTATATAGAGAACTCGATAAGTTGACTTATCGAGATCTCTTATTAATCTATAGTTGTTTTAACTTATCGAAGTCTCTGAGTTCTTTGTAAGAGAATTTGGCTTGTCGATCTGATTTTCTGCATTTAGAAAAGACTTATCGACATCTCTGAAATCTCTATTTGCATATTGACTTATCGATATCTCTGAGATCTCTAATGAGAAGTTGACTTGTCGATATCTCTGAGTACTCTAATGCAGAAATGACTTGTCGGTATCTCAGAGATCTCTATATACATTTTGACTTGTCGATATCTCTGAGTTCTCTAATGATAATATTACTTTTTGATATTTCCAATCTTCATTTGGCTTGTCGATATCTCTGAGACTTCTCTATAAGCTTTTTTTGAATTCTCGATAAGTAATTATGGAGTTCTCGAATGACTTCTCTATATGACTTGATCTATGACTTGTAGATTTCTTGACTTGAAATGTTTTTCTTAAACCAAATTTATTCAACTCCAAGCTTCTACACACTTTATCTGATGCATGATCTTCATGATTTTCTTCCAGAGTTTATTCTTAGGCTTGAGATTCTTTACATAAAAATACCCCAGTCTAATATATTTACACTTTTATAGACTCAAGTAATGTAATACAAAATGCAAACTTAAATTGTCATACAACTTACTTAGGGCTGTCAATTTGACTTAGTCTTGTTATAGCACATGCATGTCTTATACAACAGAAAAGTAAGAGAACAATTATGGAACTTTGAATGCGTGTGGAAGCAATTATGAGCTAAGCTGATTAAGCAAAGAAGAACATAGAAAATGAAGTGAAAGAATCAGTAAAAGTGAAAACATTCATGAACGCGATTGATTAGAATTAGCAAGAAAAGAAAGTTAGTATGCATTAGGTTGATTCTTTTGAGATAGTAAGATATGCAGAAAGATTGAGAGTAAGTTAGCTTTATCGCTATATAAGTAGCATGTGCATAGTATGTTTATATGTGTACACTCAGTAAGTATAGTCTAGCATATTATATATATGATGGGAACTCAAGTTGAGTTATTTAAACAACTGATAGCATTGTATGTCATGTTAGATATATTTGTGATGTCATGTCTAATAATGATTTGTGTATAGTTTTCAGATCTTGACTAACAGGACAAATTAGGACTTAACTGAAAATCAGTACTTATACTGAAGTCAGAACTTAAGATATCAGAACTTAAGTTATTAGAACTTAAGATATCAGAAGATTATCATCAGAAGATAATATCAGGACTTAAGAAGACTTTCAGATAAGGAAGGCGGCTGATTGAAGGGAAAGAAGATCAAGACTAAAACAAGAAGAGATATGCATGGAGAAGAATTTTATGAAGAATAGAAGACTTGGAAGAAAAGATAACTAATTGATATATTTTAGGATACAGAATTATATTCATATCAATTAGAGATTATCTTGTAACTGTGTGGTATATAAACACAGACATGGGATTTACACTATAAGTGTTATCATTATCGAGAATTTTATTCATTGTAACCCTAGAAGCTCTTAGTGATATTGTTCATCACTGAGAGAGAACAGTTCCATTGCAATACTGTTTCATTAATAAAATTATTCTTTGTTACATACTTGTGTTCTTAATTCGATTTGATTATATTATACACTGTATTCAACCCCCTTCTACAGTGTGTGTGACCTAACAAGTGGTATCAGAGCCTATCTGTTAACACATATACAGTAAATATCCAAAACAATCATGTCTGAAGAAGAACAAACTCCAACCAAGCCCACCAAAACTGAAGAAACTCCAAAGACTCAAATCCACAGTCGATATGAGACTATTAGGGTTCCCATGCTGAGACCTTCTGAGTATCCCATATGGAAAGTGAAGATGGCTATGTTTCTGGAAGCTACAGATCAAGAATACCTTGATAGAATTAATGAAGGACCACATAAGCCAACCAAGCTTTCTGTTGTAGTTACAGATCAGCCAGCAAAGGTCGTACCAAAGGAGAAAAGTGAGTATACAGCTGAAGATATCTCATCTATTGCCAATGATGCAAAGGTAAGGCATTTGCTGCATAGTGCCATAGATAATGTCATGTCAAACAGGGTAATTAACTGCAAGACTGCAAAGGAGATATGGGATGCCTTGGAGACAAGATGTCAGGGAACTGATGTAATCAAGAAGAACAGGAAGACTATACTCACTCAAGAGTATGAGCACTTTGACTCAAAACCTGATGAGTCATTAACTGGTATATATAACAGATTTGTCAAACTCTTGAATGATTTATCACTGGTGGATAAGGAATATGATCTTGAAGATTCAAATCTTAAATTCCTTTTAGCCCTTCCTGAAAGTTGGGATTTGAAGGCAACTACTATAAGAGACAATTATACTCTTGATGAAACTACTCTTGATGAAATTTATGGTATGCTCAAGACTTATGAACTGGAGATTGATCAAAGAAGCAAGAGACATGGGAGAAAGTCAAGAACAGTTGCTCTTAATGCTGAGGAGGAATCCCCCAAAGTGGCTATCTCAAAGAAAGGAAAAGGAAAGACTCTCATCATAAAGTCTGATTCAGAATCATCAAGTTCTGATGATGAGGATTCAGGAAATTGAAAGTCTATCTGAGATGGATGCTGATGAAGAGATGAGGAAATTGTGTGCTCTTATGATGAAGGGTATCACAAAGATAGCCTACAAGAAATTCAGAAAGGGAAAGAAGGTTTCCAGGAAAAGTGGAAGTTCTGATAAGAAGAGTTTCAGAAAATCTGAAGACAAAGGAGGAAAGTCTGACAGAGGAGACTACTCAAATGTTAAATGCTACAATTGTGGTGAAAGAGGCCACATATCTCCTGATTGTAGGAAAGGAAAGAGTGACAAAGGCAAGACCCCTGTCAAAAAGAAGAAAAGCTGGACAGACACTTCAGATTCTGAAGATGAGGTGAACTATGCCTTGATGGCAAATGCTGATAGCGGTTCTGATGCTGTTGAGTTAAAGGTACCTCAAACAACTTATGCTTTTCATACTGATGATATTACTGAGTTGAGATCTTGTCTTAAAACCATATTCATTAGCTATAGAGATCAGACTTTAACATGTGATAGGTTAACTTCTGAAAATCTGGCTTTTAAGAAAAGGAATGACTATTTATAAAAAGAGTTAGTTATGTTCCATCAAACTCAGAAAGAAAGAGATGATGCTTTTTATGTTAGAGATGAAGTGTTAAAATTGAATCAATCTCTAAAAACCGAGTTAAAAAAGGAAAGAGAGATTATCAGGACTTGGACTAACTCTGGCAGAGCAACTCAGGATATACTAAGTAGTGGAAACTGGAAATAGGGCTTAGATTATGGAGATGATAAAAGTGAAATAGGAACTAAACAAATTAAGCCAATTATTGTTAAACAGACTACTAAGCCAAAGGTAAATTCTGTTAAGTTTATAGCTAAAACTGTAAAGTCTGATTCTGAAAAGATGAAAGATATTGAGATAGAAGTTAAGTCAAAGTCAACTTCTGACAAATTAAAACAGGATAAACCAGCTGAAGTTAACATAGGCTTAATGACAGAGAAGCAGCTTAAGTATAAGCTGAAAGAGATTAAGAATGTAAACAAGGTAAAGCCACCTAGGAAAATAGGAATGGAAAGGAAGGTGTGAATAAAAGCAATAATTATAAGCTTGTTCCTAATGCTCCTAGAAAGAAATGCTATAACTATGGAAACTCTAACCATCTTACTTCATTTTGCAGAAAGAATAAGGATATAAACTCCTTACCTCCTAAATCAGGAGTTAAGAGTTAGTCTGTTAGGTTTAAACCATAAAATCCTTGTTTTCATTATGGTAGTTTATGACATTCCATTTATACTTGTAAGGAATATCATAGTTTGTACTATGAATATTATCAAATAAAACCTTCTTTGAAGAAAGTTTCTTTAATTCCTTCTAGTGTAAAGTCTGATGCAAAGTCTGATATAAGTTCTGATAAAGAGCATGTTAGCATAAACTATAATATTAAAATCGCTGCAAATGCTAATAAACTTAATAAGGCCAAATGATCCAAGCAAGTCTGGGTCTTTAAAACTAATCATTAGTGGTTTTTGTGATTGCAGGGCAACAGGAAAAACATCCTAGTTCTGGACAGTGGATGTTCATGACATATGACTGGAAATAAATCCCTGCTATCAGACTTTGTGGAGAAAGCTGGCACAGGAGTTTCTTATGGGGATGACACATGGGAAAAACTCTGGGATATGGAAATATCAATCTTGGGAATGTTATCATTGAAAAAGTAGCTCTAGTCTCAGGACTTAAACACAATCTGTTGAGTGTTAGTCAAATCTGTGACAGAGGTTATCATGTGGATTTCTTCGAAGAACACTGTGAAGTTGTAAGCAAATCTACAGGAAAATTTGTTCTGAAGGGATACAGGCATAGTACCATTTATGAAGCCAAGCTTTCAACAAGTTCTGATGGTTCTGTAATCTGTCTGTTAAGCAGAGCATCAATTGAAGAAAGTTGGGACATGCACAAGAAACTCTCTCATTTAAATTTTAACAATATAAATGAACTAGTCAAGAAAGATATTGTGAGAGGACTGCCAAAATCAATATTTGCTCCTGATGGCCTTTGTGATTCATGTCAAAAGGCAAAACAAAGAAAATCTTCATTCAAGAGCAAGACTGAATCTTCAATTCTTGAGCCTTATCACCTACTACATGTTGATCTATTTGGTCCTGTAAATGTCATGTCTATTGCAAAGAAGAAATATGATATGGTTATAGTAGATGAGTTTACCAGATACACATGGGTGTATTTCTTGCACATAAAAAGTGAAACTACATCTATCTTGATTGATCATGTCAAACAACTGGATAAATTGGTCAAAGACTCTGTGAAAATCAGAAGAAGTGATAATGGCACTGAGTTCAAAAATTTGATCATTGAAGAGTTCTGCAAGGACCATGGAATAAAGCAGGAATTCTCTGCTCCTGGAACTCCACAACAACATGGAGTTATTGAAAGAAAGAATAGAACTCTTATTGAATCTGCACGAACTATGCTTGATGAAGCAAAATTACCAACCTACTTTTGGGCTGAAGCTGTGTAGAATGCTTGTTTTACTCAGAATGCAACACTTATCAACAAGTATGGAAAGACACCATATGAGATGGTGAAGAAAAAGAAGCCAAATCTGAAGTACTTTCATGTATTTGGATGCAAGTGTTTTGTTCTTAAGACTCATCCTGAACAGCTATCCAAATTTGATCTAAAAGCTGATGAAGGAATTTTTGTTGGATATCCACTTTCCACAAAAGCCTTCAGAGTCTACAATTTAAGAACAAGGGTTGTCATGGAATCTATCAATGTCTCTTTTGATGATAAGAAGATTACTGGACTTGAAGTTTTAAATGATCATTATCAGCTGAGATTTGAGAATGAAGTTTTATATTCTAATTCTGTAAATTCTGCTAGTCTAAATCATGATATTACAAACTCTGATGGGTTAAACTCTGATGTTATTGAAACTGTGGTGACTACACCAAAGGAAAATGCACCTGTGCAGGGGGAGCATATTGAAGATCCAACCACATCTTAAGAAGCAAAAGAACCTAGAACAGGCTCTTCAAGTTCTGATTCATCAAGTTCTGATGGGCCAAGTTCTGATAATTCTAGAAACTCAAATTCTGAAGGATCCAACTCATAGAGCATAATTTCAGGGGGAGTATTAGGAAATGTTAATGGAGACAACATGGATCATGGGGGAGCATCCAGTTCTAGAAATCACCTTCCATCTGCAAGGAAGTGGACTAAAGCACATACACCTGACTTGAGTATTGGAGATCCTGAAGTAGGTGTTAGAACTAGAACAACAACATCAAATGAATGTCTCTATCATTCTTTTCTTTCTCAGAGTGAACCAAAGAAAGTGGAAGAAGCTCTTCAAGATGCTAATTGGGTGCAAGCAATGCAGGAAGAGTTAAATGAATTTGAAAGAAATAAAGTCTGGACTCTAGTGCCAAGACCAAAGAATAGATCTGTTATTGGTATAAAGTGGGTGTTCAGAAATAAAACTGATAGTGATGGCATAATTACAAGAAATAAATCAAGGCTGGTTGCAAAAGGATATTCTCAACAGGAGGGAATTGATTATGATGAAACATTTGCACCAGTTGCTAGAGTGGAAGCCATAAGGATATTTCTGGCTTATGCTGCTCACAAAAAGTTTAAAGTCTTTCAAATGGATGTAAAAAGTGCTTTTCTTAATGGAGAATTGGAAGAAGAAGTATATGTTGAACAAACTCCAAGTTTTGTAGATTCAAAATTTCCTAATCATGTCTACAGACTTGATAAAGCAATTTATGGCCTTAAGCAATCTCCAAGAGCATGGTATGAGACATTAGCTCAGTTTCTTCTGGAAAGTAGATTTAACAGAGGGACAATTGACAAAACTTTATTCTATCTCAACCATGGAAAGGACTTACTTTTGGTGCAGATATATGTTGATGATATCATTTTTGGTTCTACAAATGACAGACTTTGTAAAAGGTTTGCCAGGCTAATGCAGTCAAGATATCAAATGAGTATGATGGGAGAACTTAGCTATTTTCTGGGCCTTCAAGTCAAGCAGAATGCAGAAGGAACTTTTATTTGTCAATCTAAGTTCACCAGAAAATTGTTGAAGAAATTTGGAATGCAAGACTGTTCAAGTGCATCCACTCCTATGGGCACTGCAACAAAATTGGATAAGGATACTGGTACATCAGTAGATATTACTGATTATAGAGGTATGATTGGCTCACTACTCTATCTAACTGCAAGTAGACCTGATATCATGTATGCTACCTGTCTTTGTGCAAGATTTCAAGCAGATCCAAGAGAACCTCACTTAACAGCTGTGAAAAGAATTTTCAAGTACCTTAAGGGTACAACTGATCTAGGATTGTGGTATCCTAGGGAAGCAGACTTTAAGCTAATAGGTTACTCAGATGCAGATTTTGCAGGGTGCAAAATTGACAGGAAAAGCACAAGTGGAAGCTGCCAATTTCTTGGAGGCAGATTAGTTTCTTGGTTTAGCAAGAAAGAAAAGTCAATTTCCACATCAACTGCAGAGGAAGAGTACATTGCTGCCGGAAGCTGTCGTGCACAAATTCTTTGGATGAAGAATCAGTTACTAGATTATGGGTTAACATATTCTAAAATACCCATTTATTGTGATAATCAAAGTGCTATTGTTATGACAGGTAATCCAATTCAGCACTCAATGACAAAGCATATTAGCATTAGGTACCACTTCATAAGGGAAATGTGATGAAAGGTACAGTGGAATTACATTTTGTTCCAACAGATCAACAACTAGCAGCTATCTTCACAAAACCACTATGTGAAGCTACTTTTACAAGATTGGTAAATGAACTTGGAATGGTTTCAGGTTCTTTCTCTAAATCTGTTTAGTTTATGTTCTGATACATCAGACCTTATGATCAGTATTTACAGATATTACTATCTTTATGTAATCTGTGCTTAAATTGAAATTTACCTAAGTGCTGATTTTTGTCTGATATGAATTTCTATCCTCTGATAGTGATATAAATGTTTCTGTGACTATTCAATCCAATGAAGATAACTGTGCTAGATGCTGATTTAGTAGTCTCTAATATACTAAAGATCCCATGTTTGAAGTAATTATTTATGTGGAAATCTTTTAACACAAGCAAATTCTGATATTGAGCTTGGTTAGGTTTACTTTGTGTATCTTATTACTAAGTCAAAAACTAGAATAGTGCTTCTTATCTGTTAAGTTCTGATGTTGGTAAATCATATGGATGTACTAAGTACTGATAAGCCTCACTTATCAAAAGAAAAAGTAAAGAAAAGAAATAAATATCAGGTACTCCTTTGAGATCTAGAGAAAAATATATGTGGAAGGGAAGACCCATGTGCATTGCTGGTATTAAGTAATATGCATTAGAAAAGCAAAATAAAGTTTTCTTGGTGACTTTTCACATTCTCTGATTACTGGAGAAATACTATGATAATAGCATAAATTCTGATAAGCAGTTGTGACTCACTTACACTGAGGAGCTCCTGTGAAAAAGAATATCAAAAAATGCATAAAATGAGCACAAAACAGTTGAGGTGGACTCATGCATGAACTCATTCTATAGTAGACTTCAGACTAATGACAGATTTTGAGCAAAGTTCTTAGTTATGCCTTATTTCTAAGATGTACTGAAGTGAATCAGACTTTACTCTTTGTCTGATATTTAGCTTAAAGCACACACTTACACTCCATATGAATGATGAAAATTATTGTGGTGATCAATGTTGTTTTAGATGAACAGTTTAAGTGTTAGTTGCATAAATTCCGAGGACAAGTTTTGATGGAAGATCTGATGATTAAGTTCTGAGGAAACCATATCAGTATTCATGTAAAGAATTACATAAATAAACATTCACTTTTTGAGTACAGAAGCCATATTCTGATGACCTTTAAATTCTGATAATAATCAAGTTCTGATGCTTACGTGGCAATATTTATTTACTTGATTTATTTTTGGTCAATACTTGAACGGTTCTATTTTATCAGAATATTGGTTTAAGTGAGATAAAAACAGTCATAATCATTGTGGGAACAGTTTTTTTTTATTGAAAAACTGCATGTGCATAGTAATTATTACTTATTTCCCGTGCCCATTAACTATTTTCTTAACTACTGAATGGCTGACAGGTGTAAAGACTGTTCCAATTCATCTTAACTGCTGTCAAGTGGTGTGTATAAGTAAAAGAGAGAAAATATTTTAAATCTTTTATCTACTTTTGTATTCTATACTCTCTCTCTTTTCTCTTATTCTCTCTATATTCTCTGAAAGTTTTTACACAGGCATTTTACCAAACACCTTTCAGGCATTCTTATTTCTCACTTCTTTTTCAATGGCACCCAAGGATCTAATCTTTAATGGAGCAAAGTTCATCCCCAACAACTACACTGCCATTCTAACCAAGAGTGAAGCTTCGTCAGAACTTTATTTTGTTCAGGACTTCTTGGCACACAGTGAAATAGGGTTCGCTTTGATGCAGTCATCCACTTTATCTGGAACTCAAGTTCTGACGTTCTGGAGAACGGGACTTTATGATGATGGTGGTAAGGATGGGACTCCAAGCATCGTTTTTACAGCAAAAGAGATGGAGTACGTTGTTACTCCAGCAACAGTCGGGAAAGCTCTACATCTACCTGAGAACTGCCAGTTCAGTTCTGCTGTTGAGGAGCCATTGCTACAGCAAATGATGGCTAATTTAGGGTATAAGGAGAGTTTGGCAAAGTTGGGCTAACTTAAATGCCCACATCTTCGAAGAGAATGGAGCTTTTTCTTCGATTGCATCACCAAGGCGTTCGTAAACAAATGCTTAAATTTTGACGCCATTCTGATTCTGACTCAACAAATTGGGTATGCTATCCTAAACCAGTCTCACTTTGATTATGCCAAGACTGTGTTATGTTTTATAGGAGAATGAATGGAAGATGACAGGAATTTAGTTTATTTTTCTAGGTTCTGTCAGTTAATTTACAGTTACTGTACATCAGATGAACCACAACTAGCAAGTGAACACATAGAACCTTTTATGTTAGCAAAAAGGACTTTTACTGACCTTTTAACTGCTGATAACAAAAAGAAAGTTCTGAGTCCCCTTAGAATTCCTTTAGCAGTAAAGCAAGCCCTTGTAAATGCTGATGCTGATATTTACTCTGTATTATATCCTGATGTTCCACAACAATAACAACAACCACAACAACCATCAAAACCTACTACTGCCACTCAACAAACACACACATCAGAACATGCCAACCATCCATCAGCACACAATCAGGTGAAGCCTTCTTCTTCTAGAGCAAAGAGGACCAAGACAGTACCTCAGGCACAGCAGAAAAAAAGGAAGATGATTTTAAGAGATGAGTCTGATGATGAGGTACAGGTTCAACCATCAGAACCTGTTGCTAAAGTAGCTGAGAAGGTCTCTTCTCAGAAAGCTCAAGAAACTGGGAGTACTAGGCCCCTAAAAGGCTTAGAAAGCTAAACTCTGATGATCAAGCTCCTAGAGTCTCTCCACCAGCTAAGAGACTTAAAAAGCAAAGAGCAAGGAGGGATGTAGAAGAATCAATCTCTGAAGAAGGAATGGAAGCAGCAGCTGTGGAAGGGGGTCAGGAATCTCTGATCCCACAAGAACCTACTGTAGTTGAATCTCTTCCAAATGCTGAGCCAGAATTTCATAAAGCTCACAAATCTCCAATCCAAGAGACAGAGACTACTCCAATTCCTACACCTCCTGTGTCTCCAATAAACTCTCCTGTACATGCTGACAACCCAGGCACAAGTGTTGAAATTGATATCAACAACTTGGATGTGCCTTTGGTCTTGTATCTGGAAGCTCCATCTACTTCACATCTTTCTCAGCACACTCCACCAACAACTCCATTGCTAGATGCTGATGTCCATAAAGATGAATCTTCTATTGCTTCACATATAATCATTCTATCAAAAGATGCTGATACTGAAGATTCTGCAAGTTCTGTTGAAGAACATACTGGTGAAGCTGCTACAAATATAAATGCTGATGCAGCTGGTCCTTCTGGACATGCACCTCCACAAACAGTTGGTAAAGCTGATTTGATTAAGAAGTTTGTGAGAAAGGATGCACCAGTTCCTTGGAGTGAAACTAACAGAGGAAGAGAGTGGGTCAAGGAGTGGAATAAAGTTGATTTTGTTCCTATTGCAGATGTTCTTGCTGAGCACCTGGCTAAAGCTGATGAAATGCTGATGAATGATGACTTCAAAGCACAGCTCAGAGTTACTGCATTGAGCACCAGAAACCTTCAAGGTCAACACTCAATAACTCAAGCCAAGGTGGACAAACTTCAAGATACAGTGACTAAGCAAACCATGAATGTCACATTGGACAAGAAAAAGTTTTTTAAGCCAGCCTTTGACCGTATTGAGTATATAGAAAAGACTCAAGAAAAGCAGCAAGCTCAACTTTCTGATATTTTAAAAAATTAAGCTGCTCAACAAACCCAACTCAATGAAATCCAAAACTCTGTGGAGTTGCTTGTCTCCCTGCTTCTACCGGATGATGCCAAAAAGGGGGAGAAAGTAATTAAGTCCAAATGCATAACTGATCAACCACTGAAGGGTAATGATGATGATAATGAAGACCAGGGAAACTCTAAAAGGAGTAGAGGTCTAAGTCAAGGCAGGGGTTCTTTATAAAGGGAAGCCAAAACTATAAGTCAAAGAACAAGTTCTGATACTAAGAGGAAAATTTTTGATGAACAAACTCTGAAACTTGATGAAGAGATCTCCAAAAGGCTATTCCTAAAGGACAATCCAGGCATGGATATTGAAAGTCTGAAGGAAGAAGATATTAGACTGAAAGCTGAAAATGACAAATCTAAGTCAAAGTTTAAAACTCAAGTCACAACAAAGAAACCACCTAAGCCTAAGGGCATTGTGATCAAAGAGAGGACAAATACTGAGGTATCTAAGGCCAATTCCAAATCACAGGTGGAAGTTGATCCTAGATTCAAGGGTAAGGCAAAAGCTGATAAATCTGTAAAGATATATCTATCAACCATGGATATGGAAGTAAATGCTGATGAAGATACAAGTATGATTTTGAAGAAGAAAAGGGATATTCAAGAAACCTCTGACAGAGCTCAAGTTGTCTTGACATCAGAAGAAAAGGAAACCTCTGACATTGCTCATGTTAAACCTTCAACAGTTCTACTACCTGGGTTTACTAAAGCTTAACAATCTGCTCAACCTATGAAGACTTCAACAAATGTTTTTCAGGGTATATTGATCCAAGGGAAGGAAACTAGAGATAAAAAGGACTGGGTAATGCTGATGAGAAAAGAATAAACAACTCTACCTCAGATCCTACATCCCTTACTGAACCAGGAGTAGGGACAACTCCAGAAAGACTAAATCAATTAGAGTCTGTACAGATGGTCTACAACTCCAAGCTGAAAGAAGATATAATGCTTTATTTTATGACAGATAGGAGAGTATTCTAGATAAGAAAGGAAGCAATTCGGTTGAAGTATTATGAAGAACTACAACATGTTTTATTTCTACTTCAAGTGAAGAACAGGTCAACAGATGGTGCTGCCAGATACTTAATATCTGATATTCAGAGGCAGAAGAAACTTTACTCTATAAAGTCTGACAGACCATACTATCCAAAATACAGAGATCACAATGGTGATTTTGTTGAGATGAAGCCCAATACCGCCAAGATCACTACTTTTCTGGGTATTAATGGTGTTGAATTTAATCTGGATTCTGACAAAGCTTATCTGATCAGACTGGATCAGGAAATAAGGAAAGCAAAGATTAATGATCTCATGATTTTATGTGAGGCATGATCTTCATGATTTTCTTTCAGAGTTTATTCTTAGGCTTGAGATTGTTTACATAAAAATACCCCAGTCTAATATATATACACTTTTATAGACTCAAGTAATGTAATACAAAATGCAAACTTAAATTGTCATACAACTTACTTAGGGCTGTCAATTTGACTTAGTCTTGTTATAGAACATGCATGTCTTATACAACAGAAAAGTAAGAGAACAATTATGGAACTTTGAATGCGTGTGGAAGCAATTATGAGCTAAGCTGATTAAGCAAAGAAGAACGTAGAAAATGAAGTGAAAGAATCAGTAAAAGTGAAAACATTCATGAACACGATTGATTAGAATTAGCAAGAAAAGAAATTTAGTATGCATTAGGTTGATTCTTTTGAGATAGTAAGATATGCAGAAAGATTGAGAGTAAGTTAGCTTTATCGCTATATAAGTAGCATGTGCATAGTATGTTTATATGTGTACACTCAGTATGTATAGTCTAGCATATTATATATATGATGGGAACTCAAGTTGAGTTGTTTAAACAACTGATAGCATTGTATGTCATGTTAGATATATTTGTCATGTCATGTCTAATAATGATTTGTATTTATTTTCAGATCTTGGCTAAGAGGACAAATCAGGACTTAACTGGAAATCAGTACTTATACTGAAGTCAAAACTTAAGATATCAGAACTTAAGTTATCAGAACTTAAGATATCAGAAGATATTCATCAGAAGATAATATCAGGACTTAAGAAGACTTTCAGATAAGGAAGGCAGCTGATAGAAGGGAAAGAAGATCAAGACTAAAACAAGAAGAGATATGCATGGAGAAGAATTATATGAAGAATAGAAGACTTGGAGGAAAAGATAACTAATTGATATATTTTAGGATACAGAATTATATTCGATATCAATTAAAGATTATCTTGTAACTGTGTGGTATATAAACACAGACATAGGGTTTACACTATAAGTGTTATCATTATCGAGAATATTATTCATTGTAACCCTAACAGCTCTTAGTGATATTGTTCATCACTGAGAGAGAACAGTTCCATTGCAATACTGTTTTATTAATAAGATTATTCTTTGTTACATACTTGTGTTCTTAATTCGATTTGATTATATTATACACTGTATTCAACCCCCTTCTATAGTGTGTGTGACCTAACATGTCAGCAAGAGGCTGTTGAGAAATAAGATGCTGTTATGAGCTAAAGTTTATGAAGAAAAGGTAAGGTTGAAAGGTCAACCTAAGAAATTGAAAGTGAGATTCTTGAAAAGTATCAGTATCCGTTCCTTAGCGTGATTCTGAGGACACAATCCTTTTAAGGGGGGAAGATGTAATAACTGGGAAATTATGACTGTTTAATGTCATATTAAATGAATAATTATGTGAATTATGATTGATCATAAAAGGCTATTTCTTATGTGCTATATGTGTTCTATGTGGTTCGAGATATTTTTCAGGTATTTTATTAAGCGTTAAATGGATTTATATTAAGAAATATATTATCCAGTTTTCGTTTTAACATCAGATATTTCGTATAGAGCAATTGACCTTATTTTGCATAATATGGCGTATACCATATTGATTTTCCGAATATCTAGTTAATTTAGAAAATATTTCGTTTCCAGAAAAATGATTTTTTCCGGGCCCCTATCGGGACATCTAAGCTCACAAAAATCGTATTTTTATTTTTATAAAATCGTGAGACTTTCAAATATTCAATATTTTTGCATTTTTAGATTATTCGTAATTTTTGGGAAATTTTGACATAATTTTTTATTTATCGGATTAAAAATTATTCCCCGTTAATTATTAATTTTGGGCTAATTATTTTTATCTACTGATATAATTAGGCCCTAAATAATTTTGGGGGTATTATTTTTTACTATAAATAGAATTTAATTATTATTTAATTATAAAAAAGTCAGAAAATATATAAAAAATTAGATTTTTCTCTCAAAATTAGGGTTTATGTTCTTCATGTGTTCTTGAGAATCAAAGTATGATATTGGCATGATCTGGAAATTAAAATAGGTCGTATTTGTAGTCAAATTGAAGTTCTTGAAGAGTACAATTCAATTATATCATCTAAAAGTATCTCAGGTTAGTGGATTTTAATTTTTAATTTTAGGGTTCATAGTTCGAATTGGGGGTTTTTGATTCTGGGGCTGTTATTTGATTTTGATGCTTGGGATAGTTACCTGAGGTGATTTACAATCGATTCGTATATTTAAATGAACCAAACGATTTCTGGAAGTTGCTAGTCGAATTCATGAGTTTTGCTTAAATTTTGATTTGATTTTCAGAATTATACGTGAATCGGTTCTTGATTATGAATATGTGGTTAACTTTGTGCGAATCTCAGCTTTTATTTCATATGTTATTTGGTAAATTTGGTACATTTTGACTGAATCACGATTTCGCCGGATTCTTAAGCAACTCACCGGAATTAAAGCCAGAACCGACGAGTTTTAACTCGTATGTGGTGATTTTTGATAGTTTTTAATCGTTGGGTTGATGTTGTACGAGATGGGACTGAATAATATGGGAAACAGAATTGTTTCTGGCCCCAATCGAACTCGTTGGAGTCCGGCAAGAATCACCGGATTCTGGGCAACCCGACTGGTGTTCTTGAGGACCCGGTAGTGTTCATACCTGACCGGGTTTCAACCCGATCGAAACCCGGGATTGATCCTTCTTATCCCCAAAATCAAGTCTGAAAACTGTTTGTACAAATTTCTTTTTTTTTAATTTCTAAAAAGTGATTTTAAAATTCAAAAATTAATTTATTTAATTATTTTAAATAATTAACTAAATTATCTTAATTCCAGAAAATTATTTTCTATATTATTTTCAAAAATCTAAATTTGATGTAATTATTTATAATTTATTTTAATTATTTATTTATGGATATAATTAATTAATTAATTAATTTTATCTATAAATAGTTAAATAAAATGTAATTATTTATAGTTCAACCAAATAATAATTTAAAAATCATTTTGAGATTTAAAATTATATAAAGTATTTAAAATTCAATAAATAATATTATTAATGGAATTATTCTTATTTTATTTGTAATAAATAGACCGTTCGTCCGTTTAATACGAAATGAACGCGTCTAGACTCGGAAAAATATTCTACTTATATTAAAAATACTTTCAAGACATAAAATATATTGTTTCGAAAGGTCGCTTGACTTTGTAAATGTTTCTGAGTCGTGTAACTATCGAAAAGTCGTATTTCGACTCGATTTATATTTTAAACACAGCGGGTCGAATATTTTGACGAACTGAATCATATGTTATATGAATTATGTGATACGTGCCTTATGTGTTTACGTGTTATGTGAATTGTGAATCCACATGTCTATTAAACTTTATCTGATTAATGTGATCCTTATCTGTTATTACCGGGTGGGTAGATGATAAGGATAAACATATAGAATAGATAATTATATATTGTCGATTAATTGAAATAGTATCTTTTATAATAGATACATATATTTCGAGGCATTCAAAGCCAGACAGTGATAGTGAAAGTAAAGCCTGAACATGTATGGTAATGAGACGAGTGGATACAGAATAGAGGTGAACTAGAATGATGATTAAAAGTTAAAAAGCGGAACAATTGAGGCAAGTATTCTCGAACCTACTTGTGATATATTGCAAGTATTTCTTCCCTATTCTAAATTCAGAATATGTAAATATTTTTTATATTTCGTTGTGTTTACTCTTAATTACGCAAGTACATTTTATTCTTGTTCCTTATTACTAATTATGAACTATTGAGCAAATACCTATTATTCTGGGTTATTTGTGAACCCTGAATCAAGATGTTTTGAAATCGAAATGATTTTACATCAAAATACTCTACGGAATGGATGATACGATGAGGGCCATGAATGAGCTGGACCCTAAGGGCCACAGATGGCTGGACCCTTTATTTATGCAGGCCAGAAATGGGCCTGGGTACCTTGATATGATGTACTATACCTGACTGATCAGCAGGTTATGGTACTGTGCTGATTCTAGTGTCCAGTCTAATTTTAAATAGATAGAATACTAATTATCTAAAATTTTACTAAACCTGTAAAAAATTGTACTTCAACGGAGTTAACTATAATGGTTGGCTATATTTTATGAATAGTATGTAATTATTATTTTTGTTTGTTATAAATAGAATGTTTTATTTTAACATGATAACTAAATGATTTGGTATATTGCTACATGTATTTAGAGTTCAACAAATATGACCAACATCACTGGGTTATCTAAAATTTTAGCTAATAGTTTTGCACCATTATAGGGCATGCTATTTTTAGATAATCTCTATAATTATAATTATGGTATGCCACATGGATTTTTTTAGCTAAGGGGTTGGACCATTGGAGAGATGCTCTAAATTTAGTTTGTATTTAAGCACTTGTGTGTGTATATATATATATATGGGCTACTCTAATAGAAACTAATTTTACAATAAAAACTAGAAACCAAATATTTTTTTTTTTAAAATTACTTCAAAATATAACACATATTGTAACGACTGGAAATTTTCGCGAATTAATTATGCGAGTAAAGTGTAATTATGTGAATTATGTGTTATTATGTGAGAATGGAAATATTTAAATAAATATTATATTCCAGTTTGACGTGTCAGCTGGTATAAAGAGAATGATTGTGAAGCGTAGTTGAAAATATTCAGCGTCGGGTCGTCAGTCAGGACGCGACCGGTTACGCGGACTATGAATATTAGTAAAAAGGAAAATTTTATGATTAAGTATATTTCATTACGTTACGTGATATGTGAATCTATGTTAAGGTGCATGATTATGTGATTATATGCTTGTATGACATTATTTGGAGTTTTAGGAAATAAGAAGTGCATTAATTGCTATTTATATAGGTTATAAATGCATTTTAATTCTCTAAGAAAAATATTTTTTTAAATTATTTTAATTTATAAATTTCAAATTTTATTTTATTACATTCCTAAAATTCTAAGCTATTTTATGATGTCACTCTTGTAATTTATAGATTTATGATTTTATTTATAAAAGGTATTCTTTGTAATTAATTAGATTAATAATTATTAGATTACCTAATTGCCCTTGCTTGCATTTTGACTCACAATATAAGAGAAGGGTAGTTGTGTCATTAACCACCCCACTATCTCATTTCAACCTAACCAAATTACCATATCATCCTTGCATGCATTTTGTGCTAGTAGTTAGAGAAGGTTAGGTTGGTAATTTTACAATTCCACTAATATAAGCACATGGGAGAATCAAACAAAAGGCTTGTCATTCTACCACCACTTTATTCACATCATTTTTCATCTCTCCCCTCTCATTCTTCTCTCTCGGCTCTCTCTCCCTCTCTTCTTCTCTCTCTCACCGAGCTCTCTCTCTCTCTCTCTCTCTCTCTCTCTCTCTCTCTCTCTCCTACATGCAACATCAAAATCTACTTAGAATTTAAAGATCTTGCCATTGGTCTTCATCATTTTCAATCCCCTATTCATATATTCTTTGCATGCAAGTGTTTAAGAAAGTTTTTGCATAAACATCTCTTGGTTATATCAAAGAAAACATAATTTCTTAGTGTATGATCTTAAGATAGAGTGTAGTACATAAGTTGTGTGATTTTCTTGGATTTGTTTTGGAGGTAGGTTCGACTTTTTGCTATTAAAAAGGGATTTTGATTTTTATTCAAATTTTTACAAAGGGTTTTGGTTCAAAGAATTGGTTTTTGGTTCGAATGAATGAATTTTACAAAACGGTTTTAATATTCGATTGGTTTTGATGATATATATATATAAACCTTTGTTTTTGAGTTATTTTCCTTGCATGCATGTAAAGTCCTAAGTGTAATCAAGATATATATTGTTTGGTTTGGAAAGAAGATGGGTTAAATAATTAGATCATGAGTTTAATTAAGTTGGATTTGTGATTTAGAGTATTGCATGTTGAGTTGATTGATTGCATGTCGATTCTACAAGTTGTTTTGTTGATTAATGGGGTTATTGTTTAATTTGGAAATAGAATTTGGTTTTAAGTTGGATATGTGAGTATATAAGTATGAATAAATTAAGTTCTGATTATTAAAAGCATGGATTTCATTCGGTTTTTAAAGGAATAAATGATTGGATTTATGCATGTTAAGATTTTGTTCAAAAATAATATTTTGGTTCGGTTTTTGGTTTAAAAGAAATGATTTTCAGAAGTGTTCTTGTTTGGAATGGATTAAAATAGGTTTAAATTGTAAATGGAACCTTGCATGTCGATATTTGATAAATTGTTTGTGTTTTATTGAAAAATCCAAATGGTATATGGTACTAAAAAGGGTTGATTCAAGTTGTTTGGTCAATTTGATTTTTGAGTCTAATTATTTGGTTTGTGTAAGATTGATTTGGTGTTTAAAAGATGTTTGGTTAGTTTCATGTCAAGTTAGGTGGTTGCATGTTGATTTCTTGGTTTGGTACCATTTGTTTTGGTTCGAATTTTTTTAGTTAAAATGAAGGAATAGTTGTTTGGTTGTCGAGTTATTTAGATCGTGATTGTTTTTTTTAAGATATAGATTTAAGTATACAAGTATATACTCGCTATGTGTTATATAAGTACTCTATGATTATGCTTGAATACACGAGTTACGTATATAAGTATATACTACTAAGTGCTATGTGAATATTCTGTGATTATACTCATGTATATAAGTTAAGCTTTAATGCGAGTTGGGATAATCGTTAGAAATTCAGGGAACGTCGAGTGCGAATAAGTATCTAATTAGGGATTATGTTTTGGATTGTAGATTCAGATAGCGGAGGCATTCATGATTGTAGATTCAAATAGTGGAGGTATTCAGGCTAGAAAAGGAAAAAAAAAACTTAGGTGGCAATAGTTCAGCTTCAGTAGTTCAGTTTCAATTTCAGAAAAGCAGGAAAACGATTTAAGGCAAGTAACTCTGCCTTATCTTATGAATTGATATTGCTAATGCCATGATAAAGTAGTGATCCTTTTTAATACTTGTGATAATCCTGTTATTGATTTCTGAGAAACCCTAATATTTATTCTTGTGGTAACTTGTTGTTGGATCCTGTTCGTCCCATTTATAACAATTTAATTGATTCATACCCTATTACATTTCCTATTTCCTTTATCACCCTATTATCTCGTAAATCCTAATAGAACCTTTATGAATTTCCTTGTGAAATATTTTGATTAACCTGAATTCTTCATTAACTTGAATACCTTTTCCTTGTTGATTAATTCTCTTGTATACCTCGAACTTGATTTCTAGTATTGCTTCAATAACTCCCTATATTGACCATTGCTTATAATTTGAATTTCTTTAACTACCTTTGTTTGATAACTATCCTTTATTTCCATATCCAAACTTTGTAACAAGATGTACGCCATGTACTACACTTGATATCAGACACTCCTACCTTTGTTGATTATCGTTATAACTCTTTTCCAATACTTTCTTCCTTAGTTGTTGAATCATTGGTACTCATCCTTGATGATCCTGCTTGTGAAAAGATAATTCAATTTCTGATAAGGGTCCCATAACTCCAATCCTCGACTGATAAATTAAATCCTATTGTTTAGAATCCTTGTAATTTCTCCCTGGCATCAGTTTTATAAAAGATATTTGCTCTTTAAAAAAAGAATATTTTCTTGATTTAGTGGATTGGACTCAGACGCAAGTCCCTTTCACACCAATTGATAGGCTTAAATGTTGCCTAGGGATCCCATTATATTTGAGAACCCAACGAGGTTCGAGATTACTTCACGACTGATCACCGACTGTAATCCGTAGCGTCCTAAAATGAAGTTTTTGAAGTTGTTTTGATTATAAATGTTTATAACATGATGCCATGATGCCATATATCTTGTCGTCATATATTTTGTCCATAATCCTATTATGCCTTCATGATATAATTCTCCTGCTATTGAGTTGCAATGAAAGTCGGCTTTCACCCTATCTTAATCCTTGATTCTTGAAAGCCCAAACCTTTCTTCATAACCTTGTATAGCCAAAGATAGAAATCTTCCACCTAGAGATTTAAAAGTAGAATGCCTCAGAGTTTGCTATTGTTACTATTATTGGTTTATAGAACTGCTATGTAGTTACTTGCTGAGCTTTTGTGCTCATATATATTTGCTTTGCTCTAACCATGACAGTTAAGAAAGAAGATGTCCAGACTTACGCGTTTAGCTCGCATGAGCGTTCCTGACAGTCCCTACCGTGTCATAGGTTTCCGGATGCCAGAGCAGGTAGCAGTGAGTGTGAGCACGCGCAGTAGTTGGAAGGTGGTAACTATGCAATGGGTTATATGTCGATTCCAATTCGGAATCGATTGTGTAAATTAAAGATTATTTTGGGTTGTAATATATATTATCTGGTTGGTAGTTGTAATCTTGTCTCAAACTTAATCCTGTATAGATTCTGTTAATAGTTAATAGGGGTTTATGCTTATTTATTGTTAGTTATTGTTGTGTGGGTCCTCATTTCCTAACCCCGAGATTGAGGGCGTCACACATATGGTATGCAAATCGATCATTGAGATATGAAGAAAAATACAGTGAGGTCAGATTTTAAAAAAACTTACTGTTTGACGGGAAATTTCAAATTAAAAATGAAGGGAAAAAGCTGAAATTGTGTACGATAGGGTGCACATTAGTTGGGTGTGGTGATTTTAGGGGGGCCATTTTAATTTCTAGTTTCTAGTTTAAGTTTAGTTTTTATTTGATCATTTACCTCTATATATATAGACAAGTGCTCAAATACAAACCAATATTAGAATATAAACTACAAATCAATAACAACCACTTGTTTAATCCATTTCTCTCTCCATGTGCACTATGTATTTATATATATATATTCCTCTTCATTTTTAATTTGACTCTTCCCGTTTGTCGGTTAACTTTTTTTAAATAATAACTTCAACGTATTTTTCTACATCTCTCATTCATCAATTTGCATAGTATATTTGTTATATATTACGACAACAAATTAGTATTTAAATTTACCCGAATCATTAAACTGAAATCAGTATAGTATTCCAGGCACTAGTAGATTTGAGTTATTCTCGTAGGTATAAATACTAATTTATCGCCGAAATATATCAAATATGATATTCATATTGATTTTTTGAGAATGTAGAAAAATATAGTGAACTTAGATTTAAAAAACAATCATCAATTGACGGGAAAAAATCAATAAAAGATGAAGGGAATTAGGTGAAGTTGTGTATGGGAGGGTGTAATTGAATTGGGTGTGGGGACAATTTTTAGTTTGTATTTTAATTTATTTTGTATTAGAGTAATAATATATATATATATATATATATATATAGGGCTACTCTAATAAAAACTCCTTTATAATGAAAACTAGAAACTAAAATAAAAAAATTCTAAATCACTTCAAAATATAACACATATGATATGCAAATTGATTGTTGGGAGAGAAGAAAAAAACAGTGAAGTCGAATTTTAAAAAAACATTTACAATTTGACAAGAAAAATCAAACTAAAAGCTGAACTTATGTATGGAAGGATGTAGTTTAATTTATGTGTGGTGCATATAGGGGGCCATTGGATTATAGTGACTTGGATTAATTCCTAATTTTTATTTTAAAAATTATTTCTGTTTGATCATCTATATATATGCATATATATGTGTGTATCTGTATGTATACATATATATATATATATATAAATAATGTGCCCCTTAAAAATTGATTTTTTTGTGTCCCGTATAAAGAGCTTGACTTGAGGGCCGGATCTGCCTGGACTATTTATTTTCTAACAATAATATATAAGTAGGTTTGGAGGACTTAACTGCGTTTCAATTTTGAGTTGAATTTGATTTCTAATATAAAAAACCATTCACTTGTAGAAATGAAAAATGTATAGGAAGTTAACTTTAGAATCTTGGTCCCATTAAGGTATTAGATTGGTTGATATTACTCCACAAAAAAATCTACTAATATCCGCAAAGAATCCATAGTTGTGTTGAAGATGGAACTCGATTTATTCTAGTCCTCCTGAGATTCTTCTGGTGTGTGAAAAATCGGGAATTTAGGCCATAAATGATAGTCCTACATATATATAGTTGATTTCATTCGAGGAGATTATTTTAGTAGAGGTGCAGACTTGTATGGATTTTCTTAGCATGCAGTAAAGGGGCCAATGTCAAGTATTTAACTTGTTCTCTGTGAAGGTGGAGATTTATTCCGCAATCTTGATGAACAAGGAGTGCTCAGCGGAAGGAGAGAATTGTAAGTGTGATGCAGAAATTGTTGAAAACATGAATGGGCTTTAACCAATAAATTTTGATACTTTTAAGAAAAAACACGGGAACACTTTTATTTCATACAATAATAAAAGTACAACTAACTGTTCACACTCACCAACACAGGCTACAGCCTTTTTAATACTACAAGCTTCAACTCTGTTTTTCAAAACTCTTCTCTCTGTTTTTTAACTCTGGTGTATCATATTACATGCACTGCAGTTTGCCTTTTATAGGTTCCAAAAACCTATAGCTTACATCATTGCTTACTTCACAACATGTTTAATACTGTAGCCTACAATTTTGACCAACACACATATATTTTCTTCTTTGAACAATTTACCAAGCATGCTCCTGAACACTGGTAATTTTATGTCAAACTCAACCTACCATTTTTCCAGGATAGTACATGTTAGAAATATGTTGTGAACTTGATGATAAGTTAAACAAAACACCTTAGTAGATTTGACTTAGTGAATTTTTTAGCTCTCGACGGTTGATCTAATATAGTCCTGACGGATGAACTTTATAGTCTTGATGGATGACAATTTGACATCCATCGAGAGTGTAGCTTAAGTAACAAATAAGTACGATAACACATTTCTGCAAACAACATGTTTTAGTCTAGTAGATTGTGTAGGGTTCTCCAAGTCATGTTGACTACTAGATGGATATGCAAAATAGGTTGATTAATTGTAAATATGAGATGTCTTGTAATTCTGTATAAGTGAAATAGAGTCAAGTGACAGATAGACTCCCGACAGATGATCTACAAGGCTCCCAACGGATGATCAACATATTCCCGACGGATGATCATATTCAAAATAGCTGTTGATAGTGACAACACAATCACATACGTCGGGTGTTTGCAAAAGGAATGTGGCAGCCTGTTAAGCAGGATTTTGAGAACAAAGAAGCATTACCATTTTCATGCAAATGTGAAGATTTTCTAAGATGCTGGAATAGAGTAGTGAAGCAGCATGTAGCTAGACTAGATACATTTTGTTTTATTATCTTGTCTTACTATCATGTAACTTGGTGAGATATATAAACCAAGAGTAGCCAGTAGAATAATCAACTAAGTAAGCTTATTTTTCAAAGAAACATATGAAGCTGTATTTTGTAAGAATTTCTCTGTAGTTTTATTTGTTCAACTTGTAAAGCAGTTGTGAGCTATTCAAAGCTTCACAGAGTTCTCAATCTGATATATATATATATCTGGTGGATACTTTCAAATCCACTAGAACGTTTTAAAGCTTGTGTTTTATTACTTAGTGTTTTGATTTCTATTACTCTTTCATTCCGCACTATTACAAATCAAACACTATTATATATATTAAGTTAAAAAAATTTTAAAATCTCAAAAAGTAGCCAGAACTACATTCAACCCCCCTTCTGTAATTCCTATTGTATTGTTAGGGAATAACAATTAAAATCAGAGCAAGCTCTTGAAGTACAAAGAGTGTAAAGATCACAACAATCAACAAGATACACAAAAAGGATGTTGGAGTTAAAATTACATTTCTGGATAAAGACAACTATCACCACTGGAAGGTGAAGATGCACTTACATCTTCTTTCTCAAGATAAAGATTATGTGGATTGCATTGAAAGAGGTCCTCATGTCCCAATGAGAGCTGCTACAGGGAATGAACCATCAGTTCCAAAACCTAGGCATGAGTGGTCTAATCCAGATATTGAACAAGTCAGGAAAGATAAGAAGGCCATGAACATACTGTTCGATGGTGTTGATGGTGATATGTTTGATAACATCATTAACTATAAAACAGCAAAAGAGGTTTGGGACACAATACAAATTATTTGTGATGGTACTGAGCAAGTAAGGGAAAATAAGATGCAACTCTTGATTCAACAATATGAGCACTTTCTCTGTGAAGAAAGTGAGCCACTTACTGATATTTGTAGTAGGTTTCAGAAACTTCTGAATGCTCTAAAACTGCATGGAAGAGTCTATCAGACAAAAGACTGTAACCTCAAGTTCCTTAGATCTCTCCCAAAGGAGTGGAAGCCAATGACAGTATCATTGAGAAACTCACAAGATTACAAGGAGTTCACCTTGAAGAGACTATATGGCATCCTGAAAACCTATGAGCTTGAAATAGAGCAAGATGAAAGGATGGAGAAAGGAAGGAAGAAAGGAGGATCCATAACACTTGTTGCTGAGTTAGAGAAGGAGAAAGAGGTGAAGGTTGAAGCAGTTGAATCTACTTCAAAGGTCTGTGAAAGCAAGGGTAAAGGGTTGGTAGCTGAGAATGAAAATCAGTTGAGCCAAGATGACATGGATGATATTTATGAGCATCTAGCATTTTTATCCAGGAGATTTTCCAAGCTCAAATTCAAGAAGAATTTTGGAGCAGCCAAGCCAAATAGAAACATGGTTGATAAGTCAAAATTCAAGTGTTTCAAATATGGCTTGGCGGGTCATTTTGCTAGTGAGTGCAGAAAGTCTGATTCCAGCAAAAAGAAATTTGAGTCCGTTGATTATAAACAGAAATACTTTGAGTTGCTCAAATAAAAGGAAAGGGCTTTCATCACACAGGAGAATGACTGGGCTGGAGATGGATTGGATGAAGATGAAGAAACAAGCTATGTCAATCTAGCCCTAATGGCAAAATCAGATGAAACAGAGACCAATTCTTCAAGCAATCAGGTAATCACCACTAACCTTGCACATTTATCTAAAGCTGAGTGTAATGATGAAATAAATGACATGTCTACTGAATTATATCACCTGCGTGCTACACTTAAATCTTTCACTAAGGAAAATGCTAAAATTAAAGAAAACAATTTGTTTTTAAGTGAGAGGAATAATATGCTAGAGTCTCAATTTATTTAATTTGAAAAATTGAGAATTGAGTGTAAATCGCTAAGGATGAATTAACTGAGTCCTTGAAGAAAGAAGAGATTTTAAGGAAACAGCTTGAGAGAGAACATGAAGTAATTAAAGCATGGAAATTATCTAGAGATGTTCATGCTTAAATTACTAAAGTTCAAGGTATAGAATCCTTTTGTGATGCAGCCTGGAAAAAGAGCAAAGAGAAGCTTGACTCCAATCTGGTTGAAGGACTCTTTACAGATGTAGACTCGACGGATGATGAAAATTATCCGTCGGATAATCAAAAGGATTATCCGTTGAGAGACACGGAGCCACATCTGTCGGCTGTGAGTAAACTAGTTAGCAAATCTAAGTTAGTTAAATTGAATGAGAAATATGGATCAGTCTCTAAAAATTTTGTTCCAGGAGAATCAAGTCAAGTTAGAAAAGAAAAGAAAGTTGATGTTGGTCATATGTCTATCAAGCAATTGAATGACAGGCTGGAAAAGATTGAGGTTAAAACAGAAGCTAAAAAGAAAAACAATAGAAATGGGAAGGTAGGGATTAACAAACATAACAACTACACACCTGATAAATATGCACCAAGAAAAATCTGTGTTAAGTGTGGTAGTGTTAATCACTTGTCTGTTAATTGTAAGATTGCTATGCCTACTCCCATGACTGCACCTTCTTCTTTTTCCAACATGACTGCCATGTCTGCAATGCCTATGAATGTTATGCCTGCTCAGAATATGAATACACAATTTTCTAATATGCCATTTACACCTAATCCTTATTATGCTGCACTTAGTATGCCACAAATGCCATTTAGCATGCCTTACTGGAATAACATATTTGCAAATAACATGTCTTTTCATGTAAACCAAAATATGCATGATAATTATGTTTCAATGACTGGTTTCAAAGGTCCAACTCAAATGACTAAGGATGAATCTGAGATCCCCAAGTCAACTGAGATCAAACCTAAGAAACAAAAGAAAAGGCTAACAAGGCAGGACCCAAGGAAACTTAGGTACCCAAATCAACTTGATTTGGTTTTGATGTGTGCTGGGAAACAGAAAGAATCTTTGGTATCTAGACAGTGGTTGCTGAAGGCATATGACTGGAGATTCTACCCTACTCACTGAGTTCAAGGAAAGAGCTGGCCCAAGTATTACTTTTGGAGATGACAACAAGGGTTATACTGTGGGATATGGCTTGATTTTAAAGGATAATTGTTATTCCCTAACAATACAACAAGAATTATAGAAGGGGGGGTTGAATGTAATTCTGGCTCCTTTTTAAGATTTATGAAAAATGATTCTAACTCAATAATATATAAGTGTTTGATTTGCTAAGTGCGGAATGAAAGAATTTCATATATCAAAGCACAAGTAATAAAAACACAGGTCTTTAAAACTTTCTGGTGGATTTGAATGTATCCACCAGATATATATATATATATATATATTATACATATATATATATATATATATATATATATATATATATATCGAGGGAACCCTGTGAAGCTTGAATAGCTCACAGCTGTAGTTACAAATTTGAACAACTAAACTTACAGAGAAATGCTACATGATACAGCTTACAAATGTTTCTCTGAAAAATGTGTTTTCTTAGTCTATTTATTGTTGTTGTTCTACTTGCTACACTTGGTTTATATATCACCAATTTTACATAGTAATAAGATAAGATAATAAAATAAAACCTATCAAGTCTAACTCCATGCTGCTTCACTACTCTATTTCAGCATCTTTGAATAACTTTATAATATCCTAGAAATGGTAATGCTTCTTTGTTCTCAAAAACCTGCTAAACAGGCTGCCACATTCCTTTTGCAACCACTCGACACATGTGACTATGTTGTCACTGTCAACAGATATTTGAATTGATCATGTGTCGGGTACATGCTTGTTATCTGTCGGGTAGCCTTTTTGATCATCCATCGGGTAGCTTTATTGATCATCCGTCGGGTAGCCATTTATCACTTGACTCTATTTCATTTATGCAGAATTACAAGATGTCTTAAATTTACATTTAATCAACTTATTCTGCACATCTACTAGCAGTCTACATGATTCATAAGCTATTACAGAATCTATACAAAGTTATTTGCAGAAATATGCTACAGTACTTATTGTTACATAAGCTACTCACCTGATGAATATCAGTTAGTCATCCGTCGGGACTATATTGAATCATCCGTTAGGACTATAATTGAATCATCCATCGGGTGCTACAAAATTCACTAAGTTAAATATACTAAGGTGTTTTGTTTAGCTTATTATCAAGTACACAACATATTCCTAACAATCTCCCCCAATTTATGTCTACTGGAATTGTAGCCATAAATTAAGAGAAACTTGATGATAACAAAACATCCTGAAGATAAAGTTTGAAAAATAGTAGATAAAACTAATAAGTGCTGTAAATTTTATTAAAAATTGAACAAAGCAAAGTGTACAAAGAGGTCTCATAATCAATTTTCAAGGTGCTCCTCTAGTCTGAGCAGATAAGTCTATCTCCTTGCATGTCTGGATTTCTTCCCAAGTCTTCAGTTGTTTTCCTCTATTTGATTCTGGAGTTGTCTGTGAAATTCAAGTTCATCAGCTTCTGAGAGATTTAACATTTCTTGCATTTCCAAAAGAGTCTTATTGCTAGAGATACTCAACTGGTCCTCCAATCTGAAGAATCTTCTAACTCCTTTGTTGTCCATGAATTCCATCAACCAATAGAGCCTCAGATGCACTCTCTTTCATGTGAAGGGAATTGATAGAGTTTTTGGAAGTACATCTTTGGCTTTATCACTCCTCAGTTCCTCAATCTTCTTAAGAACTATTCTCTTTGTAGTCACATTGTATCCAAAGTTCTTTTTGAAGGATGAGTAGACTTTAATCAGAACAGATTGGCTTTCTCGGAGAATCCTGTGAAGAGGACATGTCATCTCTTTCCCTCCCTTGTATTTAAATACCAGTCTTTCAGGAAGGTGTCTGCTAGCATCAATTCCTCTTACTTCTTCCAGTTCATCCAGGTAGAGATTCAAGTCTGAAAACTCTTTAATATCACAAATGTACATGAGATCTCTCTTATTGACTGTGGGTTGGGATTTGGTTAAGATCTTGGATTTGAGAGACACTGGTTTCACTTTCTTGATTACTCTTGACTTTGTCTTCTTTGCCATGAAGATAGGAAAGTTCAGCTCAGGAATTGGCAAACTATCCCAGTCTACTGGTTCATCCTTAGGAATTATGGGCTCATCATGAATATTCCTTGTTGGATCCACCATTTTGAATTCTTCAAATACCACAAAGGGTTTTGATATTTGAGTTGTAGTTGTAGACTTCCTGGGAATAGAGTCTTCCTTTTCCTCATCACTGAAGTCCAATTTTCTCTTGATTCTTTGCTTGTATCTTGGTTTCTTTGTCTGTTGAGGTTCAGCTTGCACCTTTAGATCTTGAGATTCAACAATTTCAGATGGTTGTGTAGAAGCTTCTATTGTAGTTTTTACAGCTTGAAGTTTGGCCAAGATAGCAACTTGTTCCTTCTTTTATCTGTGCTTCTTAGCATCCAAGGCAACTTGCTTCTTTTCTAGCCTGATTCTTTCTTTCTCTTCCTTCTTAGCTTCCACAAACAGTGGGTATCCAACCACCACACAAATCTCCTTACCATTTCTGTAAATTTTAGCAATTCTCCTTTTAAGCACTGAATTAGTTGGATCCTTATAGAATGCAATAGACTTAGCCAACGGCTTCTTCTCATCTGGCCTAGGTGTTTCAAATACTGTATCCATAGGATTCTTGTCTGGAAACTTAGGATAGTTCCATTTGGCCTTCATAATGAGATCTTTCTTTGGAGATTTGATGTAGGATGTTTGACCCCTT
Organism: Apium graveolens; assembly: GCF_009905375.1. NCBI lineage: Eukaryota > Viridiplantae > Streptophyta > Magnoliopsida > Apiales > Apiaceae > Apium > Apium graveolens. The sequence continues at coordinate 28,760,803 of NC_133648.1, read as the reverse complement.
TCCAGATAGTTCATACTTATGTCATTCACAGAGATTTTCATAACTTGAGAGTGATGACTGAAGACTTTATCTGGTTTCTGAACCGGCCCAAACTTGTGTTGGATATCTGCATCTATCTTTCTTCGTTTTTCTTTTATTTCTTTCTCTAAAGTTGTAACATCAATCATCTTAGAATCTGATTTCAATTCAAGCTTTTTAGCTGCTCTTTGGATTAGATCAATGCTATCCAACACTGGTGGCTTTGTGAAAGCAATTGTTGGAACAATCACTTTGCTGACTTGTATGTTTAGCTATAGCCCCCCTTACTTGAGCCTTTTCCTTTCTCCTCCTCACCTGAGCTTTTCTCCCCTTTTTTGTTAGCATCAAGTTGTTGAGAGGAGGGGAGTTGGGCAGCCACTAGTTGTTGTAGTAGTTGAGTTTGCTGAGCTTGATGTAGATGTATAGCTGTTAAAGAAGCTTCCATTGTTATCATTCTGGTATCCAAGGAATCTATCTTTGTGGCAAGTTCAGAATTCTTCTTGAGTTATCTCTTAATATCAAGCATTGTAGCTTCTGGAAATTTAGAATCCAACCTTTCAGAAATGTCCCTTTTCATTTGATCAATTTCACCTTTGATAGAGGTGACATCCTGAGTATGTTGAAAACCTTGGATTTGTTATAATTGACGAGAAGCAATGTGTGCTTGTAGGATTTTATTAGGCACAAAGCATGCGCTAAATAAATCACGCAAGTATACGCGTTCATAAGTAAAATAGAATGATTTCTAGTTCGTTCCCACAGAGACTCTGATTAATTATATTTAATTAACACTTACTCACCAATGTATGATTATTCTTCAATGTCAAGACAATAACAATTAAGGTTGATTAACTAATAATTACTACAAGAATTAAACACTTAAATTAATAATATTAAACACACATGAGATCCTGACTTCATTACTACTTCATTCAATAGTTATTGTTATTACCCTTAGCATGTAATGGTGATGATATTAATCGAACAACACGAAACTGATAATCGCCAACTTTCGTTGTACGAATACCATTCTACCAAGCATCCACAATTAAGATAGAAGTTGAATAGGCACCAATTATGTTGAGACCCTATATGTATACAGAATTTGACAAAATGATTTAAGCGCAAGTTATTCATGATGATTACACAGGGCAAGTAAATCGGTTAGAGTTACCCATTAATCATGCATACAATACATGAACCTATGCTAGCATGGCAAGTTCTAAATCTCAAGATTCATTGTCGCTTCACAAGAGATTAACAGGCTGTCTTACATGTTCACGACGCACATAAGATTAATAAGCACAACCTATGCTAGATATCATACAATCACCACATACCAAGGTATTAAACAATTAAATAAAGAAATTCATAATAAATCTGCTAGGATCCCATGATCATGATTAGCCCATAATAGAACTCATCGTCACCATGGGTTCATATGAAAGCATGATAATAACACAACGATATAAACTAATAAAAATACTTAATAAAAAAATGAAGTACATCACAAGAGTATTAAGGTTCAAAGCATAAAGAAAACTAGCATCCACTGTTACAACGAATTAAAAGAATCACAAGATAAATGTATGATTCCTCTTCTTCGTTGTTGCGTGCTAAAACGGCCTTCTCAATCTTGTTGCCTTCGCTCTTGATTATCTCCTCTGTGAAGAAAACATCTTCCCATAAGGTTTATATAATAACCCAAGAGAACCAGCGCTAACAGAAGCCCAATTGTAATAGAATTAATAAAATCCAGATTGTAAAATTCCGCCCGCAGGCTGTCTCCTTCTGGAAAATATTTTATTTTTCTTCTGTTTTTGCTGATTTCTTCGCTCATCTCCCCTAGACTGATTCCAAGCACTTCCTTAAGCTTTATTTGATGAAAACCACCTATCTAAGCAAGTTATACCCTTAAATGCAAAAATACTAGAAAATGCATCAAATACATAAAATACTCGAGTTCAAGACCCCAATTCAAGCCGTTATGAGAAGCTCTAAGTTGTATAAAATGCCACTTATCAGAGCTTCTTGGTGCTGGCATTTGTTGTGGATTGAAGAGCAGAGTGTGTCTGACTTATAAGTTGAATTAGGGTAGTCTTGAAATAGTGTTCATCACACTGCTTTGAAAATGCCCAAAATGGCATACCAGATCTGGAACTAGGGCCTACTTCTCCCCTATGTCCAGTGACCCCTCTTCACTTGCATCACCAAAGAAATCAGCAGATTCCCCAGTCCCATAGTCAACATCATCATCAATTATAGGTGGCATAGCTGTGATGGCATCCTTAGCTCTCTGCATTGAATGGGTGGTGTGCACCAAGTTCAGTATGCTTTCTGCATCTTCATTGCCCTGTCCAGTCAAAATTTGATATGCTGGAACAGGATGAGTAAATGCCTCAGCATCAAAAGAGATGGAACTTATAACAGTTTGAGGATGCTGAGATAGTCTCTCAATGTCTGCATCATTGGCATTCATTGACTCACTAGCAATGATATCCAGCCTTATCCCTCCTGTACCTGCATTTCTCTCATTTTCTCTCTCTTTTTGCATCAAGGGCTCCCCTTAGCTCCCCACCCTCACACCCTCACCTTCACCATCTAAGGTGAGACTCTTCTCACTCACTTTTTCCAGTCCTGAAGAAATGGACTGCATTTGATCACTCTTTTTCTCTTCTTTTTCCTGAGAGCAACCCAGACTCTCACTCAATTCACTCCCTTCCCTCAGTCCTAAGAGTGATTGGGATACTACTAAGTCCTCTGCACTTGTAAGAATTGATGAAATTTGAAGCTGTGCAGAGACACCCGACGAATGAAGAATATCCATCGGGTTAGCAGTTTGACTATCCGACGGATGACTGCTATTAAGCTTATCCATCAGGATACAATCACTACTAGATGGATGATAAATATCCATTGGGATAGAATAAATAATTGAGTTTGGAGTGGAGACTATTGTAGACTCTGTGCAGATTGATGAAAATTTTGGCACAGATGTCTCAATAGTCTTAGAAAGGAAAGGTAAATGATCCAACAAATCATCTAAAAGATGATGTTCACTTACTTGGATTTTTGGCTTCTCCAAGAGAGTTAAAGATGGAGAATTTGGAAGTGATCTATTAATCATGTCAATATCCAGTGAGTGTGTGGGAGAATTTGGTGTATCAGGTGCTTCAATTATGAGAGATTTTGGCTGTGACTCCATATTTATTGGAGCCAAATCAACCTGACTTTGAGAAGGTGCAGTGACTGGGTCTTTTGCCTCAGTTTGCACAGTGTGTGAGCCTTGTGCATCCCAAGGGTTTTTGATCTTTTCTTTCTAGCATAAGTTTATGGTGAGCTAGTGTCCCTACCCCTCTTGGCCTATGCTCCTGGTTGGGAGCTTGTTTTAACGGTAACATCCTTTTGGGAGGATGAAACCAGTAATTAGCTAATATCCTTATTAACAACCATATTTTGTTGGGAAACTATGGTGTGGCTAGGTTTGGGTACACTCTTCTCACCAGCCTTATCCTTAGGGCTTCTTTGATTTTCACCCTGTCCCTCACCTTTCTTACCCTCCTTCACACTCCCCTCTTTAGGTTTAGTGGATTTTACAACTGATTTCTTTTGAAAGAAATCAGAGGGGGCTTTTTTAGCTTTTAATTTAGAAACTTTTATTGGTTTTGTAGCTTGGGTAGGCATCTGTTTGGTCATTGGCACAAATATCATAGCTACACTAGAAGGCAAAGAAATGTGTGAGGTTGAAAGAGTATAGACAGTAAAATTTACCTGACTTACCTGAGGTCCCTCCATTACTGGAAAGTAGTACAAGGGCACCTCTTTGTAATGATTTGCTCTATTTAAATCTGCAATAATCCTTCTTTCTTGAACCCAATAATTCAGCTTGTTGGTTGGGTTCTCAATCTCAATATTCTCAATAAGATGGTTAGCAAGCATCATAAAGAATTTAACATAATAGACAATTTTACCTTTCTTATTAGGTTCTCCTAACTTAAAGCCTAACTCAAATAAAACCAAGTCACTGAAATTGAAATACTTATCAGTAACTAGCATGTTGAGCATGGATATATTGATAGAATCAAAGTTTCTAATCTTACCAGAAAACACTTTAGTTACTACATTATACAGATAACTCCATTCTTTCCTAAGACCCAACCTTCTAATTTCTTAGAAGTAGTGAGTGCATAGCCCATTGAATTAAGCATGTTAACAATATCAGTGTCTGTGTGTGGAGCAGTTACAGTATTATCAGGAATCCTAAAGCATGCTTCGATGTTATCACTGTTTATGTAAAACTACTTACCTTTTAGAGTGAAAGTGATGGTTTTGTCTGTTGAGTTGTTCACTGCAGTTGTCCACATCTCCTCTATAACCTCACAGTAAATGGTGGGTGATTCCAACATGGCACAGTTGAGTTTGCAGTTCTTCACAAAATCCATCATTTTGTGGTAGTCACCAGACTACTGAATCTCCTTGTTTACTAAAGCAGAGAAGTTGTTTTTCTCATAGATGTAACCGGTTTGAGACATGATTTTCACTACAGGTGCCATTGCTAAAGATTTGAAAGTTTACAGAGAGAGAATTTGATTTTGAGAAGAGAGAAGTTAAAGCAATTGAATCTTGAGAATGATAATAGAAAAGAATGAAAAAGAATTTAGCTTTTATACTATCTCAGAGATAAACTGATAAAAATAATAAAGCGAAATAAAGGACCAATAAAAATTGCCCAAAATAGCCGTTTAAAAATAAACTGTAAAAATTCTGTCACTTATCCATCGTGTTATGCTTACAAACTGTGAGTATACTCGATGGATAATGTTCAGAGAATTAACGACTGGGATTAAGACAATTCGACGGATGAAGATAAATCAGTTATCCGTCGAGTTATAAAATATTCCAGAAAAGTAATTAATTTTTATTGACAAATAGTTATCCGACGGATGATCAAACTTGATGGATAATGATCATCCGTCGGGATGTAAATTTGGACTTAGTCAAAATTTCATCCAAAATAGAAAAATCAATTAAATTTCTGGATGCATTACAACTTGCAAAACATCTGAAATGATTCAGGAATAATTAAGCATACCTAACTCACTTACCAACTTTAAGAAGGTGGATTCATCCAGTGGCTTGGTAAATATGTCTGCAAGCTGCTTTTCACTTGGAACAAAATGCAGTTCTACAGTACCATTCATCATATGTTCCCTTATGAAGTGGTACTTGATGTCTATGTGCTTTGTTCTTGAATGCTGTACTGGATTTTCAGTGATGGCAATTGCACTTATGTTATCACAGAAAATAGGAATCCTATCCACTTGTAGACCATAGTCCAATAATTGGTTTTTCATCCACAAAATTTGTGCACAACAACTACCAGCAACAATGTATTCAGCTTCAGCTGTAGAAGTAGAAACTGAATTTTGCTTTTTACTGAACCAGGACACAAGCTTGTTTCCTAGAAATTGACAGGTTCCTGTTGTACTTTTTCTGTCTATTTTACAACCTACATAATCTGCATCTGAATAACCTGTTAGATCAAAACCAGAATCTCTAGGGTACCAAATGCCAAGTTTTGGTGTTCCCTTGAGATATCTGAAAATTCTCTTAATAGCTACTGAATGAGATTCTCTAGGATCAGCCTGAAATATAGCACAAAGACAAGTAGCAAATATTATATATGGCCTACTAGCTGTTAAGTTAGAAGTGAACCAACCATGCCCCTATAACTTGAAATATCCACAGACTTTTCAGTAGTGTTTAATTCAAGTTTAGTTGCAGTGGCCATGGGAGTTTTTGCAGATGTGCAATCCATTGGATCAAACTTCTTTTAAAGATCATGAATGTATTTAGTTTGACTAATGAATATTCCATCACTAACTTGCTTAACTTGTAAACCAAGAAAGTAAGTTAGTTCTCTCATCATGTTAATTTCATACTTACTTTGCATCAATTTGGCAAACTTTTTGCAAAATTTTTCATCTGTAGAGCCAAATATAATATCATCTACATAAATTTGAACAAGTATACTAGAGCCATTAACATTTCTAAAGAATAAATTTTATCAACAGTACCTCTTGTGAAGTGATTTTCCAAAAGAAACTTTGATAAAGTGTCATACCAGGCTCTAGGTGCTTGCTTCAGACCATAAAGTGCTTTCAAAATATAGTAGACATGATTTGGGAAATTTGGATCTTCAAAACCAGGAGGCTGACTAACATAGACTTCCTCCTCCAAATCCCTATTCAGAAATGCACTTCTGACTTCCATTTCATAGACCTTGAAATTGGCATAAGCTGCATAGGCTAAGAAAATTCTGATGGCTTCAAGTCTTGCAACAGGAGAAAAAGTTTCATCTAAATCTATTCCTTCTTGTTGACAAGAGCCCTTAGCAACCAATCTAGCTTTGTTCCTGACCACTATGCCATTTTCATCCATCTTATTTCTGAATACCCATTTGGTGTCAATTGGATTCTTTTCTTTAGGCTTGGGTACCAGCTTCCATACCTTATTCCTTTCAAATTGGTTTAGCTCCTTCTACATAGCTTAAATCCAATCAGGATCCAACAAAGCTTCTTCTACCTTGTTTGGTTCTTCCTTAGATAAGAAGCTGTTATATAGACATTCTTCTTGAGTTACTCTTCTTGTTTGAACTCTAGAAGACACATCACCAATGATGAGATTAAAGGGATGATCTTTTGTCCATTTCCTTTGTTGAGGTAGATTAGCTCTAGATGAAGAGGCCTCATTATTGTCTTGATGTGTGATTGAGTTTTGATTATTAGAAACATCCCCTAAGCTTTTGAATCTTTGATTTCAGAAAGAAGAATTTTCTATAAGTGATCTATTCTGGCTTTCAGCTTCTTTTAAAGACCCGACGGATGGTACACTTTGTGTTCCGACGGATGAAGCTGGTTGTCTCCCGACGGATAAAACAGATTGTCTCCCGACGGATGAAGCATTTTGCAACTCGACAGATGTTGAATTTTGTGCTTCATTAGTAGTAGGTTTTTCTGCAATATCCTTTATCATTATTTCCTGATCACTTTTATCATCACTATCATCACTAACCATCTCCACATTATCAAATTTGAGACTTTCATGAGAATCTTCATCTTGTAGTCCTTCAATCTTTTTATCATCAAACACAACATGTATTGATTCCATAACAATGTTGGTTCTAAGATTGTAGACTCTATATGCTTTTCCCACAGCATATCCAACAAAAATTCCTTCATCTGCTTTAGCATCAAACTTCCCATGTTGATCATTATGGTTTCTCAAGATATAACATTTGCAGCCAAAGACATGAAGAAAATTTAGAGTTGGTTTCTTGTTCTTGAACAATTGATATGGTGTCATGCACTTTGCTTGATTCACCAAAGAGATATTCTAAGTGTAGCAGGCAGTATTCACAACTTCAGCCTAGAAATATGTTGGTAACTTTGATTCTTCAAGCATTGTCCTTGCAGCTTCAATAAGAGATCTGTTTTTCCTTTCTACCACTCCATTTTATTGTGGAGTTCTTGCTGCGGAAAACTCATGCATTATCCCATTTTCTTCATAAAATGATCTTATCACAGAATTCTTGAACTCAGTTCCATTGTCACTCCTGATTCTTCTTACCTTGAAATCAGGATGATTATTGACTTGCCTTATGTGATTGATGATGATTTCACTAGCCTCATCTTTAGACTTTAGGAAATATGTCCAAGAGAACTTTGAGAAATCATCTACAATTACTAGGAAAAATCTTTTCCTTGAGATGGACAACACATTAACTGGTCCAAATAGATCCATGTGTAGCAATTGTAAAGGTTCTTCAATTGTTAAATCAAGCTTCTTTCTAAATGATGCTTTGATCTGCTTCCCTTTTTGGCAGGCATCACACAGTCCATTCTTAGAAAACTCCACTTGAGGAATGCCTCTAATCAGTTCTTTCTTGACAAGCTCATTCATGGTCTTGAAGTTTAGATGGGATAGCTTCTTGTGCCACAGCCAACTTTCATCTTGACTTGCTTTACTGAGAAGGCAAGTAACAGATTCTGCATTTGATGAGTTGAAATCAGCTAGATACACATTTTCTCTTCTCACACCAGTGAGAACCACTTTGTTGCTTAATTTGTTAGTCACAACACAGGCTTCTGAATTGAAGGTTACTGAATTGCCCTTATCATAAAGCTGGCTGATACTCAGCAAATTATGCTTGAGACCATCCACTAGGGCAACCTCCTCAATGATGACATTGTCTTTTGAAATCAAGCCATATCCCACAGTATAACCCTTGCTGTCATCTCCAAAAGTAATACTTGGGCCAGCTCTTTCCTTGAACTCTGTGAGCAGGGTAGAATCTCCAGTCAAGTGCCTTGAGCAACCACTATCCAGATACCAAAGATTCTTTCTGTTTCCCTGCACACATCAAAATCAAATCAAGTTAATTTTAGTACCCAAGTTTCCTTGGGTCCTGCCTTGTTAGCTTTCTTCTTTTGTTTCTTAGGTTTGATCTCATTTGACTTGGGGATATCTGATTCATGCTTAGTCATCTGAGTTGGACCTTTGAAACCATTCATTAAAACAGAATTATCATGCACATTTTGATTAACAGGAAAAGGCATGCTATTTGCAAACATGTTATTCCAGTAAGGCATGCTAAATGGCATTTGAGGTATACTAAATGCAGCATAATAATGATTAGGTGCAAATGGCATATTAGCAAATTGTGAATTCATATTCTGAGCAGGGATAACATTCAAAGGCATAGAAGGCATGGCATTCATGTTGGGAAAAGAAGATAGTACAGATATAGGAGTAGGCATGGCAAGTTTGCAATTAACAGACAAATAATTAACACTACCACACTTAACACATATTTTTCTAGGAGCATACTTATCAGGTGTGTAGTTGTTATGTTTGTTAATCCCTACTTTCCCATTTCTATTATTTTTCTTTTTAGTTTTTGTTTTAACCTCAATCTTTTCTAATCTGTCATTCAATTGCTTGATGGACAGATGACCAATATTCACTTTCTTCTCGTTCTTCACTTGACTTGATTCTCCTAGAACAAAGTTTTTGGAAACTGATCCATATTTTCATTTAACTTAGCAAGTTTGGCTTTGCTCACAGGTTTGCTCACAGCCGACGGATGAGGATTTATGTCACTCGATGGATAATCCTTTTGATTATCCGACGAATGACTCTCATCATCCGTTGAGTCTACATCTGTTAGCAATCCTTCAACCAAATTGACTTCCAGCTTCTCCTAACTCTTTTTCTAGGCTACATCATAAAAGGACACAATACCTTGAACTTTAGTGATTTAAGCATGAACATCTCTGGATGATTTCCATGCCTTAATCACCTCCTGTTCTCGTTCAAGTTGCTTCTTCAAAATCTCTTCTTTCTTCAAGGACTCAATTAATTCATCCTTAGCAATCTTACATTCTATTCTCAGTTTCTCAAATATAATGAACTGAGACTCTAGCACATTGTTCCTTTCACTTAAAAATAGATTGCTTTCTATGATTTTAGCATTTTCCTTAGTGAGGGACTTAAGTGTAACACACAAATGATATAATTCTGTAGACATGTCATTAATTGCATCATTACACTCAGCTTTAGATAAATGTGCTAGGTTAGTGGTGATTGCCTGATTACTTGAAGAGCTTATTTCTGTTTCATCAGACTTGGCCATTTGGGCTAGATTGACATAGCTGACATCTTCATCCTCATCCAGTCCATCTACTGCCCAGTCATTTTCTTGTGTAATAAAAGCCCTTTCCTTTTGCTTGAGCAACTCAAAATACTTCTGTTTATAATCCACAGGCTCAAACTTCTTTTTGCTGGAATCTGACTTTCTACACTCACTTGCAAAATGCCCTGCCAAGCCAAATTTGAAACATTTGAATTTTGATTTATCCACCATGTTTCTACTTGGCTTAGCTGCTCCAAAGTTCTTCTTGAACTTGATCTTGGAAAATCTTCTGGAAAGAAATGCAAGATGTTCATCAATATCATCCATATCATCTTGGCTCAAATGATCTTCAGTTTCAGCTACCAGCCCCTTGCCCTTGTTCTTACAGACCTTTGAAGTAGACTCAACAACTTCTACCTTAACCTTTTTCTCTTTCTCCAACTCAGCAACCACTGCTATGGACCCTCATTTCTTCCTTCCTTTCTCCATCTTCTCATCTTGCTCTTTTTCAAGCTCATAAGTTTTCAGGATGCCATACAGTCTCTCCAAAGTAAACTCCTTGTAGTCTTGAGAGTTTCTCAGTGAGACTGTCATTGGTTTCCATTCCTTTAGAAGAGATCAAAGGAACTTGAGATTGGAGTCTTTTATCTGATAGACTCTTCCATGCAACTTCAGAGCGTTTAGTAGTTTTTGAACCTACTAAAAATGTCAATGAGAGACTCACTATCTTCTTAATGAAAATGCTCATATTGCTGAATTAGTAGCTGCATCTTATTCTCCTTTACTTGCTCAGTACCATCACAGATAATCTGAATTGTGTCCCAAACCTCCTTGGCCGTTTTGCAGTTAATGATGTTATCAAACATATCACCATCAACTCTATTGAACAATATATTCATGGCCTTCTTGTCTTTCCTGACTTGCTCAATATCAGGATCTGACCATTCATACCTAGGCTTGGGAACAGATGGTTCATTCCCTGTTGCAGCTCTCATTGGTACATGAGGACCTCTCTCTATGCAATCCACATAAGCATTATCTTGAGAAAGAGCATGTAGGTGCATCTTCAACTTCCAGTGGTGATAATTGTCTTTGTCCAGAAATGGAATCTTCACTCTAACATCCTTCTTGTTCATCTTGCTGTTTGTTGTGATCTTTAAACTCTTTTTACTTCAAGAGCTTGCTCTGATACCAATTGTTATTCCCTAACAATACAACAAGAATTATAGAAGGGGGGGGGTTGAATGTAATTCTGGCTCCTTTTTTAAGATTTATGAAAAATGATTCTAACTCAATAATATATAAGTGTTTGATTTGCTAAGTGCGGAATGAAAGAATTACATATATCAAAGCACAAGTTATAAAAACACAGGTCTTTAAAACTTTCTGATGGATTTGAATGTATCCACCAGTTATATATATATATATATATATATATATATATATATATATATATATATATATATATATATATATATATATATCGAGGGAACCCTGTGAAGCTTGAATAGCTCACAGCTGTAGTTATAAATATGAACAACTAAACTTACAGAGAAATGCTACAGGATACAGCTTACAAATATTTCTCTGAAAAATGTGTTTTCTTAGTCTATTTGTTGTTGTTGTTCTACTTGCTACACTTGGTTTATATATCACCAAGTTTACATAGTAATAAGACAAGATAATAAAACAAAACCTATCAAGTCTAACTCCATGCTGCTTCACTACTCTATTCCAGCATCTTTGAATAACTTCATAATAGCATGGAAATGGTAATGCTTCTTTGTTCTCAAAACCCTGCTAAACAGGCTGCCACATTCCTTTTGCAACCACTCGACGCATGTGACTGTGTTGTCACTGTCAACAGATATTTGAATTGATCATCCGTCGGGTAGCCTTGTTGATCATCCGTCGGGTAGCTTTGTTGATCATCCGTCGGGTAGCCATTTATCACTTGACTCCATTTCATTTGTGCAGAATTACAAGACGTCTTATATTTACATTTAATCAACCTATTCTGAACATCTACTAGCAGTCTACATGATTTATAAGCTACTACAGAATCTATACAAAATTGTTTGCAGAAATGTGCTACAGTACTTATTGTTATATAAGCTACTCACCCGATGGATATCAGTTAGTCATCCGTCGGGACTATATTAAATCATCCGTCGGGATTATAATTGAATCATCCGTCGGGTGCTACAAAATTCACTAAGTTAAATTTATTAAGGTGTTTTGTTTAGCTTATCATCAAGTACACAACATATTCCTAACAATAATGTAATCATTTTTAGTGGATGGACTCAAGCATAATTTATTGAGTATCAGCCAGCTTTGTGATAAGGGCAATTCAGTTACCTTCAATTCAGAAGCCTGTGTTGTGACAAATAAAAAGAGCAACAAAGTGATTCTTACTGGAGTGAGAAAAGGGAATGTGTACCTAGCTGACTTCAACTCTTCAAATGCAGAATCAGTAACTTGGCTTCTCAGTAAAGCAAGTCAAGATGAAAGTTGGCTATGGCACAAGAAGCTGTCTCATCTAAACTTCAAGACCATGAATGAGCTAGTCAAGAAAGAGTCGGTCAGAGGTATCCCTCAAGTGGAATTTACTAAGGATGGACTGTGTGATTCTTGTCAGAAAGGAAAGCAGATTAAAGCATCATTCAGAAAGAAGCTTGATTCAATAATTGAAGAACCTTTGTAACTGTTACACATAGATTTGTTTGGACCAGTCAATGTGTTGTCCATTTCAAGGAAAAGATATTGCCTAGTAATTGTAGATGATTTCTCAAAGTTCTCTTGTACATATTTTCTAAAGTCCAAAGATGAAGCTAGTGAAATCATCATCAATCACATAAGGCAAGTCAATAATCATCCTGACTTTAAAGTAAGAAAAATCAGGAGTGACAATGGAACTGAGTTCAAGAATTCTGTGATCATTTTGTGAGGAGAATGGGATTATACATGAGTTTTCTGCAGCTAGAACTCCACAATAAAATGGAGTGGTGGAAAGGAAAAACAGATCTCTTATTGAAGCTGCAAGGACAATACTTGAAGAATCAAAGTTACAAACATATTTTTGGGCTGAAGCTGTGAATACTGCATGCTACACTCAGAATATTTCTTTGGTAAATCAAGCCAAATGCATGACTCCTTGTCAGTTGTTCCAGAATAGGAAGCCAACTCTAAATTTCCTACATGTCTTTGGCTGTAAATGCTATATTCTAAGAAATTAAACTGATCAACATGGAAAGTTTGATTCCAAAGCAGATGAAGGAATCTTTGTTGGATATGCTGTTGGAAAAGCATATAGGGTCTACAATCTAAGAACCAATATTGTTATGGAATCAGTACATGTTGTGTTTGATGATAAAAAGATTGAAGGACTACAAGATGGAGATTTCCATTAGAGCCTCAAATTCGATAATGTTGAGATGGTTAGTGATGACAGTGATGATAAAAGTGATAAAAAAAACTATGGCTAAGGACAACACAGAAAAATCTACACCTAATGAAGCACATAACTCACCATCCGTTGAGTTACATAATGCTTCATCCGTCGGTAGAAAATCAACTTCATCCGTCAAGATACAAAGTGCATCATCCGTCGGAACAATAAGAGAAGCTGAGAGTTAAAACAGATCACTTACAGAAAGAACCCCATCCTTAAGTCAAAGATCCACAAACTCAGGGGAAGTTTCTTTTAATCAAAACTCATTCACACATCAAGACAACAATGAGGCCTCTTCATAAAGAGCTAATCTACCACAACAGAGAAAATGGACTAGAGATCACCCTTTTAAACTCATTATTGGTGATGCATGTAATAACCCCAAAAATTTTGAACTTTTTGTAACCCTTATGAATAGTGATTTGGCTGATTATGCTGAATAAGAAAACTTTTCATGTCACACTATGTAGGGGTTCTTCTATTGTTTTTCTGAGATCTTATTAGTACTCTATATGGTATATAAGAGTATGTAAAGATTGTCAGAATCCAAATTCGAACACTTTGATTTTTCCCGAAAATCCACCAGATACCGAAAGAATTGAGTATAAGGTAACAGGATAAAAAGGATTTAAATTCAAGGATTATAAGAGAGGATCATAAAAGGAATATAATGTATTGAGAAAGGTTAAGGGAACCCAAGTAATAAGATCCCGGGTATGATCCCTCAAACGATAAATGAAAATGAAAGTTAAGCGAACCGTATATCAGATCAGCGATCATTAGCCAAGTAATTAGGAGCTAATCAAAGAGGTTAGTGATGATGATGTCACCACACCAACAAGAAAAGGACAAGTGTGGGAAGATGACATAGGAAAGTGACATAAGCATGACCAAAAAGGAAGGAAGGTTGGTTGATTATAAACCACACAAAATTCACCATGGTTAAAAGGTAATAAATCAAAACAAAAGTGGATCAACCAAGCCAAAACAATTCATAAAACAAAAACACACAAGTTGACTTTCATTATTCAAGAGAAGCTCTCGGCTTCTTCTCTATTTCAAGGAAAGAAAAACCCAAATCCAAGTTTCAAGCTTTGTTAATTAGTGAGGTAATTATCTAAGGTTCCTTGTACGTAGATATAGATATCATATAAGTTTAAGCTTCAAATTCCTTCACAATCTCTTCCTAAAATTCATGGAAGAAGAGGGTGAATAGTGTTTTTCAAGAACTTGAAATTTTGATCTTGTGTTTTTATTTAGATAAAGCTTTAGTAAGGATTTTCCAAGGTTGTTCCAAGCTCATTAGTTACTCCTACTCACAAGGAAGGTATAATCTCTTAACCTAGCTTTGTTATTGAATGTTAAGAGCTTATTATGAGTAGTATAGTTCATGATAGGCTTGGTTATTGTGTATTTAGAGATTGATTGGTTATTGTGTATCAATAGAGAGTCGTATTACTATACGAGGAAGGTTGTGATGCAAGCATAGAATTCTAATAACGATGATGTCTAGAATAAAATCCCAGATTCGATTTTCGCTGTCGAAGGAGTTTCAACGGTGATTGTATTTAAGCTCGAGCGAGAGCATGGGTCCATAGGACGATGGACAGAATAGTAAATATCCAGGCACATGAATTGTGATGTTATAATACTTGATGTTGATATATATACACATATGTTTTGTTCTCCTATGACAAACCTCTATAGTTCAGAGGTAGATTCCAAGCCAGATATTTGTGGCAGTACTTTTTCATATACAATTCTCTTCAGTTCGTTCTTTTCTCTCCTTTTCATTTTGTATAAGCTGAGAAGAACAACCCTTCCAGAAGGGGAGGTATTGTCGAATGACTATCTATCTGTGTGATAGAAGCCTAGTAGGATACCATTTATTATTTAATTGCTTGTCAAGTACTAAAGGCTGGCCACCTTCTGTACTAACTATGCGATGTAACAAGTGTTCATGATCATAGTGATCTCTCAATAAAATCTTTTACTTCTATACGATGGGTCAAGCTTTCGAAGATAGAAGTAGTTAGAAAAGGAGTAGTATGAGTATGGTGGTATTCGGAATGAAAACACATTCGTGATACTAAGGTTGACACATATATTAAAAGGTTATAGAACGCTAATGAGCAAAAGTATAACCAGTATAATATTAGGAACAGAAGATAGTAACGATTACAAACTGGAAAAAAATGGGTATTGAGAAGCAAAAAGCTGTAATGCTAGAAGCTATGATGAGAGTATGTGCCATAGACTTAAAAGAATTTGGAATGGTCACTTAACACGGATTGAGTTTTCTTACGATAATAGATCATATGTCATTATCGAGATGTCTCCTTATAAGATCCTTGAGGGAAGACAATGTCGATCTCCCTTATGTTAGGATGAAAATTGTAGAGCGCAAGATGCTCGGACCTGCAGTAGTCCAAAGGACCAAGGATATAATAGATCTAATCAGAGGACGGCTGATAGTAGCCCAAGATGGATACACAAAGTATGTTGATTTGACAAGAAATGACAAAGAGTAGGAAGTAGGGGACCTAGTGTTGTTATAGGTATTCCTTTGGAAAGGATGGATGTGGTTCGGAAAGAAAGGAAAGCTAAGCCTACGAATTATTGGACCCTTGGAGGTATTAAGACGTATTGGGAAGTTAGCATATGAGCTATCCCTACCCCCGAACATGTAGCAAGTTCATAACGGAATCCTTTTAAGGAGGGGAGACTGTAATAACCCCAAAAATTTTGAACTTTTTGTAACCCTTATGAATAGTGATTTGGCTGATTATGCTGAATAAGAAAACTTTTCATGCCACACTATGTAGGGGTTCTTCTATTGTTATTCTGAGATTTTATTAGTACTCTATATGGTATATAAGTGTATGTAAAGATCGTCAGAATCCAAATTCGAACACTTTGATTTTTCCCAAAAATCCACCAGATACCGAAAGAATTGAGTATAAGGTAACAGGATAAAAAGGATTTAAATTCAAGGATTATAAGAGAGGATCATAAAAGGAATATAATGTATTGAGAAAGGTTAAGGGAACCCAAGTAATAAGATCCCGGGTATGATCCCTCAAACGATAAACGAAAATGAAAGTTAAGCGAACCGTATATCAGATCAGCGATCATTAGCCAAGTAATTAGGAGCTAATCAAAGAGGTTAGTGATGATGATGTCACCACACCAACAAGAAGAGGACAAGTGTAGGAAAATGACATAGGAAAGTGACATAAGCATGACCAAAAAGGAAGGAAGGTTGGTTGATTATAAACCACACAAAATTCACCATGGTTAAAAGGTAATAAATCAAAATAAAAGTGGATCAACCAAGCCAAAACAATTCATAAAACAAAAACACACAAGTTGACTTTCATTCTTCAAGAGAAGCTCTCGGCTTCTTCTCCATTTCAAGGAAAGAAAAACCCAAATCCAAGTTCCAAGCTTTGTTAATTAGTGAGGTAATTATATAAGGTTCCTTGTACATAGATATAGATATCCTATAAGTTTAAGCTTCAAATTCCTTCACAATCTCTTCTTAAAATTCATGAAAGAAGAGGGTGAATAGTGTTTTTCAAGAACTTGAAATTTTGATCTTGTGTTTTTGTTTAGATAAAGCTTTAGTAAGAATTTTCCAAGGTTGTTCCAAGCTCATTAGTTACTCCTACTCACAAGGAAGGTATAATCTCTTAACCTAGCTTTTTTATTGAATGTTAAGAGCTTATTATGAGTAGTATAGTTCATGATAAGCTTGGTTATTATGTATTTAGAGATTGATTGGTTTTGTGATGTTTTGGAGTTGTAAATCTTGATGACTAGTTAATGAACTTAAGTAAGCTCTTAGTTCATGATTGAGAAGTAGTATAAATTGGAAATATTGAGTTGTTGGGGCTCTTGTAGTATTGTATGGATGGATTTTGGTTGTATGGTTGAATTGTGGTTGATTTGTGGTTGATTTGGAGTAGGATAAAATTTGGTAATCGCGTAAACACAGCCGTCGTAATGCCCGATTTACTTTGGACTGCTTTTGTTTTTAACATCAGGACCCGTGAACTCACTGCTAGGTTTTGACCATTTCCATGATTAGATAGTTCATGTTACGAGCTTCGTTTTGATATGTGGTTCGTTTTAATCCGATGTACGGTTTAGGAGAAACGACCGTTTTAAGTAACGGCGTTTCGCGAACGAACCATTACCCCTCGCCTTACTTTGAAACATTGGTTAAGGACCTTAAATGACTAATTAGAGTATGAAACAATTATATAAAGTGGGTTAGGAAGTTGGTAGGGGACTCGCGAAAGAATCTCCTTAAAACCCTTAATGGTTAATTTATTAAAAATGGTGGAGCCGAGGGTACTCGAGCGACTTAAGTGAATCGTTAAGCGCAAAAGCGAACGTTAGGGTCTAATTGGTTAAAGTATAGTTCATAAGCGACTTTGGTTTAATTCCAACTTATATGTTGTTTATAGGTTACCAGACTCGTCCCAAGCCTTTTATCAGCCCCAGTCGCTCAGGCAAGTTTTCTACCCGTTATACTGTTGTTGTGATGTATATATGTATATGCATTATCTTGTGATAAGTGCATGATTGTTATTAGAAAATCTTGCGATATATTGGAATATGTGATATGATATATATGCATGTCTGTTTCGTAATCTTGATATCTAATTGTTGATTCAAATGCTTATAAGTTGCATAATATCTATGCCAGAGATAAGCAGTAGTTGCGTATACCCTTAGTATAGGGGACCCAAAGGTGAACATTTTCTAAACCGGGAGTCGATGTTCCAGAGTATATTATATATATATATATTTATATATATATATATATAGATATAGTTTTCAAAACTATTAATCAAATAAGGTTTATTCGATAACTTTTTTTTATTAATGAATATTACTTTGAATATTTATTCGAGGACTTATGACTCTGTTTATTCTATTTAATGAATATTTATTTAATGAATATTATTTTGAATATTCATTCGAGGACTTATGACTCCGATTATTAACTAAATAATATTCTTTATTTTATTAAAGAATAATGTTTCGATAATCAAACTTATTTTCGATTATTCAAATAAAGATAGTACTTTCGTATAAGTATATCTTTGGTTATTTAATATTCATTTCAAGTATGAGTTTTAAACCTTCTACTTCAAATTATTTATATAGAGATTATCCTTATGGGAATATTATTTAAATAATAATATTCAGATATTTTCTAATATATTGGGACTGATTTATTTTATTAAATCAGCATTACTCCAAACATTCTTAAAAATGTTTTCGAGTCTTCAAAATGATTTTTAAAGGTTAGGGCGGATCCCAAAACTCATTTTTATATTTAAGATCCTCCTTTCGAAGGGGATTTAAATATTCGCTCAAAACCTTAGAGATCCGGCTCTGTGGTGTGTTATATATTTGCAACAAGGTTGCTGTTTTGATAAAAGAGTTTTTGATTACTTACCTAACACTCGGGAAGTAAAATTCTTAGAACAAGTTAATCCATTAACAGGCACCGCCTGGGAAATATCGGTGAGTTTTACTTTCCAACTAGATACGACTTCTTGGTGGAGTCGTATCAACAAGTTTCTACCTGGGGAAAGGGGGGACAAGCTTTACATTTCAGAGTCATGGATTTCATCTGAACTAGGAGTGGCGTAAGTGGTCGAGTGGCGCCGGCCCAGCCTTATTATATTGGCCCAAATGGCCTGGAAGTTCCGCTAAGACGGTCCATTCCTTAGGAGTCTAGTGTTCGGTTGACAAGTATATCCGACAGGTTCTCCTCTACATGTAGAAAATGGCGGGGTTGCACTACTGCGACTGATCATCGTAAGTGGTCTTCCTGGCACGGCAAACTCCCGTAATGAGTTCATCAACCAGTTTGGATATTTCTGCAACACTTCCCGGAGCATTCGATCGAAAGGCTACGGACGGCTGATTGCTGAGGCATTGACAAGGTCAAACGGTTATAATGATGTTTCCCTCAAATGAAGTATCTCGTAACTTCATTTCTTTTAAACACATTTCAAGGATTGAATCTATTCAAGTCTTATCTTGTAGTCTCATCTATGTGATGAACTTTCGAAACTGTTTATACCTTGAACGGTGGTGGTTCAAGTAGTATTTGGAAAATATATAAGTATATTGGAGTATCTTGTAACTTCATCTTTTCAACTTATATCTAGTGAATGATTATCTTATGAATGACAAAGATTTTCAAAAAAATGTTGAGACTAGGTTAGATATATGAGATCACCTTGCAACGATATTTTTTTTATACAGTTATAAATTGGAACTCTGTGTATATTATACATGTTAGAGGATTTCAAAGATTGTGAAAAGTATATATGTATATATATACTGAATATTTTGCGACTTGGTCGCGTTAAGATATCAACTTGGTTCATTTCTTCTTGACCAAGACTTTCATGAATACTATGAGAATGCTCATATATTGTTAATTATTATACATACTATTTCGGTGGGCTTGTAGCTCACCCTTGCTTTCTTCTTTCATCACACAATGACAGATAGAAAAGATGAACAGGACCAAGCTTCCAATTTGCATGCGGTTAGGAAACGTTCCGCGGTTTTCTGGAAGCGTTGATGCCGCCGTAGCTGAGGTAGGAACTACCAATAGGCTAGGCTTTCAACTATTGATGAACCAAACTTATGTATAATATGAATTGTAATAATGGCAAAGAATATGTAAATTATTCAGAAACCCTTTTAAGGTGTAACGGTTTATAATTGTGGAATAAAATGACTTGTGTTATTTTTGGTATTCATCTCTGAGACTATAACTTGTGGTGTGTGTGTGTGTATATTGTGGGGTCACAGTACTCAGTAGTTGGTTGACTGTTAAGATTAAGTATTGATAAGGGAAATGGAACTCATGACAACCCGAATCCCCGACCCCGGATTTGGGGGTGTTACAGAAATGGTATCAGAGCTAAGCGTTATAAACGTCAGAGATGATGTGGCGTTATGATAATAAGTTCACTAAGATAATAAGAACTCTTGCCAAGTTCATAGTCGGGCTACCTAATGTGGTACTGACAGTTAAAACCCTTATGGGAACCCTTATAAATATCGTGGTAGTAACATAGTTCATTATCATATAGGGCAGTGGGGCACCGAAACCTGAGGTTCAGGAGCATCAGCATGAGGATGTTTTATTACATGTTGGAGATCAAATTGTGAATCCGATAGAGTACCCTAGCGAGGGACCGGATGAGATTCATGTTGGGAATGTTGCAGTTGAGGATGTTATCCCAGAAGGGATTGTTGCTGAGCAGGATCTCGTGGAGGGTCCTGGCGGGAATAAAGAGAGGACTGCTGAGGAATTGATGACCGTAGTCAAGGCGACTACCAGAGCTAGAATGGCCACGAGGGTGGCACTAGAGGATGAAGAGTTACCGAGGGCACAAAGGATAATGAGGGCAAAAGGAGTGGGGCCTTCCACGACACCAATTATACCAGTATCAGACCCTCTTCCAAAGGTTCCTGTAGACATCCATGAGGTTCCACCAATTCCTGTTCCCTCCCCTGTACAGAGCCCAACACCTACTGAGGAAATGCCACCTTTATCTCCTGCACCATTGTCACCTGATACCGTGCTAGGTTATCCATTTGGATCTCCTGGGTCTGCACCACCTGCACCCCATGGACTGCTAGATGCTACCACTTAGGCTTCTCTTATCGCCGATTATTATATGACTTTGGGTGGCCTGTCTGAGGCCCGTAATGTTAAGAGTGATCTGTTGGATCAACTTACTGTACCGAGGATTGAGGGCGGGGTACTTCCGGCAGGATTAGCTTATATCATGGAAATGATTGAGGCTACCACCCTTGTTACAGCTAGAGGCCATCTTGAGGGTCAGATTGATCCAGCTCTACTTGTAACTATCTTAGACCTCATCACCGCTTTAATGGAGCAGGTTAGGGATGTCGTGCATGCCCGCATTTCTTGATCCATAATAGTGTGCAGAGTCTGACCAATCTGACAAGGATTTCATACAGCACCACTTTTGGAGGATTAGCCTAAGTTATGAATGATTAGTTTTAATGACTAGATGATTATCTATGGTAGTACTTTTGGGATAGAAGCGATCAGATCAAATGATGTAATTCTCTTTCATGTGTTCAGTTGTTGTACCTCGAACAAATGGTTATGTATATATTTGTTCCTTTCAGTTCAGATCAGTTTGTGATAAGTTCATATTGTTAGTTGCACTATCAGCACTTAATAGTGTCATGAAGTTTATAGAACTTGAGAACTCATAAGTTACGATCATGTAAGGACTGAATGAGGAAAAAATTAAGCCAAGTAAGTAAGACAAATATAAAGAGATTCCCAAAATTTTTCCAAGCATTATGCCCCCTCGAAGAATAAGATTTGGGGCAAACCCTGAATGTGATAATCAGGGAGGTCACAATTAAGATATAAGGGCCCGAAACATAATGAAGTGGAAAAGGAGGATTTTAAAATATAGGAATCATTTGAGCTTCTAAATGATTGACGAAGCCCAAAAGACTATTTTTGTCACTTAATACCTAAGAGAGAAGCCACCCGCTGGTGAAAGACCAAGAAAGGCACGGAGCAAGAGGTTATGATAAACTGATTAAAGTTCAATCAATTGTTTTCGAGAAAGTAAATTCCAAGATTATGGAGATAGTGTAAAAGCTTTAAGAGCCAGAACAAAGGCGGACGAATATGATGAATTATGAATCTAAGATTGTAAAAGTTATCAAGATTCGTCTAGAGGACAAGAATCCCAGAACGACGTGATGTTTGAAGTCAATGATTAGTGGGTTCGTGAAATGATTGTAAGAGAAAAAAAAAGAAACTGGAGTGGAAAGGAATATAAAGGCAATAGAGTTGGAGGAATGATAAGGGAGTTAGATACGAGGAAACCCTAAAGACTCGTAGCAATAAAAATAGAAAAGTATGTAATCGTCAGGATGAGAGTGATTCACCATGAGTTAAAGCTGATGGATGAAGGCATGAAAGATACATATATTTTATCCCCTTTAAGTTGGGAGGATTCGAGGAAACCTTGAGATAGTCTGAAGGATAAACAAGGAGACACGGATAGACTGAGGAGACAAGAAAGTAAGAAATTAGGAAAATTTGATGAAGGAAGTGACTTTTAAAAATGTGAAGTGAAAGACCGGTGGCTTGATACCCATAAAGGGAGACGCCAGGTATGAAAGATATCCCAACATTGAGATGACTGTTGAGATAAACAACAAAAGTAAATAAGGGTTTATTAAGAAGAAGTTCACGTTAAACACGACCAATATCTTCTAGAACATCCCTGTTATCATTACTAAATCAGGAAAGAAAAGCGGATAACCGTTGTTATCTTTTGGAGAAAATATTGATTGACCTCATTTTGAATACAGATGTTATTGTGAAATTAGGCATATACTATCGAGATGGGAATGATTGAATAAGACACCCTTATCAGGGATACATGACTTGATTTATCTATGGAAGGATGCAAGTACCTTTTTTTTAAAAAAAGTTAAAATTAAGGATGGAACCTCGATAACTTGAGATGAACCATAGAGGAATGCATAAAGGTTGGCATTTCACCCTTAATAGGGACATTATGAGTTGGGTAGTATGGAACGAAGGACTAAGGTAACAACAACCTTTAAAGATCAGTAGAGAAATTTTTCAGAAGTACTTAAACAATGGTTCTAGTAGTAGTA
Source organism: Apium graveolens (assembly GCF_009905375.1). NCBI lineage: Eukaryota > Viridiplantae > Streptophyta > Magnoliopsida > Apiales > Apiaceae > Apium > Apium graveolens. The sequence goes on along the minus strand of NC_133648.1, from coordinate 28,737,908 downwards.
AATGGTATCTCGATACACCCTGTACCTAGGGAGTACCGGATGAAGAATTTAAGGATAACCTTAGAGGTTTTACAAGGAAAAAGGTAATATTCAAAGTTCTAAAGAATATAAATTTTGAGAAGGAAATATGACATAATTATAATAATGCCAGGTGGGCACGTGTTGAACCATAAGAAAGTATAGATCGACCCAATGAAGGTCGAGATTGGTGAAAACGAGAAGGACCCAAGATAAAAGACGTCCTAAGTATGATCGAGAGTCAGCCGTGATAATGTTCACATTTAAAGAACTAAGGCAGTGACTTATGGAAATATGGTGATTTGTTTTTTATCACAAGTACTTAAGAAAAGCATTTTCATATAAGCAGTGATTTGAAATGAAGTAGAAAAATTTAGTTGAAGATCATTTAAAATGACATTGATTGTAAGGAAATTTTACTATCAGGAAAGGCCAAAGAGGTGGCCGACACTCTAAGTGTAAGAGAGGAATTATAAGCGCTCGTGCCAGAGAAATATAGTGATGATGGTTGAAGCCATGAAGGTTGTATTATGGTTTGGAAGATTGACATTCCTTCTGATGACTGTGCAATACCCAACCGTAATAATAGTTTGGTAAAGGTTTAATTCGGGTAATCGCCATGAGCGGGCTATCTATCTTAGAAGGTACTATCTTGAGATAGGCCAGGACCATGTTTCAAGAAGGACTAAACGAACCTTTGAGTTAAGTCTTCTATTGAAGGCATATGATTAAGAATGGTATTAACCTGCTATCGTTGTTTTTATTGAAACTCTTCTGCAATTTTATCTGCTTCATGTCATATGTACGCCAAGTTCAGGAGTGTTCTTCATGAATCATGGAATGGTGATTATGTTTCCTCCTTAGAAGAATTCTATATGATATGTATAGACTCCGTATGGTTAGCTATTAAGATTTCATAGAAAATGAATGACTACAGTGGGTCAGTGGTGGACCATAGTAATGCAGCAATGATTCTGCGAGTAATGAGCCGATTACAACTGTGAGAGTTGTAGTGTAATGGATGTTGAGATTGGGTACCACTAATCGGGTTGTGGTGATGTATAAGTTATCATTGATAGACTAATTAAGTCGATTATCTACCTATTTAATACTTATTCCTTCTTATCAATAGAGAGTCGTATTACTATACGAGGAAGGTTGTGATGCAAGCATAGAATTCTAATAACGATGATGTCGAGAATAAAATCCCAGATTCGATTTTCGCTGTCGAGGGAGTTTCAACGGTGATTATATTTAAGCTCGAGCGAGAGCATGGGTCCATAGGATGATGGACATAATAGTAAATATCCAGGCACATGAATTGTGATGTTACAATACTTGATGTTGATATATATACACATATGTTTTGTTCTCCTATGACAAACCTCTATAGTTCAGAGGTAGATTCCAAGCCAGATATTTGTGGCAGTACTTTTTCATATATAATTCTCTTTAGTTCGTTCTTTTCTCTCCTTTTTATTTTGTATAAGCTGAGAAGAACAACCCTTCCAGAAGGGGAGGTATTGCCGAATGACTATCTATCTGTGTGATAGAAGCCTAGTAGGATACCATCTATTGTTTAATTGCTTTTCAAGTACTAAAGGCTGGCCACCTTCTGTACTAACTATGCGATGTAACAAGTGTTCATGATCATAGTGATCTTTCAATAATATCTTTTACTTCTATACGATGGGTCAAGCTTTCGAAGATAGAAGTAGTTAGAAAAGGAGTAGTATGAGTATGGTGGTATTCGAAATGAAAACACATTCATGATACTAAGGTTAACACGTTTATTAAAAGGTTATAGAACGCTAACGAGCAAAAGTATAACCAGTATAATATTAGGAACGGAAGATAGTAACGATTACACATTGGAAAAGAACGGGTATTGAGAAGCAAAAAGCTGTAATGCTAGAAGCTATGATGAGAGTCTGTGCCATAGACTTGAAAGAATTTGGAATGGTCACTTAACATGAATTGAGTTTTCTTATGACAATAGATCATATATCATTATCGAGATGTCGCCTTATGAGATCCTTGAGGGAAGACAATGTCGATCTCCCTTATGTTAGGATGAAAATTGTAGAGCGCAAGATGCTCGGACCCGTAGTAGTCCAAAGGACCAAGGATATAATAGATCTAATCAGAGGAAGGCTGATAGTAGCCCAAGATGGATACACGAAGTATGTTGATTTGACACGAAATGACAAAGAGTAGGAAGTAGGGGACCTAGTGTTGTTATAGGTATTCCTTTGGAAAGGATGGATATGGTTCGGAAAGAAAGGAAAGCTAAGCCTAGGAATTGTTGGACCCTTGGAGGTATTAAGACGTATTGGGAAGTTAGCATATGAGCTATCCCTACCCCCGAACATGTAGCAAGTTCATAACGTGTTCCACGTATTAATGTTAAGGAAATATAATTCGGATGCCAGACAAATAGGGGCATATGAGCGCATAAACATGTAACCAGACGTAACCTATATGGAGCAACCAGGAAGGGTTATTGATCAAAAAGGGACAAGTGCTTAGGAGAAGGGATTATCAAGCTAGTCAGAGTTGGTGGTAGAACCACAATGTGGGAAAATTGACTTGAGAGTTAGAAGGCGCAATGCTAGAAAAGTACCCCCATTTGTTTTTCTATCTGATTCCGGGACAGAATCCTTTTAAGGAGGGGAGACTGTAATAACCCCAAAAATTTTAAACTTTTTGTAACCCTTATGAATAGTGATTTGGCTGATTATGCTGAATAAGAAAACTTTTCATGCCACACCATGTAGGGGTTCTTCTATTGTTATTCTGAGATCTTATTAGTACTCTATATGGTATATAAGTGTATGTAAAGATCGTCAGAATCCAAATTCGAACACTTTGATTTTTCCCGAAAATCCACCAGATACCGAAAGAATTAAGTATAAGGTAACAGGATAAAAAGGATTTAAATTCAAGGATTATAAGAGAGGATCATAAAAGAAATATAATGTATTGAGAAAGGTTAAGGGAACCCAAGTAATAAGATCTCGGGTATGATCCCTCAAATGATAAACGAAAACGAAAGTTAAGCGAACCGTATATCAGATCAACGATCATTAGCCAAGTAATTAGGAGCTAATCAAAGTGGTTGATTTGTGGTTGATTTGGAGTAGAATAAAATTTGGTAATTGCGTAAACACAGCCGTCGTAATGCCCGATTTACTTTAGACTGCTTTTGTTCTTAACATCAGGACCCGTGAACTCACTGTTAGGTTTTGACCATTGCCATGATTAGATAGTTCATGTTACGAGCTTCGTTTGATATTTGGTTCGTTTGAATTCGATGTACGGTTTAGGAGAAACGACCGTTTTAATAACGGCGTTTCACGAACGAACCATTACCCATCGCCTTACTTTGAAACATTGGTTAAGGACCTTAAATGACTAATTGCAGTATGAAACAATTATATAAAGTGGGTTAGGAAGTTGGTAGGGGACTCGCGAAAGAATCGCCTTAAAACCCTTAATGGTTAATTTATTAAAAATGGTGGAGCTGAGGGTACTCGAGCGACTTAAGTGAATCGTTAAGCGCAAAAGCGAACGTTAGGGTCTAATTGGTTAAAGTATAGATTCATAAGCGACTTTGGTTTAATTCCAACTTATATGTTGTTTATAGGTTACCAGACTCGTCCCAAGCCTTTTATCACCCCCATTCGCTCAGGCAAGTTTTCTACCCGTTATACTGTTGTTGTGATGTATATATGTATATGCATTATCTTGTGATAAGTGCATGATTGTTATTAGCAAATCTTGCGATATATTGGAACATGTGATATGATATATAAGCATGTCTATTTCGTAATCTTGATATCTAATTGTTGATTCAAATGCTTATAAGTTGCATAATACCTATGCTAGAGATAAGCAGTAGTTGCGTATACCCTTAGTATAGGGGACCCAAAGGTGAACATTTTCTAAACCGGGAGTCGATGTTCCCGAGGTTATTATATATATATATATTTATATATATATAGATATAGTTTTCAAAACTATTAATCGAATAAGGTTTATTCGATAACTTTATTTTTATTAATGAATATTACTTTGAACATTCATTCGAGGACTTATGACTCTGTTTATTCTATTTAATGAATATTTATTTAAAGAATATTATTTTGTATATTCATTCGAGGACTTATGACTCCGATTATTTACTAAGTAATATTCTTTATTTTATTAAAGAATAATATTTCGATAATCAAACTTATTTTCAATTATTCAAATAAAGATAATATTTTCGTATAAGTATATCTTTGGTTATTTAATATTCATTTCAAGTATGAGTTTTTAAACTTCTACTTCAAATTATTTATATAGACATTATCCTTATGGGAATATTATTTAAATAATAATATTCAGATATTTTCTAATATATTGGGACTGATTTATTTTATTAAATCAGCATTACTCCAAACATTCTTAAAAATGTTTTCGAGTCTTCAAAATGATTTTTAAAGGTTAGGGCGGATCCCAAAACTTATTTTTATATTTAAGATCCTCCTTTAGAAGGGGATTTAAATACTCGCTCAAAACCTGAGGGATCCGGCTCTGTGGTGTGTTTTATATTCGCAACAAGATTGATGTTTTGATAAAAGAGTTTTTGATTACTTACCCAACACTCGGGAAGTAAAATTCTTAGAACAAGTTAATCCATTAACAGGCACCACCTGGGAAATATCGGTGAGTTTTCCTTTCCAACTAGATACGACTTCTTGGTGGAGCCGTATCAACAAGTTTCTACTTGGGGAAAGGGGGGACAAGCTTTACGTTTCAGAGTCATGGATTTCATCTGAACTAGGAGTGGCGTAAGTGGTCGAGTGGCGCCGACCCAGCCTTATTATATTGGCCCAAATGGCCTGGAAGTTCCGCTAAGACGGTCCATTCCTTAGGAGTCCAGTGTTCGGTTGACAAGTAAATCCGACAGGTTCTCCTCTACATGTAGAAAATGGAGGGGTTGCACTACTGCGAGTGATCATCGTAAGTGGTTTTCCTGGCGCGACAAACTCCCGTAATGAGTTCATCATCCAGTTTGGATATTTTTGCAACACTACCCGGAGCATTCGATCGAAAGGCTACGGACGGGTGATTGCTGAGGCATTGACAAGGTCAAACGGTTATAATGATGTTTCCCTCAAATGAAGTATCTCGTAACTTCATTTCTTTTAAACACATTTCAAGGATTGAATCTATTCAAGTTTTATCTTGTAGTCTCATCTATGTGATGAACTTTCGAAACTGTTTATACCTTGAACGGTGGTGATTCAAGTAGTATTTTATATTGGAGTATCTTGTAACTTCATCTTTTCAACTTATATCCAGTGAATGATTATCTTATGAATGACAAAGATTTTCAGAAAAACGTTGAGACAAGGTTAGATATATGAGATCACCTTGCAACGATATTTTTTTTATACAGTTATAAACTGGAACTCTGTGTATATTATACATGTCAGAGGATTTCAAAGATTGTGAAAAGTATATATGTATATATATACTGAATATTTTGCGACTTGGTCGCGTTAAGATATCAACTTGGTTCATTTCTTCTTGACCAAGACTTGCATGAATACTATGAGAATGCTCATATATTGTTAATTATTATACATACTATTTCAGTGGGCTTGTTGCTCACCCTTGCTTTCTTCTTTCATCACACAACGACAGATAGAAAAGATGAACAAGACTAAGCTTCCAATTCGCATACGGTTAGGAAATGTTCCGCGGTTTTCTGGAAGCGTTGATGCCGCCGTAGCTGAGGTAGGAACTACCAATAGGCTAGGCTTTCAACTATTGATGAACCAGACTTATGTATATTATGAATTGTAATAATGGCAAAGAATATGTAAATTATTCTGAAACCCTTTTAAGGTGTAACAGTTTATAATTGTGGAATAAAATGACTTGTGTTATTTTTGGTATTCATCTCTGAGACTATAACTTGTGGTATGTGTGTATATTGTGGGGTCACAGTACTCAGTAGTTGGTTGACTGTTAAGATTAAGTATTGATAAGGGAAATGGAACTCATGACAACCCGAATTCCCGACCCCGGATTTGGGGGTGTTACAATGCATCTTCTAGAGTTCAAACAAGGAAAGCAACTCAAGAAGAATGCATGTATAGCAGCTTTCTTTCTAAGAAAGAACCATAGAAGGTAGAAGAAACTCTGTTGGATCCTGATTGGGTTTTAGCTATGCAGGAAGAGCTAAACCAATTTGAAAGGAACACGGTATGGAAGCTGGTACCCAAGACTAAGGGAAAGAATCCAATTGAGACCAAGTGGGTATTCAAAAACAAGATGGATGAAAATAGCATAATTGTCAAGAACAAAGTTAGATTGGTTGTTAAAGGCTACTGTCAACAGGAAGGAATAGATTTTGATGAAAATTTTGCTCCTGTTGCAAGACTTGAAGCCATCAGAATTTTCTTAGCCTATGCAGCCCATGCAAATTTCAAAGTCTATCAAATGGATGTCAAAAGTGCCTTTATGAATGGAGACTTAGAGGAGGAAGTCTATGTTAGTCAGCCTCCTGGTTTTGAAGATCCAAATTTTCCAGAATATGTCTACTACCTTTTGAAAGCACTTTATGGACTGAAGTCTATGTCAGTCAGCCTCCTGGTATGATACTTTGTCAAAGTTTCTCTTAGAAAATCATTTCACAAGAGGTACTACTGACAAAACTTTATTCTTTAGAAATGTTAATGGCTCTAGTATACTTGTTTAAATTTATGTAGATGATATTATATTTGGATCTACAGATGAAAAACTTTGCAAAAAGTTTGCCAAATTGATGCAAAGTAAGTATGATTTGAGCATGATGGGAGAACTAACTTACTTTCTTGGCTTACAAGTTAAGCAAGTTAGTGATGGAATATTCATTAGTCAAACCAAATATATTTATGATCTTTTAAATAAGTTTGATCTAATGGATTGCACATCTACAAAAACTCCCATGGCCACTGTAACTAAGCTTGAATTAAACACTACTGAAAAGTCTGTGGATATTTCAAGATATAGAGACATGGTTGGTTCACTTTTGTACTAAACAGCTAATAGGCCAGATATAATGTTTGCCACTTGTCTTTGTGCTAGATTTCAGGCTGATCCTAAAGAATCTCACTTAGTAGCTATTAAGAGAATTTTCATATATCTCAAGAGAACACCAAAACTTGGCATTTGGTACCCTAGAAATTCTGGTTTTGATCTAACTGGTTATTCACATACAGATTACATAGGTTGTAAAATAGATATAAAAAGTACAACAGGAACCTGTCAATTTCTGGGAAATAAGCTTGTATCTTGGTTCAGTAAAAAGCAAAATTCAGTTTCTACTTCTATAGCTGAAGCTGAATATATTGCTGCTGATAGTTGTTGTGCATAGATTTTATAGATGAAAAACCAACTGTTGGACTATGGTCTACAAGTGGACAGAATTCCTATTTTCTGTGATAACACAAGTGCAATTGCCATCACTAAAAATCCAGTACAACATTCAAGAACAAAGCACATAGACATCAAGTACCACTTCATTTGGGAACATGTGATGAATGGTACTGTGGAACTTCATTTTGTTCCAAGTGAAAAGCAGCTTGCAGATATGTTTACCAAGCCACTTGATAAATCCACCTTTTCTAGGTTAGTAAGTGATTTAGGTATGCTTAATTATTCTTGAATCCTTTCTGATAATTTTGCAAGCTATGATGCAGCCAGAAACTTAATTGATTTTTCTGTTTTAGATAAAATTTTGGCTAAGTTAAAATTTACATCTCGACGGATGCTCATTATCCATCGAGTTTGATCATCCGTAGGAATAGAATATCTTAATAAAAATCAATTACTTTTCTGGATTATTTTATACCCGACAGATAACTGTTTTATCCTCATCCGTCGAATTGTCTACATCTTAGCCATTAAAAGTACTGAACATTATCCATCGGATATACTTACAGTCTGTAAGTATATCACGACGGATAATTGACAGAATTTTGACAATTTATTTTATTTTAAACGGCTATTTTAGGCAATTTTGATTGGTTACTTTATTTTACTTTATTACTTTTGATAGTTTATTTCGAGATAGTATAAAAGCTAAATTCACTTTCATTTTTTTCTTTTATCTGTAAGTTATCTTACTCTAACAACGGCACCAGTAGTCAAAATCATGTCTCAGTCAGGATTTATCTATGAGAAGAACAATTTTGTGGCACTTGTAAACAAAGGGATTCCACCATCCGGAGATCATCACAAAATAATGTATTTTGTGAAGGGATGCAAGCTTAATTATGCTATATTGAAATCACCCACAATCTACTGCGAAGTTGTGGAGGAGATGTGGACAACTGCTGTCTATCAGGCTAATGACAAAACCATCACTCTCTCCATCAAAGGTAAGGATCACTGAATTAACTGTGACATTATCAAAGCATGCTTTAAAATTCCAAATAACACCATTACTAATCCACACATAGATGTTGATATAGTTAATTTGCTTAACTCCATGGGCTATGCACTTCCTACTACTAAATTATGTGAGATTAGAAGGCTAGGTCTTAGAAAAGAGTGGACTTTCTTGTGTGATGTAGTTACCAAAGTGTTTTCTGGTAAGATAAGTAACTTTGATTCTGTCAATACTACTATGCTTAACATGCTTTACATGCTTCTTACTGATAAGTACTTCTATTTCAGTGATACTGTAATGTTTGAGTTAAAAAATAAGTTAGGAGAGGTTAATAAGAGATCTAAACATATCTATTATGCTAGATTCCTTATGATTATTACTAAACATATCTGTGAAGATCTTGTAATTGAGAACCCAATCAACAAATTAGATTGTTGGGTTCAAGAAAGAAGGGAAATTACAGACTTGAATAGAGCTGATCACCACAAGGAGGTGCCCTTGGTTTATCTTCCAATCATGGAGGGCCCTCAGGTAAGTGAGGTAAGCACCACTGTCTCTACGATTCCAACCTCACAAATTTCTTTGCCTTTGAGTATGGCTATGGCATCTGTGTCAATGACCCAACAGATGCCTACCCAAGCTACCAAAACAAAAACTTCAAAATCCAAAACAAAGAAAACCCCTTCTGGTTTCTCTCAAAAGAAACCAGTTACAAAATCTACCAAAACTAAAGAGGGGAGTGTGAAGGGTAGTGAGATAGGTGAAGGACGGGGTGAACATCAAAGAAACCCCAAGGATAAGGATGGAGAGGCAAGTGTACCTAAACGTAGCCATACCATAGTTTCTCAACAAACTGTGGTGATTAATAAGAAAATCAGCTCACTTCTAGTTTCATCCTCCCAAAAGGATGTCACTATTGAAACAAGCTCCCAACCAGGAGCACATGCCAAGAGGGGAAGGGACACAAGCTCACCTCAAACTTATGCCAGAAAGAAGAGATCTAAAACCATTGGGGATATACAGGGAACACACACAGTGCAAACTGAAGCTAAAGACTCAATCACTGCACCATCTCAAAGTCAATTTGATGTGGCTCCAATAAATGTGGAGTCACAGCCAAAATCTTTAGTAATAGAAGCACCACAAACTCCAAACTCTCCTACAAATTCTCTGGATGTGGATATGATCAACACATCAATTCCTTATTCCCCTTCTTTAACTCTGTTGGGGAAGCCAAAATCTAGTGCAAGTGAGCATCATCTTTTGGATGATTTGTTGGCTCACTTGCCAATTCTTTCAGGATTTATTGAGATATTTGTGCCCAAATTTTCATCAATCTGCACAGAGTCTACAATAGTGTCCACTCCAAATTCATTCATTTCTTCTATTCCGGTGGATATTGTTCACCCGTCGGTTAGTGATTGTATCCCGACGGATGGGCCTAACAGCAGTCAACCGTCGGCTATCCTAACTACTACCCCATTGGATGTTTCTCATCCGTCAGTACTCACCACACACACTAAAATTTCAACAATTGTTACAAGTGTAGATGAGTTAGTAGTTGTACAATCACTCTTAGGACTGAGGGAAGGGAGTGAAATAAGTGAGAGGCTGGGTTGCTCCCAGGCAAAAGGAGAGGAAAGGAGTGAACTCATGTAAGCTATTTCTTTCAGCCTGGCAAAAGAGAATCAGAGGAGTGCCACCTTAGAAGGTGAAGGTGAGGGTGTGAGGGTGGTCAGCCAAGGGGAGCCCTTGATGCAACAAAAGAGAGAAATTGAGAGAAATATAGGTATAGGAGAAATAAGGATGAAATCCATTGCTAGTGAGTCAATGAATTTCAGTGATGCAGACAAAGAGAAACTATTTCAACAAGATTATCAAACTGTAATTGATTATATCTCTTTGGATGCTGAGACATTTACTCATCATGTCACAACATATCAAATTTTGGCAGGACAGGGCAATGAGGAGGCTGAAAATTACTCAACTTGGTGCACACTATAGCTTCAATGCAAAGGGCCAAGGATGCCATCACAGCCATGCCAAACAAGGTTGATGATGATGTTGACTATGGAACTGGTGAGTCTGAAGACTTCTTTGGTTATGAAGATGGTGATGGAGAAGAGTTCATGGACATAGGGGGAGAAGCAGGCCCTAACTCTAGATCAAACATTCCATCTTGGGTGTTTTCTAAAGAATGTGATGAACAACATTTCAAGACAACTCTTTTCCACATCATTCAAAAGACACACAATGCTCTTCAAGCCACCAATAATACAAGCACCAAGAAGCTTCTACAGGCACACCTCAATTCTCTACAAGTACATCAAATACAAGCTCTTCAACACAATCAAGATGTCACTTCAATCAAAACAGAGATTGACCAAGTCAAGAAGAGTGTCTCTGGAAGATTGGATGCTATATTTCCAAATACAACAATACTTGACATCAACAGACAGTTGAGGAGAAATTCTAATCTTGTAATTAAAATGGATTTCTTGGACACAAGATTGAAAGCAGTAGAAGCCTCTCTCACAACTATTCATCTTCATCAAGCACAACAAACTCAATTACTCCAAAAGCCAGTGGCTGCAAAAACTTCCACCTCCACTCTACTTGATGATAACAAAAATGGGGAGAAAGATCCAAACATCCCAGTTAATCAGGGAGAGCCAACCAGTGAGGGGGAGCATGTGATAAATGTTCAAATCAGTCGAGTAATAGTTTCAGAAATTACTTTGCCAAAGCCACCAATACTTAACAACATTGATCAGATCCAAATAGCAGCTGCTAAGCTTGATTCAAAGACAAATCTCAAGATGCTTAATGTTGCAGCTGTTGAGAAGGAACTGGATGACAAGTGGAAGAAGATAGATGAAGAAATTTAGAAGAAATTTGGTCAGCTACAGAAACCAAACAAGAATTTTCATCACCATTCTAAAGTCAAGCAAATCTCAGTGAATGAAATGAGTGTAGGTAGCTTGGAAAAAGGCCAAACGTCATGCATCAAATCTCCAAAAGACAATCTAATTATGAAGCCAAAAAAGAACTATCCTAAGTCATCAGACAAGAATCCCTTGGATCTCATGTTTGAGACTCCAAAACCAGATGAAAAGAAACTTTTGGCAAGGTCCATAGCATTTTACAAAGATCCATCTAATTCGGCACAAAAGAAGAGAATTGCCAAAATTTACAGGAATGGAAAGGAATTAAGCAAGAAAAAAGGAAAGCTGCTTTAGATTCTAAGAAGCTCAAATAGAAGAAAGAGCAAGCTGCTATAGTAGCCAAGCTTCAAGCTGTGAAAGCTGCAACTGAAATCTCTGAAAAACCACCTGTGATTACTGAAGCTCAGGATCAGCAAATACAAAATAAACCTCCACAGAAAAGAAAATTCAGATACAAACTTCATTCCAAAAGGAGATTGGACTTCATTGATGGGGAAATGGAAGATTACATTCCTAAATAGTCTACAAATTCAACTCAAACATCTAAGCCCTCAGTGGTACATGAGGAATTCAAGGTAGATCCAACAAAGAATTTTCAAGGTGAACCTATAATTCCCAAGGATGAGCCAATAGACTGGGAAAGTTTGTCAATTCCTGAGTTTAATTTACCTATCTTCAACAAGCCAAAGAAAACAAAGATAAGAGCAACCAAGAAGGTCAAGCTTGTGACTCCCAGAACCAAGACCCTAACCAAATCTCAACCTACAGTCAACAAGGGAGATCTTTTATATATCTGTGACATCAAGGAGTTTTCAGATTTAAACCTCTATTTGGATGAATTGGAAGAAGTAAGAGGGATTGATGTTCACAGACATCTTCCTGAAAGACCGAAGTTTAAGTACAAGAGAGGGAAAGAGATCACATGACCTCTTTATAGGATTCTTCAAGAAAGCCAGTCTTCTCATCCTTCAAGAAAAACTTTGGTTTTAATGTAACTGCAAGGAAATCGGTCCTAAAGAAGATAAAAGATCTAAGGAGCAATAAAGCCAAAGATGCACTCCCAAAAACTCTATCAATTCCCTTCACAGGAAATAGAGTGCATTTGAGGCCTTATTGGCTGATGGAATTCATGGACAACAAGGGTGTTAGAAGATTCTTCAGACTGGATGACCAATTGAGTATCTCTAGCAATGAGACTCTATTGGAAATGCAAGAAAAGCTGGATCTATCTGAAGCTGATGAACTTGAATTTCACAGGAAACTCCGGAATCAAATAGAAGAGAATAACAGGAAGCTTGGGAAGAAATCCAGATAATCAAGGAAATAGAAATCATGTGCTCAGACTAGAGGAGCACCTTCATAATGATTGTGAGAACTAATGATTGTGAGAACTCTTTGTACACTTTGCATAATTCAATTTTCAATAAACTTGTAGCACTAGTCAGTTTTATCTACTATCTTTTAATCAGTATATTTAGGGTGTTTTGTTATCATCAAGTTTCTCTTAATTGATGGCTACAATTCCAGTAGACATAAATTGGGGGAGATTGTTAGAAATATGTTGTGAACTTGATGATAAGATAAACAAAACACCTTAGTAGATTTGACTTAAAGAATTTTGTAGCTCTCAATGGATGATCTAATATAGTCCCGACGGATGAATTTTATAGTCCCGATGGATGACAATTTGACATCCATCGAGAGTGTAGCTTATGTAACAAATAAGTAATGTGGCACATTTCTGCAAACAATATGTTTTAGTCTAGTAGATTGTGTAGGGTTCTCTAAGTCATGTTGACTACTAGATTGATATGCATAATAGGTTGACTAATTGTAAATATGAGATGTCTTATAATTATGTATAAGTGAAATAGAGTCAAGTGACAGATAGACTCCCGAAGGATGATCTACAAGACTCCCGACGGATGATCAATATATTCCCGACGAATGATCATATTCAAAATAGCTGTTGATAGCGACAACACAGTCACATGTATTGGGTGTTTGCAAAAGGAATGTGGCAGCCTGTTAAGCAGGATTTTGAGAACAAAGAAGCATTACCATTTTCATGCAAATGTGAAGATTTCCAAAGATGCTGGAATAGAGTAGTGAAGCAGCATGGAGTTAGACTAGATACATTTTGTTTTATTATCTTGTCTTACTATCATGTAACTTGGTGATATATATAAACCAAGAGTAGTCAGTAGAACAATCAACTAAGCAAGCTTATTTTTCAGAGAAACATACAAGCTGTATTCTGTAAGAATTTCTCTGTAGTTTTATTTGTTCAACTTGTAAAGCAGCTGTGAGCTATTTAAAACTTCACAGAGTTCTCAATCTGATATATATATATATATATATGGTTGATACTTTCAAATCCACCAGAAAGTTTTAAAGCTAGTGTTTTCTTACTTAGTGTTTTGATTTCTATTAATCTTTCATTCCGCACTATTGCAAATCAAACACTGTTATATATATTAAGTTAGAACAATTTTAAAATCTCAAAAAGTAGCCAGAATTACATACAACCCCCCTTCTGTAATTCTTATTGTATTGTTAGGGACAACGCTTACAGAAAACTGCGGAATGTTTCCTATCTGCTCGCGAATTGGGAGCTTGGTCTTGTTCATCTTGTCTAGCTGTTGTTGTGTGATGAAAGAATAAAGCAAGGGTGAGCAACAAGCCCACCAAAATAACATGTATAATAATTTATAATATATGAGCATTCTCATAGTACTCATAAAAGTATTGGTCAAGCAGAGTTGAACCAAGTTTGATATCTTACCGCGACGAAGTCGCAAAATATTCAGTATATATATATATACTTTTCACAATCTTTGAAATCCTCTGCCATGCATAATATACACAGAGTTTCAGTTTATAACTGTATAAAAGTATCGTTGCAAAGTGATCTCATATATCTAACCTTGTCACAACATTTTTCTGAAAATATTTGTCATGCATAAGATAATCATTTACTAGATATAAGTTGAAAAGATGAAGTTACAAGACACTCCAATATACTTATATCTTTTCCGAATACTGCTTGAACTACCATCGTTCAAGGTATAATCAGTTTCAAATTTTCATCATATATCGATGAAGTTACAAGGTAAGACTTGAATATAATTCATTTTCGAAAAAACTCTTGAGGGCTTTTATCCACTCAAGTAAACTCAAATCTTTGATCATTAACAAAATATGAAGTTACGAGATACTTCAATTGATGGAAACATCATTTTGAAAACTCGACCCTGCCAACACTCAACAGTCGCCCAGCCGTAGCCTTTCTATTGAAGTGCTCTGGGTAGTATTGCAGAAATATCCAAAATGGATGATGAAATCATTATGGGAGTTTGTCGTGCCAGGAAGACCACTTACAATGATCAGTCGCAGTAGTACAACCCCACAACTTTCTATATGTAGAGGAGAACGGTCAGATTTACTTGTCGACCAAACGCTGGACTCCTAAGGAATGGGCCATCTCAGTGGAACTTCCAGGCCATTTGGGCCAATATATAAGGCAGGGCCGATGCCACTCGACCACTTACGCCACTCCTAGTTCAGATGAAATCCATGACTCTAAAACGTAAAGCTTGTCTCTCCTTTCCCTAGGTAAAAACTTGTTAATACGACTCCACCAAGAAGTCACATCTGATTGGAAAGGAAAGCTCACTGATATTCCCCAGGAGATGCCTGTTAATGGATTAATTTATTCCCAGAATTTTACTTCCCGAGTGTTGGGTAAGTAATCAAAAAAACTCTTTTATCAAAACAACAACATTGTTGCGAATCTAAAAATACATCACAGAGCCGGATCCCTCAGATTTTTAAGCGAGTATTTAAATACCCTTCGAAAGGATGATCTTAAATTTAAAAACGAGTTTTGGAATCCGCTGTAACTTTTAAAATCATTTTGAAGACTCGAAACCATTTTTGGAAATGTTTGGGGTAAGGATGGTTTAATAGAATAAATCAGTTACAAAATAATCGAAGAATATCTGAACATTATTCTTTAAATAATATTATAATAAAGAATAGATTTTATCAAAATAAATCCAGTAAAAGTTTTTGGAAATAATACTTAAAATGAATAATAATTTTCGAAAGATATACTTATACGAAAGTAAAATCTTTATTTGAATAATCGAAAATAATGTTTGACTATTATTCAAAACTATCGAATATACCTTATTCGATTAATAGTTATAGAAAACTATAAATATACATACATATATTATACTCGGGAACATCGACTCCCAGTTTAGAAAAATGTTCACCTTTGGGTCCCATATACCAAGGGTATACGCAACTACTGCTTATCTCTATCATATGTATTATGTAGTTTATAAGTATTTGAATTGATAAGAAAATATCAATATTTTAAAACATTCATATATATACCATATCAACATGCTCCAATATATCAGAATATTTGTTAATAACAACCATGCACTTATCTCAAGATAATGCATCAATATATTTACATCACAATAACAGTATAACGGGTAGAAAACTTGCCTGAGTGTTCCAGGGTAGGCTTAAGCTTAGAGTGGGTCCGATAACCTATGAACAATAATATAAGCCAGAATTAGACCATGATTTCTTAAGAAACTAGACTGTATACCCTTAGACTCTAACGTTCGCTTCTGCGCTTAATGATTTACATTAGTCGCTCGAGTACCCTCGATTCCACCATTTTTATAAAATTAACCGATTAACTTTTTAAGGTGACTCTTTCGCGAGTACTTTAATAACTTCCTAATTCACTTTACATAAATCTTTCGTGTTTTGATTAATCATTTAAGGGCCTTAATTACGCTCTCAAAGTTACTCGAGGTTCCGGGGTTCGCTCGCGAAATGCCGTTACTTAAAAAAGGTCATTTCTCCTCGCTCGTAACTCGGATTTAGGCGAATGACATATAAAAATGAAGCTAGTAACATGAACTATCTAAACATGGAAAATGACAGAATCTTACAATGAGTTCACGGGTCCTAAATCTAAGCACGAAAATAGTCTAAGGTAAATCGGTCATTACGACGGCTATGTTGACGCGATTATCAAATTTTAAACTACTCTAATTCCTCACCAATTCACTCCTATCCTCAAACAATCAATAACACAACAAATGGAAATTAGAATACTTCAAAATCAGTCCACACTCCAAGGTTTTACCAACTCATTCAATCAACTACATATCCACCATTCAAAATCAACACAACTTCACAAAAATCATTACTAAGCATGGATCTGACTATACATTTACCAATTCATCTAAAAACTCAAACAATCAAGCTTAGTACTAAAGTTCAAGAAGTTTTTATACCTTGATTTGTGAGTGAAAAGTTGATAGGGAGCCTTAAAACCTTGATCAATCCTAATACAAGCTTGGATCTCACAAACAATCAAGAAAACACAAAGTTAGATTTTGAAGTTTCTAAAAGTCCGATTGAAAGAACTGTACATATGAGGGTCTTACCATGCTTAGTTGGACGAGTCTTGTGAACAATAGTTGTAGGCCATCTCAATAACTTTCCAAAGAGCTATAGAACATAATACTTGAGTGAGTATAGAAGAAGATATGGCAGTTTGAATTTGCTGCTCTAATTTTGGTCGCGAGCCTTTGAAAGAAGAAGAAGTGAAAATGCTTCTTGATTTGGCTTGGTGATTTGTGTAGTGTTTGTTAGTTTAGTTAACATTAACCTTGGTTTAACCAAAGTTAGAATATTTCGACACAAATCAATCTAAACAAATATCATTCTAATCATGCTTAGATCACCCTCCTTATGTCATCAATTTGCCACATGTCTTTATCTTGTGGTTTGATGATATCATAATCTCTTGGATTCTTGAACAAGTTGTCTTTTGGTCGCGTATCTGTTTTACGGTTCGCTTAACTCTCATTCTTGTTAATCGTTTGAGGGATCATATACGGGATCTTTTTTTAGACATATCCGGGATCTTATTACTTTGGGCTTCCCTGAACCTTTATTAATATCTTATATTCCTTTAAAGATCCTCTTCTATAATCCTTAAATAAAAATCCTTTTAATTATGTTACCTTATACTTAATCCTTTCGGCATCTGGTGGATTTTCGGGAAAAACCAAAATGTTCGAATCCGAATTTTGATGACCTTTACATACACTCACTTACTTTATGACTAATACGATCTCAGAATTTCCATTACAGTACTCGTATATAGTGTGGTCTGATAATTTTCCTTAATCAGCATCATCAGCAAAAAGTTACTATTCATCAGGGTTTCAAATATTTCCCAAAATCGGAGTTATTACAGTCTCCCTTCCTTAAAAAGATTATGTCCCAGAATCAGATAGAAAACAGTTGGGGATGCTTTTCTAGCATTGCGCTTTCTAACTCTCAAGTCAATTTTTTTTCTACATTGTGGTTTTACCACAAAGCTCTGACTAGTCTGATAACCTTGTTCCTAAGCACTTGCTCCTTTCAATCCATAACCCTTACTGGTTGCTCCATAGAGATCAAGTCTGGTTGCCTGCCTATGCGCTCATATTCTCCTATATGTACGACATTCAGATTATGCTTCCTGAATATTGATAAGTGGAACACGTTATGAACTTGCTACAGGTTCGGGGGTAGGGCTAGCTCATATGCTAACTTCCAAATATGTCTTAATATCTCCAAAGGTCCAATAAATCGTGGACTTAACTTTCCTTTCTTTCCGACCCTCATCAATCCTTTTCAAGGGAATACTTTTAACAATACTAGGTTCCCTCTTTCCTACTCTTTGTCCTTTCGGGCCATACCGACATACTTCTCCAGTCAATCTTAGGCTGCTACTAGCCGTCCTCTGATTAGATCTACTGTGTCCTTGGTTCTTTGGACCACTTTGGGCCCGAGCATCTTGCACTTTCCAACTTCATCCCAATATAAGGGAGATCAACATCTTTTTCCGTACAGGGCCTCATAAGGCGACATTCCGACACTGACATATTATCAATCAACATAAAAAAACTCAATCCGTGCTAAATGATCATTCCAAATTCCTTTCAAGTCTATTGCACAGATTCTCGTCATAGTTTCTAGCACTATAGCTTTTACTTCTCAATACCCACTCTTTTCCAGTTCGTAGTCGTTACTATCTTCCGTACATAATACTATACTGGTTACATTTTTTCTTGTTAGCGTTCTATAACCTTTTAATAAACTCGTCAACCTTAGTATCACGAACGCGTTTCCATTCTGAATACCACCATACTCATACTACTCCTTTTCTAGCTGCTTCTATCTTTGAAAGTTTGATCAATCATATAGAAGTAAAAGAATTTATTGAGAGATCACTACGATCATGAACACTTGTTCTATTGTATAGTTAGTACAGAAGGTGGCCAACCTTTAGTACTTGACAAGCAATTAAATAACATATGGTATTCTACTAGGCTTCTATCACACAGATAGATAGTCATTCGACAATACCTCCCCTTATGAAAGGTTGTGCTTCTCAGTTTACATGAAAATGAAAAGAAGAGAAAAAAAAGAATTTAAGAGAATTATATAAAAATATTGCCACAAAACATCTGGCTTAGAGTCTACCTCTGAACTATAGAGGTTTATCACAGGAGAACAAAAAATATATATGTATATATCTCAACATCAAGTATTATAGCTTCATATTTCACGTGCCTGAATATTTTGCTATTTCGTCCATCATTCTATGGACCCATGCTCTTGCTCGAGCTTATTGACAATCACCCTTGAAACTCCCTCGACATCAAAAATCGAATCTGGGATTTCATTCCAGACAGTATTGCTTCTAGAATCCTACGTTTGCCCCACAACTTCCTCGTTATAGTAATATGACTCTCTGTCGATAAGAAGAAAAAATATTCAATATGTAGATAATCGAATAGTTAGTCTATCAATGATAATTTTTACACCACCACGACCCGATTAGTGTTACTCAATCTTAACATCCATTACAATACAACTCTCATGGTTGTTATCGTCTCATTATTAAAAAAATCGTTGATGCATTCCTATAGTCCACCGCGGACCTACGGTAGTCATTCATTTTCCTTGAAATCTTAATATCTAACCATATGGAGTCCATACATGTCATATCAAATTCTTCTAAGGAGGCAACATGATCACCATTCATGATTCATGAATAACACTCCTGAACTTGACGTACATATGACATGAAGCATATAAAATTGTATAAGAGTTTGAATCAAAGGAACGATAGTATATTAACACCGTTATTAACCACATGTTCTCAATAGGAGACTCGAAAATCAAGGATTCATTTATTCCTTTTTGGAACAAGGTCCTGGATTAACTCAAGATAGGACCTTCTCAGATGGGTATCTCTCTCACAACGATTAACATGAATTAAACCCTTATCAAACTACTATTACGGTTGAGTATCACACAATCATCAGAAGGAATATCAATCTTCCACACTATGATACAACCTTCACGACTGTAGCCAGTATTAGTGTATTCCCTTGGTACGAGTGCCTATTGTAAGTCATATGTCATAGCCTATTTGTATATTCGAGGATTCAACTCAACTCAAATAAGAATGTAATAAGTAAATAGTGGATCGACCGTCAGAGAGATCTCGCAAAGTAATATCTGTCAAAGGATTCAGAAACAAGGTTCATCTACAGACTTGAGGAGGTAATTCACTGGAAGAAGTTCAAGAAGTTGATCATGCCTCAGTGATATAAATCAAGATCGTGGATTTAATCAAGTGACAGAGATCTCGTCAGAGTATCAATTAATTACAAGGATTTAATCTGAAGAAAATCAAAGTGTCAGAGTCAAGACATGAAGAAACGTCACGGAAGTTAGTCACTCATGAACCAGACAGTACATCGAGTGTCAACGTTGAAGTGGTGGAATTGATTCATAATTTTCAGTGATTTTCAGAAGATTTGCAGAAGAATGGTTGCTGCTCAAGACTAGAATTAATTCTCTATTAATTAATTAATTCATCTAATTTAATTAAGAAAATAAATTATATCTGCAAAGAATAATTTATTTATTAATTGAATTAATTGATTAATTAATTCTGAATTAATTTTAGGAATTTTCAGAAGTTTAATTGGATTAAATTCAAGCATTAAATCAGCAAGACAATTGAAAATGAACTAGCATGACAATCAGGATTGTCATACCGATTGTCATGCTAGGCCATTTTCAATTGTCTCACCGAAAGTTACTCTAGGAGGATGATTGTCTTGCTAGTTCATTCTGATTGTCATGCTAGTTCATTCAGATTGTCTTGTTAGTTCATTCAATTGTCTCACCGAAAGTCTTGCCAGCTATAGGATTGTCATGCCAAGTCAATTCTATTCGTTTGTTGATTTAAAAAGAAGCAGAGAAGCAGCAACTTATTATAAAGAACACAGAAGTCAAGAAACAAGGCAGAAAAGAAAATCAAGAAGAAATATTTCATCTTTTCATCTGCATACTTCAAGATTAAATTTCTAGATTGTAAAGTTAAATCCAATCCACTAGAAATCTTTATCTTGCTCTTGTGTATCAATCTAGCGGATCAAAATCCCTAGAACTTAATCTCAAATTGCGTTTAGCATTTGAATCTTTTTATTACAAAAATAGAAAAAGTTCATGTCGAATTTATTCTAGATTTGTGATAATTAATTTGAGATTAATTCCTTGTAATCGATACAGTTGTTGTAACACCTTTCAAGTTTAATAATATTTTTATTTAACTTGAATTTTGTTTCACATTTTTTATTCCGCATTTAATTCGATTATTCGGTACTGTTTGTATTCAACCCCCCCTTCTACAAACACATTGGGACCTAACAATTGGTATCAGAGCCTTCTGATTAACGAACAAATCAAGATCCTAGACTTTTGTGATTTTTCAACTCCTTGAATTTTTATTTATTCAAAAATTCATAATGACTTCACATAAAGTTGGAACCGTTAAAATTCCACAATTTGATAAAGAGAATTATATCATGTGGAAGAAGAAGATGCTATTATTTTTACAAGTTGCAAATCCCAAATATTCAAACTTGTTAAAGAAGGGTATAAAAACTCCGATGGTTATTGAACCGGAGGTAATAATAGATGGTGTGGTGACTACTGAAGCTAGAACCTATCCAAAAGAGCCTGAAGATTTTACTCCTGCTGAGAAGGAAGAAGCCTCCTTGGATGCCAGCCTTCAATTAATATTAATTGATTCCCTTGATCCCTTGATGAACAGACATGTGATGAACTGTAAAAATTCCAAACACATGTGGGAAACTATTGAGGTGATTAATGAAGGCACAGAGGAAGTTAGGGAGAACAAGTTGGAAATCGTAACCTCTGAATATGAACATTTCAAATCAAATCCAGGAGAAGGAATTACTGAAGTGTTTGAGAGGTACAATGCGTTGATCAACAACCTGAACATCAATGGAAAGTATTATTCAATCAGGGAGGTCAACAAAAAGTTCCTTTTAACACTGCCAGCTCATCTTGAACATAGAATCACTGCCATTAGAGAAGCTAGAGATCTGAGTGAGATTTCTTTGGACAGGCTCTATGGAGTGTTAAAAACCTATGAGTTGGAGCAGATTCAACAGAAGGAAGTCTACGGGAAGGATAGAATGGTCAGCACATCTACTGCACTTGTAGCTGAAGGTCAATAACAACAACAATCTCAACAGTTAGAAAGAATGGTACAGTTTTCCAAGGGTGAGGAAAATGAGTTAGTAGCAGAATATGATCCTCCTACTACAAATCAATCAAGTGATGATTTTTATTCCTTGGAAGAGCTGGAGCAATTGGAAGATGAATCAATGGCCCAAATTGTCAAGAGATTCTCCCATGTCAGATTCAGGAGGAATCCCAAGCTTAAGTACAAGTCCAACTACAACAAATTCCAGAAAGGTGGATCTTCATCCTCTAACACCAGCAGTGGTGGGTACAAAACAGGGATGGTTGATCGAAGCACCATTAGATGCTATAACTGCAATGAGTTGGGACACTTTGCCACAGAATGTAGGAAGCCAAAGCAAGTAAGAAAGAACTCTGAAAGGGCTTATCTGGCAAAGGGAAGAAGCTGGGATGATACTGACAGTGAAGATGAAGATGAAGGAAATCTTGCTCTTATGGCTATTGATGGAAAAGCTTCATCGTCAAGAATAGAGGTAAAACTTTCTGATGCTGAAATGGTTTATCATCTAAGAGGTAACTTAGATTGTGCACGTCGTGATAATGAACTGTTAAGTTTAAAGATCACAGACCTTGAGAAAGAGGTCAATGAATTAAGACTTGTGCATATTAATCAAGACAAATTAAAAGAACAGGTATCTTTTCTAGAGAATAGAGTTGACTGTTATAGAAAACTCGAAACTATTCTCAAAGACAAGATCACCGGTCTTGAGACTAAGGTTAGAGCCTACTTCAATTCTTGTTCGAAGGCTAAAGAGTTCTACAGTAAGCAAGCTGTTAATCAAACATCTGGAATAGGATATGATTACAATGCTGCTATTGGAGAATTAGGCATAAACTCCCCTCCTCATGTCTGTGCTAAAGGGAGGGAAGTACCACATGTGCTTAAGGGTGTTGATGAACCCCTCTATAAAGCATCAATTGCTGAACCATTTGATGCGACCTCTTCTGTTATTCAAGAAGAAATACGTGCTGAAGATCTTGCTAATGAGAAGATTGTTTCCAAGTCAAGTGAGTCGAAAGTTCCAGTCAAAGTTGTGAAAACAACTGAGACTAACTCAGACACACATGAGTTGGATAACAATAATGCCATGTCTACCATGCATAAATTGCCTGCTGTTAATCACTCTCATAAAGCATGTGGTGTTGCTAATTGTATGTCTTGTGCTTTTAATATGATGTATGCTTATTTTAATGGTAAGCATGTGTCTAATGATAAGACTACTCCTCGTCAGCATGTGAATAACATGAAGCATGATAGGTCTAAGACTGCTAGTCCTTCTAAGGCTAGAAAGGAGACATTTGTGCCTAAGCTTAAACAGAAATTTGTTAAGGCTGTTTACAAGGTCAAATGTTCAGTCATTGAGAAAGTTGAGACAATTAAAATTAAAAATGTTGTTTTGCCTGATAAAGGACAGTTCTACAAGTATGCCGGGCCCAACCAAGTTTGGGTTCCGAAGAAGGTCTAATCCATTTGAAGTGCAGGGCATTAAACAGGTGTAACCGGTAGTGTGGATTCTTGACAGTGGATCATCAAGACATATGACCGGAGATAGAGCCCTGCTATCAAATGTGGATTGAGAAAGCTGGCCCCCTGGTTACCTTTGGAGATAACAGCAAAGGTTTATCTGAGGGATATGGCTGTTTGCAAGCTGGGAATGTTATCATTGTAATTTTGTATATTGTGCTAGGTTATTATCAGGAAGCAGTATCCAACATATAGCACCAGTGACGAGACTTGGGAATATTACGACATATCAAGCACCTGCTGCACATTACACTTGGAATTGGACTCTAGTAAGATGTGTACAAGTGTACTCCTGATTGGTGAATTAAAAGAGGAAGTCAGTGCACCACAGTTCATGGACTTTACAGCTGCAGATCTATTGGACTATGCAATCTCTTCTTCACAATCTCACTTCAGGTTGGTATGAACTAGTATACTGCTCAAGCAATCGTCAAGGACATGGTATGACACTCTAACAGAAGTTATAATTTTATATGAATAAGTAGAGTCGTCATATTAATAACTATCTTATCACTAAGCACAATCATATTGTTTTATATGTGCAGTGGTATATTGTTAATGCAACATAACAATTAGTATCTAAAGTACTTGACAAGTATCGGTCAATGATATGTTGTTAACATTATGTTGCAGATATTTGTAAGCTTTTGACATGAATGAGAATTACTTAGACTTTACCCTAAGTGATCAATGTTTTATCAAAAACTCATTCATATTGAAAAACAAAATTAAACTTCTTTCTACATTAGTGATTTCTTATTTCATGTAAAATCTTTTAAAATCACTATTGTAAATCATTTTCTCTCTATTACCATATATTCTGTATTACAGGTTCAGTCTCCAATGACTTTCTTTCATTGACAGTCATAAGGTTGAAAACCCACAACGTCTATCCCAGACTGTAAAGACAAACACAAAAACAGAACCAACCAACACTCTTTTACCACTAAAAGTAGTATGAATGAGCGTGAGGGAGATAGTGCCTAGTGCACCACATAAGGAAGGTTCTGTAGTCAACCCAGTAGCTCTGTCTCCTACATAGATGAGTAGTATTTAAACCGAGACAACTGCTAGCCCCCATACATCTTCTCAAAAAGATGTAATGGCTGAAAAGGCACAAAAACAGTTACTAGATTCATTCTCTCAACAGGGTGAGTCTATTGAACTTTGCCTGTCGGCCAAGGTATCCGATGTAGTGTCACCACTTCAAACATAATCAATTCTTGATGCACAAGAAGAGGTTACACACACAAAGGATGAGTTGACGGAAACAAGAGTTTCGACCATTTTAAGGTCAGATTCGATTGTTCAAGGTTCGTTAGTGGACCAATTGCCTTTACAGGTGTTAGGAGAGGATACTGATCCAAAAGCCATATGTCAGTGGTCAGTATCTACCTCCCCAGGCTTAAATCCCCTGGATGCATCTGCGGATAGTGGATCTGACATAGGTGCAGATCGGCAACTTGTTGACAATGATTCAGATATTACCTGATAAGTCACAAGGAAATGTCTTCACAGACATTAGAAGGGAACTTTGATCTTTATGCTAAATTCTTTGGATCATTGTTTACCTTCCCAGAATTCAAATCTGGAACCCTAAAAGGGAAACTAGCAACTTGTAAATTATGACTCAGATTCATCTGATGAGTTTAACAAGGATGGGGATTTGCGAACTCCCATTGCACCACCTGTGACCTCCTTAAGGATGGCTAAGGTGATTTTCCTTGCAGGTACAGCTGGATTATGGAGCTATGAGAGAAGAGTGATACACTTGTGAGAATGAGTGTAAACACGAGTGGAGAGAAGAGTGAAACACATGTGAGGTACACTAAAACACAATCACACACTCACAGTGAGGAAGAAAAAGAAACTACTTGTTATTTCTTTTCCAACCAAGTGAAATATGAGAACTCCTTCAGACGACGGCATACATTCCTTCTTTAAGGGGGAGATAAAAGCTTAAGTAATAGTTTGGAGGATTCCTCAACTAAGGGGGAGAAATAGCAGGGAGGAAGAAAAAGATCATATGTACACTACACCACACCATTGTTGTTTCTAACTACGGATCCTATTGTACGGGAGAGGTGGTAAACACAAGGTGATTTCCTAGTAAGGGAAGAAGCAGTTAGGGGAGTACCATTGGTTTTTATCTGCGGATCCTATTGTACGGGAGAGGTGGTAAAACGAAGGTGATCTTCTTTAATCAGTTGATTCTCATAGGGGGAGAAGCAAGAAATATGGGCTTCTCAACAGGAAATGTGGTTGTACAAATGAAGCTGGAACTACTTGAAGATATGTTCAGTCTAGAGGAACATCTACTTGGAATCTGGAAAATGTTAAATCTCATCCAGTTCTGCTATTTACTTTGCATGTATGTTTATATCTTTTTCTTATTTGTTAGTTGAGTTATCCTCTAGGTATTTGTGTGTTATTGTCTAACAAACAAATAGGGGGAGATTGTAAGTCATATGTCATAGCCTATTTGTATATTCGAGGATTCAACTCAACTCAAATAAGAATGTAATAAGTAAATAGTGGATCGACCGTCAGAGAGATCTCGCAAAGTAATATCTGTCAAAGGATTCAGAAACAAGGTTCATCTACAGACTTGAGGAGGTAATTCACTGGAAGAAGTTCAAGAAGTTGATCATGCCTCAGTGATATAAATCAAGATCGTGGATTTAATCAAGTGACAGAGATCTCGTCAGAGTATCAATTAATTACAAGGATTTAATCTGAAGAAAATCAAAGTGTCAGAGTCAAGACATGAAGAAACGTCATGGAAGTTAGTCACTCATGAACCAGACAGTACATCGAGTGTCAACGTTGAAGTGGTGGAATTGATTCATAATTTTCAGTGATTTTCAGAAGATTTGCAGAAGAATGGTTGCTGCTCAAGACTAGAATTAATTCTCTATTAATTAATTAATTCATCTAATTTAATTAAGAAAATAAATTATATCTGCAAAGAATAATTTATTTATTAATTGAATTAATTGATTAATTAATTCTGAATTAATTTTAGGAATTTTCAGAAGTTTAATTGGATTAAATTCAAGCATTAAATCAGCAAGACAATTGAAAATGAACTAGCATGACAATCAGGATTGTCATACCGATTGTCATGCTAGGCCATTTTCAATTGTCTCACCGAAAGTTACTCTAGGAGGATGATTGTCTTGCTAGTTCATTCTGATTATCATGCTAGTTCATTCAGATTGTCTTGCTAGTTCATTCAATTGTCTCACCGAAAGTCTTGCCAGCTATAGGATTGTCATGCCAAGTCAATTCTATTCGTTTGTTGATTTAAAAAGAAGCAGAGAAGCAGCAACTTATTATAAAGAACACAGAAGTCAAGAAACAAGGCAGAAAAGAAAATCAAGAAGAAATATTTCATCTTTTCATCTGCATACTTCAAGATTAAATTTCTAGATTGTAAAGTTAAATCCAATCCACTAGAAATCTTTATCTTGCTCTTGTGTATCAATCTAGCGGATCAAAATCCCTAGAACTTAATCTCAAATTGCGTTTAGCATTTGAATCTTTTTATTACAAAAATAGAAAAAGTTCATGTCGAATTTATTCTAGATTTGTGATAATTAATTTGAGATTAATTCCTTGTAATCGATACAGTTGTTGTAACACCTTTCAAGTTTAATAATATTTTTATTTAACTTGAATTTTGTTTCACATTTTTTATTCCGCATTTAATTCGATTATTCGGTACTGTTTGTATTCAACCCCCCCTTCTACAAACACATTGGGACCTAACACCTATAATTGCTCTCTTACACTTAAAGTGTCAGCCACCTGATTGGCCTTTCCTGATTGTAACATTTCCTTATAATCAATGTCGTTTGAACCACCTTTGACTAAATTTTCTACCTCATTTCCAATCAATGCTTATGTGAAAATGCTCTTCTTAAGTTCTGGTGAGAAAAAAATATCACCATTTTTCCATAAGTTATTGCCTTAGTCTTTATATGTGAACATCATCACTGCTGACTCTCAATCATACTTAGGATGTCTCTTATCTTGGGTTCTTCTTGCCCTAAACAATTTCGACCTTCACTGGTTCGATCTATACTTTCTCATGGTTTAACACGTGCCCCAACTGGCATCCGTATTATGATGTCATATTTTATTTACCAAAATTTCTATTTGGAAAACATAAATATCACCTCTCTTTTTGTAACCTCTCCAAGGTTATCCTTAAATCATTCCTCCTGTACTCCCTAGGTACAGGGCATATCGAGATACCATTTACTAATACTAGAACCATTATCTATGTAGTTCTGAAAACTTTCTCCACTGATCCTTAAAGGTTGTTGTTACCTTAATCCTTCCAATTCTTATTGTCAAAACTCATATTATCCCTAATAAGGGTGAAATGCCAACCTTTATGCATTCCCCTAGGGTTAATCTCAAGGTATTAAGTTTATATCCTTCATTCTTCCTTTTAAAAGGTACTTGCATCCTTCCATGGATAAATCAAGTCATATATTCCTGATAAGGGTATCTTATTCAATCATTCACACCTCGATAGTCTATACTTAGTGTCGTGGTAACATCCTTTTCCAAACTGAGGTCAATCCATATGGCCTCCAAAAAATAACAACGATTACCTGCTTTTCTTGCATGATTTGGTATTGATAGCAGGGATGTTCTGGAAGATATTGATTGTGTTTAATGTGAACCTTTTAGTTCTAATTACTCATTTACCTTTGTGTTTATCTCAACAGTCATCTCAATGTTGGGATATCCTTTATACCCAGCGTCTCCCTTTTGGATATCAAGTCAGAGGTGTTACATACACTTCACATTCTTGAAGGTCACTTTTCATTTATCCAATTTCCTAATTTCTTACTTTCTTCTCTCCCCAATCTATCCGCGTCTCATTATTTATCCTTCGAACTATCTCAAGGTTTCCTTGAATCCTCCCAACTTAAAGGGGATAAAATATATGTATCACTTATGCCTCTAACCATCAACTTTAACTCATAGTGAATCACCCTCATCCTGATGATTACATACTTTTCTATCTCTATTTCTACGAGTCTTTAGGGCTTCCTCATACCTAACTCCCTAATCAATCCTCAAACTCTATTTCCTTTATATTCCTTTCCCTTTCAGTCTTTTTTTATTTTCCTTTATATTTCAATCATTTCATGATCCCACTAATCATTGACTTCAAACATTACGTCGTTTTGGGATTCGTGTCCTCAGAACAAATTTTGAAAACTTTTGCAACTTAGATTCATAATTCATCCTACTTGTCCACGTTTGTTCTGGCTCTAAAGCTTCTACACTATCTCCATAACCTTAGGAAGTACTTTCCCAGAAATAATTGACTGAACTTTAATCAGTTTATTTTAACCTCTGGCTCTGTATCTTTCTTGGACTTTCACCAGTGGTTGGCCTCTCCTATTGGAAGGTAACTAACAAAAATAGTCTTTTTGCACCTCACCAATCATTTAGAATCTCAAATGATTCCTCCATTTCCTTTATCCAGGCTCTTGCCTCGACTGGGTCATCTGTCCCTTGGAACTCTGAGAGCTTTAAGCGAATTAAAGGTCCTAAAAGAATTTCCCACTACCTTTTTCCTCAGGGTGGGGGATAGGAATAACATTCTAATTTCTGTCTAAGTAGGTCCATAAATTGTCTCACAGGAGTACCGTCTTGGTGCTCCCTTCCTTGATCGACTTCTGTTTTCTCAGTATAAAATATTTCATCCTACTCCCCATAATCGGGGTCATCTTATACATTAAAATTCTCATTTTTCACTTCATTATTTTATGGGTTCCTTCCATCTTGATGGCGACCTCCCTGATTATCATATTCAGGGTTCGCCCTAAATCTTATTCCTCGAACTATGGCTTTCATTTAAGATCCCGTTCTTAAGCTCTTGAACATTGGTGACCCAAATCCTATAGGAATACCTCATTATTCCCTCATCATCTTTCTCGGTACTAACTTCTTCTCCAGTCATTGACTCTCTGCTTTCGCTCATTATTCTTTCTTGACACAATCTGACCTTTTCCAATAACTCTAGCTGCATTGCAATCTCAAACAGCTTTTCAGTACCGGTTCTGGTTATCTTTACCTCTATCTCCATTTGCTCAAATCTCTTATCAACTCTTCCGAAGACATTATCATCTTAAGTATCTCTTTACTACTAAGGGCGTCATCCACCACATTGGCCTCCCCTGGATGATAAAGAATTTCAAAGTCATAATCCTTAATTAGCTCTAACCATCTCCTCTGGCGCATGTTAAGCTCTTTCTACATGAAAATGTACTTGAGCTCTTATGGTTTTTATAAATCTCGCACTTTTCCTCATAGAAGTAGTGCCTCCAAATCTTTAGGGCAAAAACTATTTCCGCAAGCTTAAGATCATGGGTGGGGTATCGAATTTCGTATTCCCTTAATTGTCTTGATGCAGACGCGATTACTTCACCATGCTGCATAAGCACGCTCCCTAATCCCTTGTATGAAGCGTCACTATAGATTACAAATCTTGTTTTCCTTCTGATAACGCTAACATAGGGGTCGTCACCAATCTTTTCTTTAGTTCTTGGAAGCTGTTCTCGCATTTCACTGTCCATTCGAACTTCTCATCCTTATGAGTAAGCCGCATTAAAAAGGCTATGATCTTTGCAAAATCTTGAATGAACCTATGGTAGTAACTGACCAATCCTATCTCTCGTAGTCGCCCTGACTATGATCATCGATTCCTCAACGATCATATTTTCGGTCTTGTCAGGATCCTCCACGGGATCCTCCTAAGCAATAATCCCTTATTGGATAATATCCTCAACCGCTATATTCTCAATATGAATCTCATTCGTTCCCTCGTTAGGGTACTCCATCGAATCCACTATATGATCTGCAATATGTAATAAAAACAGTATCGCGTTGTTGCTCCTCAACCTCAGGGTTCGGCGACCTGCTACCCTATACGATAGAGAACAATGTTACTATCATATGATATTTATAAGGGTTCCCTTAAGGGTTTTAACTGTCAGTATTACGCTATGTAGTCTGACTATGAACTTGGCAAGAGTTCTTATTATCTTAGTGAACTTATTATTTTAACCACGCATCATCTCTGAGGTTTATAACGCTTAGCTCTGATACAATTTCTGTAACACCCCCAAATCCGGGGTCGGGGATCCAGGTTGTCACGAGTTCCATTTCCTTTCATAGAACTTAATCTTAATAAACAACCAACAACTGCGTACTGTGACCCCATAACATATATACACACCACAAGTTATAGTCTCGTAGATGAATACCAAAAAAATGGACAAATCATTTTATTCCACAATTGTAAGTCATTACACCTCAAAAGAGTTTCTGAATGAATTACATATCCTTTTCCATTATTACACTTCATAAATATAAATAAGTCTGGTACAATAAGGGTTGAAAGCCTAGCCTATTGTTAGTTCCTACCTCAGCTACAACGGCTTCAACACCTACAGGAAACTGCAGAACGTTTTCTATCTGCTCGCGAATTGGGAGCTTGGTCTTATTCATCTTGTCTAGCTGTTGTTATGTAATGAAAGAATAAAGCAAGGGTGAGCAACAAGCCCGCCAAAATAACATGTATAATAATTAACAATATATGAGCATTCTCATAGTACTCATAAAAGTATTGGTCAAGCAGAAATGAACCAAGTTTGATATCTTACCGCGACGAAGTCGCAAAATATTCAGTATATATATATATATATATATATATACTTTTTACAATCTTTGAAATCCTATGCCATGCATAATATACACAGAGTTCCAGTTTATAACTGTATAAAAATATCGTTGCAAGGTGATCTCATTTATCTAACCTTGTCTCAACATTTTTCTGAAAATATTTGTCATGCATACGATAATCATTTACTAGATATAAGTTGAAAAGATGAAGTTACAAGATACTCCAATATATGTTAGGAAATGAATAAAACATAGGGGGTGAATGTGTTTTACTATTTTTGGGCTTTTCTTGAATGTTTATGGCTGAACAAAGTAAATTAAATCTTGTAGTAAATTGTGTTCATGCAGAGATTAAGCTTGCAGAAAATAAAGAACACAAATTTTCAAAACTCGTTTAATTTTATATTAAAATTAAGGTTGTTTTGCTACAAAATTTCTAGGCTCTTTGTTGATAAAGAGCTTAGCTTCTTCTTGAGAGTGGTACAAGAAATTTGATCTAAATTGTTACAACTGACTAAAGGACCAGTGTTAACTTTATAATTAGTTAACTGCTGGTTTACACAGTGTGCAATAAGATATGCTATTAGCTTTTCTAAACTGTCACTTGTCATTTCTATTTATAGAAAAGTAGATCTTCCATTTCTGGCTTAGCATATCTTTCGCATCCTGTGATAATTTTAATCTTCCTCTATCAGTTAATCTTCACCATTGATCTTGCACATTCTTCAAGCTGCTTTTTTTTGTAGACTTATCAATCTAGCTGGTTGGATTATTTGTTGATTGTTTATCTTGAATATTGAACTGGTCTGTGATTTTGTACTTTGAGAATTTTACTCGAGATCTCCAATTAGGCATACAGAGATCTTGACATCTTAATAAGTATAATGACTTATCGAGATCTCTAATGCTCTAGTGAATTTGACTTATAGAGGTCTCTGAGTTCTTGAATGAACCTTTAGCTTGTCGAGATCTCTCAGCATCATATCTTCATTTTGTCTTGTCGATAACTTAGAGTTTTCTATTAAATTTTGACTTATCGATATCTCTGAGTTCTCTAGTGGACTTTGACTTATCGATAACTCAGAGTTCTCTAATGAATGTAGACTTGTCGATAACTCTGAGTTCTCTAGTGAAAAAATGACTTGTCGATATCTCCAACCTTCATGTCTTCTTGACTTGTCGATATCTCACTGAGTTCTCTAGTAGCTTTCCTGACTTCTCATAAGTCATTTGGAGTTCTCGAATGACTTCTCTATAACACTAAATTTGTGACTTGTAGAGATCTTGACTTAGAATATTTTTATCTAAACAGATTTATTCAATTCCAAGCTTCTTTAAAATTCTTCTGAGGCATGATCTTCTTGATCTTCTTCCAGAAAGAATCCTTAGGCTTGATACTGTTTCAGGAAAAAGACTCCAGTTTGCTCCTTTGCAGTTTTATAGACTTTAAATGTTACAAGTACAAAATACAAATTAAGATAACAATACAACTTACTTAGGGTTGACAAAATGTCTTAGTCTTGTTAAAGTACATGCATGTCTTTTACAACAATCTCCCCCAATTTGTGAGAAGATTGCTTAACACAAATTCATGCCTGTTAACAAGACTAACCCTAAGTTTAAAATGATGGAAGATAAAATTAATACATAAAGCTTGATAGAATTACAACTTGTACAACATAAGATTCACAATGTTCAATGGTTACAAGTATCAGGTAAAGACAGTTTTTGTGTCTGCTTCTTCTCTAAGTTTATCCTTCAAGTGGTCAAGAATTTCAAGTTCTTCAATGATAGGTGTTCCACTTAGAGCTTCTACCAGTTTTGTCTTGCTACCTTAGGATAACCATTATCTAGAAATTCTATGCAGAATCTTGAGAATCCACCAGCTTTGATGTTTAGAAATCTCCCATCTTTGGAAATTCTGCTCATTCCTTTTGCTTTCAACTCTTCAGATCTTTTTATGTTCATATCTATTTCTTTATCATGCCTCCTTCTTTTTTCTTCAGCTTCAGCCTTATTTCTTTTCTTTGTTTTCTCCCTTACAATCAACCATTCAGCTAGAGATGATCTCCATGCCCTTGTAGCAGTATCCTTGTCCTTTAACAAACTTATCACTCCCTTAATTACTGTGGGAGCCAAAGAATCCATTAACCTTTTGTTTAGAAGAGTGAATGTACCATCCTCAAAATAAATTCTAAAACCTCTCAAGAATACAGTCTAGACTCTAACAATTTCCTCAGCTAGATGTTGGAAATAGTTTTCATCTGAGGTGCACCAATTTAGAGGTAAAAAGTCAGATTCTTTAAAACAATTCCAGATGGCCCTTTCAGTGACTTCTCCTTTCTTTTTAGGCTTGACTTTCTTAGGTTTTCTCCCAATAGATTTGAGCTTAAATTTTAGTGAAGGCTTGGCTAAAGGTAGGGTTGTCATTTTCTTGAGATTAGTTTGGATTGAGGTGATTGGAATTTTTAGAAAAGAGTTGGTTGTTTGTTTGTACAGAAATTTTGGCTTAGATGGTTGGGAAGGTTTGATGTTTGAGATAGTTGATGTTGTAGGTTGAGCTGAGGTTTGAGTTGGTTGTGTTTGGATTTTTAGGGTTTTCTGAGTTTCTGAATCATCATGAGGCTTCATACTCTTCCTATCACCTCTTCTCTTCCTTTCTTCATCTTTCTTGTCATCCTCATTCTTCTTCTCTCCACTATTGCTTCCAGATGGCTTACTGGACTGACTTGCTGCCAGATGGCTCATCATCATCCAAGTCATCCTTATTAATATGTATTTTAGGCAAGTTGGCTTCTGCATTGTCCATATATCTCCTCAGTAGCTTTATCATTTCTATATCATTATTGTTCTTGTTTTTCTTAGCTCTTAAGCTAGTTCCTAGGATCATGATAAGCTTTTTGTTGCTCATGACACATTGTTTGGGGATCTGAAAATGTTTGAAGTGATTGGTGTTTGGACAGATGTATGATATACCCTTGCTTGGCTGTAGATATGCTTCAGGAAAAGCAGCGAGCCTTCCTCAATTCAGTCAATAGCAAGGTACCTTCATGAGTTATAACTTTGACTTTGTTGATAAAGATATCTAACTCAGATGCCCACCTTGAGACAAGGTAATTGAGAGACACATGCATACATCTGTCTGTCCCCGAGTCATTTGTATTGATCACTATCCTATTATGCAAAAAGTTGTCCTGATTGACTATGATCACTCTTATGAAATTATTTGTCTTGTCCAGGGCCTTTTTGTATGTGAAGTGATTGTTATTGAGAGAAGCTTTTAAAGCTGTGAGTAGTTCATCAAACTCTCTGTTTATACTAGGTCCTTCAGCAGCCCTAATAAGTCTCTCCATGTCAAGATCAACTTCTTTAGATTTCTTTTCAGCACCTTGGACTTGCTGTTGAGATGACCTTGATCTAACTTCTTTAGATTTCTTTTCAGCACCTTGGACGTGCTGTTGATATGACCTTGATCGTGTCAACCTAGCCTCTATATCTCCCCCTTAGTCTTGTTGACAAGCATTATAAGGGGAGTAAGGATTTCAGGCCTTACTTGTTCAGGAAAAGAAGGTAGTGGTATGTTGATTTTACCCATGATGGCTCCCAAAGCTATAGAATTCTGCATTTGAAGATGCTTATGCGAGTCTACCAGGGTTTGGATATCGGTTTGTTGGCTCTTGACAAAAGATGTCAAGGCCTGAACTTGTGCAGTGAGAGAAGAATTGGAGTCTTGCTACGCTGTGACTTGACCTTGTAGAGACTGAATTTGCAGATTTGTTGAAGTGGATCTAGGCTGATAAGAGCTGCTAGATGTGCCAAAGTGTTCTTCTACAACCTGTTTGATCCCTTCCATTAGTAAAGATGAAGGCTTGTATCTGCTCTAGTGAAGTTGATCCAGCTGGACCTTGGTCTCATTTGAGTGAGTAATTTGTTGTTGGACCACTGTATGGAGATTGACGAAAGATAGTTTGAGGTTTATGACTTCCTTCTCAATAGAGGCAAGATCCATCCTAGCCATTTGCTCAGTAAAATGCCTGAATTTAGTAGAGATATGCTCTTGAGATAGTATGATCTTGTCCATTTTCTCATTCACCAGTTTTCTGATTCTGTCTTTATGGCCAGTAAGCTTGATTTCAAGAGCTTTACCAAACAGATGAAATGCTTTGAGCTGAGCTTTGTATACATATGTGATGGCATCATAGACAACTTTTGGACTCAAGTATTTTGCATTACTGCCAAGAATAGTAACATACTTTTCTCTGAATCTGGCCAGAACTTGATTCATCTCCAAGGCAAAATCATCAGACAGTCATGCATCCACATTTCCATCTTGCTCAGCATTATTGACAATTTTCTCCTTTTGCCCCTCAATCTCTTCATTGTAAGCAAGCATGATAGCTTGATAGTCCTGGTTGCTCATATTTGAAGCTAGGAGATGCTGTGAAATATTGTCTAGTCCAGATATATCTACTATACTATTAGATCATCTACAGAAGCTGGTTGAGAAGTAGATTCTCGCAGCCACTGAGAGAGTAGGTGAGGTTGTTGAGGTTGTGAGGTGAATGGTTCATCAGAAACACTTGTGATTAGGGCCACAGTTTGACTCACAGATGGTTCTGTGGTTTTGACAGTGTGTTGTCCTCCACTTGTAGTGGGAACCTCCAATTAAATTGGAGGGGATTTGACTGGGTTACTGTCATGTACACCGGATTTAAACCATTGTGTGTCTTGCAACACACTGGCACTTGAATGTGCTATGCTTGCCTCCCCTATGACAGGATCATAGGCAAATGTACTTCTAGCTTCAACTGCCAAGGCAGTTTCTTCTAGAGTTGTGAGGGGAGTTGTCCCTACTTGAGGAACCTCCAATTGAATTGGAGAGGATTTAGATAGCTCCCCCTCAAGATTACTACCCTCAAACCTTTCAATCTGTGAAGACTGTCTTGCACATGAAGGTGCATTAGAAGTATCCATGGGGTCTTCTGTAAAAACTGATGAATCCCCCATGTTTATGATGGTGTCATCAAGGTCTACCCCATCATGTAGCCTCTCACAATCCAAATGGAGTGTTTGGGTGGTGAGCAAAGCTTCCTGAGCTAAGCCACTTGATTTTTGTTGCACTTGAGAAGTGGATTCAAGTGGAATTGGAGTAGAAGAAATTTGAGTCATAAGAGTTTGGTGCTCAGTTGTGAGTGTTGGCAGCTCCCCGTGAATGAATGGGGGGCTTCAAGAGATGTGTCCGCACAGTGTGTGCCTTCCTTGTTTCTCCTACCATACACCTGAATTGCTTCTCATGCCGGCTGGGCAGACTCACTACTGGTTTTTTTTACAACTGCATCCTGTTGAGAGGATGCAGAGGTGGCTAGAGTGGTCAGCTCAGGTTGTTTACTTCTTTTGGATCTTTTGACCAGAGGTGATTCTTTTTCATCTATCTCCACACCACTCTCAGTTATTGCAGTTAGGTTTATCCCCTTTCTCTTCTTTTTACTCACCTCATCTTTTTGAGAAGATGAAGTGGTTGGTTGCCTAGCTTCTAAAAGTTTTGAAAGAATGGTTGCAGCTTGGGAAGATCCATGTTGGTGTTCATGTGCTTGTACTTTCACAGGTTCAGGGATCATAGCTGAGCTAGATTGTATGTTAGATCTCATGTCAGACATAGGATAAGGGTAAGTCCTAAACCTCTCCAACATAAATGGAGTAATTTTCAGACTTAGATTTACCTTATTCTTTGTAGTAAGTGAGCCAAATATTATTTTGGACACTTGCTTACAATTGCCTATTTTTGTGCTATCTATTCCATTCAGTAAGTGTATGTCTACTACTTTATGATTTAAAGTGGACATAATAAATCTAGGGAAGAAAATTTCCTTACCTCTAGCTGACAAGGGCATTGTTAGCCTGGTTGCGAGCTCTTCCAGGATCAACAGACCAACATTCAAGTGACTGTTGTGGGCAATTGAATACACCAGCTTTTGCACAACACTTGAGATGTTGTCATATCTTGTTTTTCTGCAAGTAAAGGCCCTTACCACAGAGTCAAAGTTGAAAGACCACTCCTTCATCAGATTGGTCCTGTTTAAGCTTGACAGGTTCATCCTTCCACCATAGTTGATGAAGTCCATGAACTCAGTCAGTTCATCAGGAGTTGGTACCTCCACTAGATTCTCAATTGGCAGCCCCAAAGCTCTATTCACATCTTTGTCATTGAATTCTATTAGTTGGCCTCCAATTGTGCATGTCACTACCATAGAGAGAGTTGTTGTTTTTATCAGTCCTTACTACAGTTGTAGTCCAGAATTCATGCAACAAATCTAGATACAGTACTGGATTTGCAGTCAAGGCTCCTGCAAGAAAGGATTCAGCCAATAGTTTCACAAACTGTTAGGTCACACACACACTATAGATGGTGAATACAGTGTATAGTACACTCAAATCGAACTTTAAGAACTTAAGTAACAGAAAACAAACTTTATTGAAACAATAAACTCTGTTACAGTATGGAACTGTTACCTCTCAGTGATGAACAATATCACGAGAGCTGCTAGGGTTACAATGAATAATCTTCTCGAATAATGATAACACTTATAATGTAAACCCTATGTCTGTGTTTATATACTACACAGTTACAAGATAATCGCTAATTGATATGGAATATAATTCTGCTTCCTAAAGTATATCAATCAGATATCTTTTCTTCCAAGTATTCCATTCTTTACAGAATTCCTTCTTCATGCATATCTCTTCTTATGTTTATCTTGATCTTCTTTCCTTTAATCAGCGACTGTCCTTATCTGATCATCCTTCAGCACTTAAGTTCTGATATCCATCTTCTGATGATTATCTCCTGATAACATAAGTACTGATATCCTTAAGTCCTGACTTCCAGTATAAGTACTGATCAACAGTTAAGTACTGATTTATCCTGTTCAAGTAAGATCTGAAAGCTAAACATAAAACATATTAGCCATGACATTATCAAATATATCTAACAATCTCCCCCAACTTATAAATTAGCATAATATACAAGTTTAACAAATATTTGATGATGTCAAAAACATTAAGTACAAATGCATGAGAATTAGACTAGATAACTACAACTTACAGTCCTTAAAGCTTTACCAATATTCAACTTCTGATAACAACTTCAGTCTGTATAAATATCAGAATTTAAGCAGTTGTAGATCTTCGACTTGGCTTCATTATTTTTTGATCTCTCTGATGTCAGGAGTTGTTCTGAGATAGTTCTTCAACAAACATTTCTCAGCATATCTGAGTTCATCTATCATTCTCCTTTTGACATCTTTAAGCTCTGCAGTATCTTCACCAGTTTGAAAGATTACAGCTCTGAGATCATTGATCTTTGCTTTTCTCAACTCCTGATCTAGTCTTATGACATAAGCTTTGTCAGACTCCAGATTGAATTCAAGTCCCTTAATACCAAGATATGTTCTGATCTGTGCAGTATTAGGCTTCATATCAACAATATCACCATTGTGATCTCTGTACTTTGGAACATATGTGTTGTCAGACTTAACAGAATAAAGCCTTTTCTGTCTCTGAATCTGTTCTTTTAAGTAGTTTGCAGCAGTCCCTGTTATTCTGTCATCCACTTGAAGTAAGAAAAGTACATGCTCTAATTCTTCAAAATACTTCAATGGAATGGCATTTTGTCTTATATGATAAACCCTACCATCTGTCATGAAATACAACATGATGTATTCTTTCAAGTAGGTATGGTAAACCATCTGTACAGATTCCAGTTGATTCATTCTCTCAGGAGTTGCTCCAATACCCGGTTCACTCAAGGAAGTTGGATCATTGGTAGTGTTGTGTACTCTTCTTTCATCAGCACTTCCCAATCCAGTTTTATCTCTTGCTTCCTTTCCAGTGACTACTCTTTCTTCAAAACCACTTGCAGTAGTCTTCAAAGATTGAGTCTGTTTTGCTTTAGTGAATTCTGGTAGGAGTGTCTTTGATCTATTTTCTGATATCAAGTTAACTTGAGCTATGTCAGAGGTTACTTGCTTCATCTGAATATCAGATTTTACAATTTCTTGACTCTGAACAACTTGAGCCATGTCAGAGGTTGTTTTAAGAACTTTTCTTGAAGTCAGAGCAAGATCATCCTTTACATCAGTAATTTCTTCTTCCTCAGGAGGTACATAAACCTTGATAGGTTCACCAACCTTTTCTTTACCCTTGGATCTTGGATCTATCTGTGGTTGTGATCTAGCCAATGTTGCTTCAGTATGTGTCCTTTCTTTGATCACAATGCCTTTGAGTTTTGGAAGTGACTTTTTACCAGAAGCTTCAGATTTAGATGTGACTTTCTCTGATTTAAGTCTGGCTTTTTTTTCTTCCTTTAAACTTTCCAAGTCCATTCCTGGATTTTCTTGAAGAAATAACCGTCTTGACATTTACTCATCAAGATCTAAAAGTTCATCAGAACTTAAGTTTTTACCAGCAGCAGAACTTATTCTTTTCCCAGTATCAGAACTTGTCCTGTGACTAGCTTGTCTTGATGTAAACCTTCTACCTTGACTATGACCGCTACCCATTCCAGAGTATCCTTGGTCATCATTTCCATCATCCTTTCCTTGCAGTGTCTTGTTAGTTTTGCATTTGGACTTAATTACCTTCTCCCCCTTTTTGGCATCAGCAGGTAGTAGAAGAGAGAGAAGCAATTCCACTGAGGATTGGATTTCAGTTAGTTGTGATTGCTGAGAAGCTTGATTTTTCAGAATTGCATCAATCTGAGCTTGTTGATGATCTTGAGTCTTCTCAATATAAGCAATCCTATCAATGGTAGGTTGGAAGAACTTTTTCTTATCAATTTTCCAAACTTGTTCCTGTTTGATAAAGTTCTCCTGAATCTTGTGTAGCTCTGCATGAGTAGTTGAATGAAGACCTTGTAAATGTTTATTACTCAATGCAGTGACTCTAAGCTGAGTTTTAAAATCATCAGAATTTAACATTTCATCAGCTTTAGTCAAGTGCTCAGCAAGATATTTTTCAGTTGGAACACATGAAACTGAGTTCCATTTCTTAGTCCATTCCTGACCTGCAGGAGTTTTACTCCAAGGTACTGGTGCTTCCCCGGTAATAAACTGCTTAACCAATTCAGACTTAGGAAGAGTCTGTTGAGGAGTATGTCTGGAAGGACCTGCTGCATCAGTATCTACAACATGAGCAGTTGGAGCAGCATCACCAGTATCTCCATCATGTGCAGCATCAGAACTTACAGAAACAGTATCCTCTGATAAAATAACAGTGTGAGTAGCAATAGAGGCTTCAGCATCCTCTAATTGTTGATCGGATACTAAGTTCTGATCAACAGCCATATCCTGATGCTCACCTAAAGTCTGATCATCAGTATCTAGATGCAGAGAAGGTGTCTTAGATAATTCTGGAGTTTGAACAGCATCAGTAACAGGTGTTGGTGAAGGATTTGGTGCTGTTGGAGCTTCTAAGAGAAATACTTCAGACACAACCAAGTGTTGAACATCAATATCAGCACTTGTGCCTGGATCAACAAGAGACACAGATGGTGAGTTAGCCTTGTCAGATACAGCTTCCTGAGATGGAGTTGATGGAGAAGAAGTGACTGGAGCAAATTCCTTGTCTTGTGAGATTAGAGATTCCTGATCCCCTTCCTTAGCTGCTTCCTCTTCATCATCTGAAACTGGCCTTTGTGCCCTCTGTTTCTTGTACTTCTTTGTTGATTTGGATTCCTTGGGAGTTTCAGGAACTGTCATTCGTCTAAGTCTCTTGAGAAGCCTTGAACCCCCAATTTCAGAATCCTTCTGAGAAGTCTCTTTCTCAGCTTCAGAAACAACAGGTTCTCTAGAAGGAACCGGTTCCTCAGAATCAGATTCATCTCTCAATGCAATCATCCTTCTCTTTTGAGGTGTTTGAGGAACATTCTTTGTCCTCTTTGGCTTGGAAGATGAAGGCTTCATAGTAGGTGATGAACTGATGTGAAGTGGTTGCTTATATAGGCAAGAGAATGCCAGAAGACGCAAAGAAATTGAATGCTGATAGGTAGAATTAATTCTACCTCGTCTCCCTAGACTTTGAAAAAGAATAACATTCATTGGAAAGAGTTAACATGGTTTAAAACGCACAAGAAACAAGTAACAGTGGACTGTTCAAGTACGAATACCATTAATCCTAATCATAGTGACTATTAATCTTCCACTTCAACATATGCTAGTTCGAACTGAGACTGTTACAAAATTTTATTCACAGATAAGCCAAGTAAAGGATTAGACTGAGAAATCAGAACTTAGACCTATACCAGAACTTAACAGTCATCAGAACATAATTTCTTAACTCGAAAGAGGAATGCCCATCTTAGTAAATCCTCATACAAGTTCTGAGTTATAGACTTCAGAACTTAATCATCAGAACGTGTAACTAGAACTTGTCCTCAGAATTTGTGCAAAGTGACACAGTGACTGTTTATCTAAAATAATATAGACCACCACAGTAATTTTCATCATTCATATGGAGTGATTAGTGTGTGTATTAAGCTAAATAACAGACAAAGAGTAAAGTCTGATTCACTTCAGTACATCTTAGAAATAAGGCATAATTAAAATTTTGCTAAAGAGCTGTCATTATCCTGAAACCTACTGATGAATGAGGTCATGCATGAGTCCACCTCAACTGTTTTGTGCTAATTTTATGCATCTTTTCAAATTCTATGTTACAGTGGCTTCTCAGTGTAAGTGAGTCACGACTGTGTATCAGAATTTATACTTTTATCAGTGTATTTCTCCAGTAATCATAGAGTGTGAAAAGTCACCAAGAAAATATTTTGCTTTTCTAATGCATATTTACTTAATACCAGCAATGCACTTGGGACGTCCCTTCCACATTTTTACTCTAGATCTCAAAGGAGTACCTGATGTTATTCTTTGATTCTTTTTCTTTTTCTTTTGATAAGTGAGGTTTATCAGCACTTAGTACATTCAACAGTTTTACTAGAATCAGAACTTAACAGATGAGTAGCATTATTCTAATTTGTGACTTAGTAATAAGATAAACAAAGTAAACTCAACTAAGCTCAATTATCAGAATTTGCTTGTGTCATAAGATTTCCACAGAAATAATTACTTCTTACATGGAATCATTTATTTATTGAAGACTACTAGGTCAGTATCTAACACAGTTATCCTCATAGGATTGAATAATTACTTAAACAGATATATCACTTATTAGAGTTGAGAAATATATATCAGACAACAGTCAGGTGGTAAAAACATTTATCAATTAAGCACAGAATACACAATGAGATTAATTCTGTAAATACTGAGCATAAAGTCTGATAACACAGAACAAGACTAAGCAGATTTAGAGAAAGAACCTGAAACCATTCCAAGTTCATTTACCAATCTTATAAAAGTAGCTTCACACAGTGGTTTTGTGAAGATATCTGCTAGTTGTTGATCTGTGGGAACAAAATGCAATTCCACTGTAACTTCATCCACATGTTCCCTGATGAAGTGGTACCTGATGCTGATGTGCTTTGTCATAGAGTGTTGAACTGGATTACCTGTCATAGCAATAGCACTTAATTATCACAGTAAATAGGGATTTTGAAATATGTTAACCCATAATCCAGTAATTGATTCTTCATCCAAAGAATCTGTGCACAACAGCTTCCTACAGTAATATACTCTGCTTCTGCAGTTGATGTGGAAATTGACTTTTGTTTCTTGCTGAACCAAGAAACCAATCTGCCTTCAAGAAATTGGCAGCTTCCACTTGTGCTTTTCCTGTCAATTTTGCAGCCTGCAAAATCTGCATCTGAGTAACCTATTAGTTTAAAGTCTGATTCTCTAGGATACCACAATCCCAAATCAGCTGTTCCTTTAAGATATTTAAAGATTCTTTTCACAGCTGTTAAGTGAGGTTCTCTTGGATCTGCTTGAAATCTTGCACAAAGACAGGTAGCATACATGATATCAGGTCTACTAGCAGTTAGATAGAGTAGAGAGCCAATCATACCTCTGTAGTCAGTAATATCTACTGATTTACCAGTATACTTATCCAGTTTTGTTGCAGTGGCCATGGGAGTGGATGCACTTGAACAATCTTGCATTCCAAATTTCTTCAGCAAGTTTCTGGTGTACTTAGATTGACAAATGAAAGTGCCTTCTTCATTCTGCTTGACTTGAAGGCCCAGAAAGTAGCTAAGTTCCCCCATCATACTCATCTGATATCTTGACTGCATCAGTTTGGCAAACTTCTTGTAAAGTCTGTCATTTGTAGATCCAAAGATGATATCATCAACATAAATCTGGACAAGAAGTAGGTCCTTTCCATGGTTGAGATAGAAAAGTGTTTTGTCTATTGTTCCTCTGTTGAATCCACTTTCCAGAAGAAACTGAGCTAAAGTCTCATACCATGCTCTAGGAGCTTGCTTAAGTCCATAAAGTGATTTATCAAGCCTGTAGACATAATCTGGATGTTTGGTATCTACAAAGCCTGGAGGTTGTTCAACATATACCTCCT
This sequence comes from Apium graveolens, assembly GCF_009905375.1. NCBI lineage: Eukaryota > Viridiplantae > Streptophyta > Magnoliopsida > Apiales > Apiaceae > Apium > Apium graveolens. The sequence continues at coordinate 28,694,080 of NC_133648.1, read as the reverse complement.
CCTCCAATTCTCCATTGAGAAAAGCACTTTTCACATCCATTTGAAAGACAGTAAACTTTTTGTGAGCAGCATAAGCCAAAAATATCCTTATGGCTTCCAATCTAGCTACTGGTGCAAATGTTTCGTCATAATCAATTCCCTCATATTGAGAATATCCTTTTGCAACCAACCTTGCTTTATTCCTTGTAATTATGCCATCACTATCAGTTTTGTTTATGAATACCCACTTTGTACCAACAACAGATCTGTTATTTGGTCTTGGAACTAGGGTCCAGACTTTGTTTCTTTTAAATTCATTTAACTCTTCCTGCATTGCTTGCACCCAATCAACATCTTGAAGAGCTTCTTCAACTTTCTTTGGCTCAGTCTGAGAGAGAAAATAATTGTAGAGACATTCATTTGAAGTACCTATTCTAGTTCTGACACCTGCATCAGGATTTCCAATTATCAAATCAGGTGTATGTGATTTTGTCCACTTCCTTGCAGATGGAAGGTTATCTCTAGAACTGGATGCTCCCCCATGATCCATGCTATCTTCATTTTCATTTTCTGATGCTCCCCCTAAAACTATGCTCTCTGAGTTGGATTCTTCAGTATTTAGATTTTCAGCACTATCAGAACTTGGCTTATCAGAACTTGACGAATCAGAACTTGAAGAGCCAGATGCATGTTCTGATGTTTCTTGAGATGAGGTAGGATCTTGAGTATGCTCCCCCTGCATAGGTGCATCTTCCTTTGACGTAGTTACCACAGTTTCAATAACATCAGAGTTTAATCCATCAGAGTTTACAGTATCAGGACTTAGACTGTCAGGATTTTCAGTATCAGAATTTGAGTCTTCATTTTCAAATCTCAGCTGATCATGGTCAATGAAATCTTCAAGACCAGTAATCTTCTTGTCATCAAAAGAGACATTGATAGATTCCATGACCACTTTTATTCTCAAATTATAGACTCTAAAGGCTTTTGTGGAAAGTGGATATCCAACAAAGATTCCTTCATCAGCTTTTAGATCAAACTTTGATAGCTGTTCAGGATGAGTCTTGAGAACAAAACACTTGCATCCAAATACATAAAAATATTTCAGATTTGGCTTCTTTTTCTTCACCATCTCATATGGTGTTTTTCCATGCTTGTTAATGAGTGTTGCATTTTGAGTAAAACAAGCAGCCTGCACAGCTTCAGCCCAGAAATAGGTTGGAAGCTTCGCTTCTTCAAGTATTGTACGTGCAGCTTCAATGAGAGTCCTATTCTTTCTTTCAACAACTCCATTCTGCTGTGGAGTTCCAGGAGCAGAAAATTCCTGCTTTATTCCATGGTTTTTGCAGAACTCTTCCATTATCAAATTCTTGAACTCAGTGCCATTATCACTCCTTAAAATTTTCACAGAATCTTTGACCATTTTATCCAATTGTTTGACATGATCAATCAAGATAGATGCAGTTTCACTTTTTGTGTGCAAGAAATACACCCATGTGTATCTGGTGAACTCATCCACTATGACCAACACATACTTCTTCTTTGCAATAGACATGACATTTACTGGACCAAATAGATCAACATGTAGTAGATGATAAGGCTCAAGAATTGATGATTCAGTCTTGCTCTTGAATGAAGATTTTCTTTGTTTAGCTTTCTGACAGGAATCACAAAGACCATCAGGAGCAAATACTGTTTTTGGCAATCCTCTCACAAGATCTTTCTTGACCAGTTCATTTATATTGTTGAAATTTAAATGAGAGAGTTTCTTGTGCCAATTCCAGCTTTCTTCAATTGATGCTCTACTCATCAGACAGATTGCAGAACCATCAGTACTTGTTGAAAGCTTAGCTTCATAAATGTTACCACGCCTGTATCCTTTCAGAACAACTTTGCCTTTAGATTTACTCACAATTTCACAGTGTTCTTCAAAGAAATCAACATGATAACCTCTGTCACAAATTTGACTTATACTCAGTAGGTTGTGTTTAAGTCCTGAGACCAGCGCTACTTCTTTAATTATGACATTTCCAAGATTGATATTGCCATATCCCAATGTTTTTCCAATGTTGCCATCTCCATAAGAAACACTTGGGCCAGCTTTCTCCATAAAGTCTGATAGCAGGGCCTTATTTCCAGTCATATGTCCTGAACATCCACTGTCCAGAACTAGAATATTTTTCCTGTTGCCCTGCAATCACAAAGACCACTAATTATTAGTTTTAAGGACCCAGACTTGCTTGGATCCTTTGGCCTTTTTAAGTTTGTTAATATTTGCAGCGGATTTAGCATCAGAGTTTATGTTAACATTTTTCTTATCAGAACTTACACTATCAGACTTTGAATCAGTATTTACACTAGAAGGAACAATGGAAACTTTCTTCAAAGAAGGTTTTATTTGATAATAATCATAGTACAAGCTATGATATTCCTTACAAGTATAAATGGAATGCCATAAACTACCACAATGAAAACAAGGATTTTGTGGTTTGTATCTAACAGACTGACTCTTAACTCCTAATTTTGAAGGTAAGGAGTTAATATTCCTATTCTTCCTGCAAAAAGAAGCCAGATGGTTAGAACTTCCACAGTTATGACATGTTTTCCTAGAAGCATCAGGAATAGGTTTATAATTATTGCTTTTATTCACACCTTCCTTTCCATTCCTATTTTTCCTAGGTGATTTTACCTTGTTTGCATTCTTAACATCTTTCAGCTTATGTTTAAGCTGCTTCTTTGTCATTAAGCCTATGTTCACTTCAGTTGTCTTTTCCTGTTTTAGTTTGTCAGAAGTTAATTCCTTTGTAACTTCTGATTTCTCATTTTCAGACTTTACAGTTACAAACTTAACAGGTTTTAACTTTGGCTTTTGCTTATTAACAGGCTTAATTTCTTCAGTTCCTTTATCATTCTTATCTTCTCCATAACCTAAGCCCTCTTTCTAGTTTCCACTACTTAGCAAATTTTGAGTTGTTTTGCCAGAGTTAGTCCAAGTCCTGATAATCTCTCTTTCATTTTCTAACTCAGTTTTTAGAGATTCATTCATTTTTAGCACTTCATCCCTAACATAAAAGGCATCATCTCTATCCTTCTGAGTTTGATGGAACATGACTAACTCTTTTTCTAAGAAATCATTTCTTTTCTTAAATGCAAGATTTTCAGAAGTTAATCTCTCACATGTTAAAGTTTGATCTCTATAACTAACAAACATGGTTTTAAGATATCTTCTCAACTCATTAATATCATCAGTATGAAAAGCATAAGTAGTCTGAGGTACCTTTGTTTCAGCAGCTTCAGAACTGCTCTCAGCACTTGATTTATCAGCATTTGCCATCAATACGTAGTTCTCCTCACTTTCAGAGTCTGAGGTGTCTGTCCAGCTTTTCTGCTTTGTGACAAGAGCCTTGCCTTTGTCACCCTTTACCTTCTTGCAATCAGGAGATATGTGGCCTTTCTCACCACAGTTATAGCATTTAACATTGGTGTAATCTCCTCTGTCAGACTTTCCTCCTCTGCCTTCAGATCTTCTGAAATTCTTCTTATCAGAACTTATGCCTTTCCTGGAAAACTTCTTTCCCTTCCTGAACTTCCTGTATGCAATCTTTGTGATTCCTTTCACCATAAGAGCACACAGCTTCATCATCTCCTCATCAGCATCAGTCTCAGGCAAGCTTTCAGAATCTGAGTCATCATCACTCTCAGAACTTGATGACTCAGTATCAGACTTTATTAAAAGAGCTTTACCCTTGTCTTTCTTTGAGGAAGATGCTTTGGGGGATTCTTCTTCATCCTTAAGAGCAACTGTCCTTGACTTTCCTCCTTTCCTCTTGCTTCTTTGTTCCATCTCAAGCTCATGAGTCTTGAGCATACCATAGATTTCGTCAAGAGTTGTTTCATCAAGATTATAGTTGTCTCTTATTGTAGTTGCCTTCAAATCCCAGCATTCAGGAAGAGCTAACAGGAACTTAAGGTTTGAATCTTCAAGATCATACTCTTTATTAAACAATGACAAATCATTCAAAAGTTTGACAAATCTATCATATAAATCATTCAATGACTCATTAGTTTTTGAGTCAAAGTGTTCATACTCTTGAGTGAGTATTGTCTTCCTGTTCTTCTTAATTGTCTCCGTTCCCTGACACCTTGTTTCCAGAGCATCCCATATCTCCTTAGCAGTCTTGCAGTTGATTACCCTGTTTGACATTACATTATCAATGGCACTATGCAGTAAGTGTCGTACCTTGGCATCCTTAGCAATTGATGCTATATCTTCAGCAGTATAATCACTCTTCTCCTTTGGCACGGTCTTTGCTGCTTCACCTGCAACTGCAACATCGAGTTTGGTTGGTTTTTGAGGGTCTTCCTTGATTCTATCAAGGTATTCTGGATCTGTTGCTTCCAGGAACATGGTCATCCTTACCTTCCATATGGGATATTCAGATGGTCTCAGTATGGGAACTCTGATGGTCTCATACCGACTCTGAATTTGTGTCTTTGGTGGTTCCTCAGTTTTGGTAGGCTTAGTTGGAGTTTCTGTGTCCGACATGATTGTGTTTGGATCTTTAACTGTATGTGTGTTAACAGATAGGCTCTGATACCACTTGTTAGGTCACACACACACACTATAGAGGGGGTGAATACAGTGTATAGTACACTCAAATCGAACTTTAAGAACTTAAGTAACAGAAAACAAACTTTATTGAAACAATAAACTCTGTTACAGTATGGAACTGTTACCTCTCAGTGATGAACAATATCACGAGAGCTGCTAGGGTTACAATGAATAATCTTCTCGAATAATGATAACACTTATAGTGTAAACCCTATGTCTGTGTTTATATACTACACAGTTACAAGATAATCGCTAATTGATATGGAATATAATTCTGCTTCCTAAAGTATATCAATCAGATATCTTTTCTTCCAAGTATTCCATTCTTTACAGAATTCCTTCTTCATGCATATCTCTTCTTATGTTTATCTTGATCTTCTTTCCTTTAATCAGCTACTGTCCTTATCTGATCGTCCTTCAGCACTTAAGTTCTGATATCTATCTTCTGATGATTATCTCCTGATAACATAAGTACTGATATCCTTAAGTCCTGACTTCCAGTATAAGTACTGATCAACAGTTAAGTACTGATTTATCCTGTTCAAGTAAGATCTGAAAGCTAAACATAAAACATATTAGCCATGACATTATCAAATATATCTAACACAAACCCCTTAAAACTATCAGGGGCTTGGTTTGCATCAATAAAAGCAAGATAATTGGTTCCTTTCTCTGGGATAGATATCCTTGTAACATATATAGCCATTTTTGATTGATGAGAATGAGTGGGTAAGAAAAATTTCTGAGAAAGGATGAAAAACGAGAGAGAAATCGGTTTTGGATTTAAAGCTAAGTCACTTTAGATCTTGAAAGTTGTAAGTAGGTGTGTGTATCGAGAAGTCTGGGTATTTATAGTAAAAGCAGATGACTTGTCGAGAACTCAAAAATAGACATTTGGAGTTTGCTTGTCGAGAAGTCATTTTAAATTATTCTTTTAGAGAACTCAAAATTGACTTATCGGGATGTAAAATAAATACTCAGTTTATCCAAAAAGTGGACTGAAGTAATTCCAATTTTTATTTGAATAAATTCAAAATACAATTTGAATAAATTTTCCAAGAGTATTTTACCAAAATAATTTATTAATGTAAATTATCTCAGTTCTGAGTTATTGATAAGTCAAGAATTGTACTTGTAGAGAACTCTGTGAATAAACACTACTAGAGAACTCTACAAGGACTTATCGATGAATCATTTTTAAGCCTATCGAGAAGTCACTCGAGAAGTCAGTAAGTTGAATTATCGAGGACTCACTCGAGAAGTCCTAAAATGAATTGTCGAGAAGTCAATTTTGACTTATCGAGAACTCAGTTTTCTATATACTTTTGGTTTTTATAATTCTGCCTTGTGCTAATTTTACATACTAAGAATGTAAATTAACAACTGGGCAGTTTACTTAGAATTTGAAAATTTTCAAGTTGAATTTGAATTTGAAAAACAAATATGCAGAGATTTCTGAAATATTTATAATTCATATTTCAGTTAGTTTCTAATTAAATCAAATTAATTTTGATCTACTGGAGATTAATCTGCTGCAAAATATTAGCTGAGTTCTTGCCTTAGGATGAAGAACTATTTCACCTACAAATCTAGTGAAAGTTGCTTCATCCAAAGGTTTAGTAAAAATGTCAGCTCAATATTTTTATGTTGGTACAAAAAAATGAGTTCAATGGTACCATTTGTAACATGTTCTCTAATAAAATGGTACCTTACATCAATGTGCTTTGTCCTAGAATGATTAACTGTATTAGCCACTATAGATATAGCACTAGTATTGTCATACATAATAGGAATTTTGTGTAACACTAGGCCATAATCCATTAGCTGATTTCTAATCCAAAGCACTTGAGCACAACAACTTCCTGCAACTATGTATTCAGCTACAGCTGTAGAAGTTGATACAGATTATTATTTCTTGCTATACCAGGATACAAATCTTTGTCCAAGAAATTTACAGCTTCCACTGGTACTCTTTCTATTAACCCTGCATCCAGCAAAATCTGCATCTGTGTAACCAACAGCTTCAAAACCAGTTCCCTTAGGATACCATAATCCCAAGTTTGGAGTTCCCTTTAAATATCTGAAGATCCTCTTTATAGCCATCAAATGTAATTCTTTTGGATTGACTTGATATCTTCCCATCAGAATCACTATCAATGTTGAGGTTTTCAAATGCAAGGGCTTCAGCTCCATTATCATCAAGGTATTCCAAGCCTGGATACTTGTCATCATCGAAAGTCACATATGTGCTCTCCATAATCTTCTTTTTGATTAATCACATAAACTTTGTAGGTTGTTCTTTCCAGTGAATATCCCAAAAAAATTGCTTCAAAAACTTTTGAGTTAAATTTTCCCACATATTCAGAGTTGTCTTTCAAAAGGTAACATTTGCTTTCAAACACATGAAGATGATTCAAAGTAGGCTTTCTTTTAGACATGATTGAGGTGTTCTAGCAGCTGAGAATTCTTGAACAATGCCTTTGCCTTTGCGAAATTCACTCAATGTTGCATTTCTGAATTCTGTTCCACTGTCACTTCTCAATCTTTTCACACAATTGTAATCTTCAGCCTATTTTTCTATCTTCTTGATATGCTCAATTATGATATGTAGAGTTTCATCTTCACAAACTTCAACATGAGCAAACTCCAGTTTAGGCATGTCTCTTACCAACTCCTTTTTGACCAAGGTGTTAGTTGCCTTGAAATTCAGGTGAGATAGCTTTTTATGCCAGAGCTTGCTTTGTTCTTCTGATGCCTTGGTGTAGAAGCAAAAAACACCATCCTTATTTGTTGAGTCAAAATCTGCAAAAAAACAAGCTACCTTTCCTTGCTCCTTTCAGAGAAACTTCACCAGTTTTCTTGCTGATAAAAGTGCATTCTTCTTTGTTGAATAAAGTTTCAAAGCCTTTATCTGCAAATTGGCTAATACTGAGAAGATTCACTTCAAGACCAGCTACCAGTGCTACAATATCAATGACAATATTTTCAGAAATAATCTTTCCATATCCCATTATGAATCCTTCGTTGTTGTCTCCAAAGGTCACCAGGGGGCCAGCTTTCTCCTCAAACTGTAATAGAAGGGCTTTATCACCTGTCATATGCCTGGAACATCCACTGTCTAAGATCCAGATGACTTTCTTCACTTTGCCCTGCACACAATGAGTTTTAAGTGTGTTTAGAAACCCAAGCAGTGTTTGGTACTTTCTTCTGGTTAACTGAATTAGCAGAAGTAGAATGAGTAGTTTCAGATAAAATAGAGTTCAATGACTGTTGTGCATTTTCCCTATTTAAAGTAGACCCAATTTTTGTTTCTTTAAGGTCTACTCTCAGTTTGTGGCAACTCTTCATCACTTTCAAGTTACAAGGAATGCAGTAGATATCATTTACATTTGCTTTATTGTATTTGCAAGCTCCTTCAATTGGCTTGCTAACTGCCTTTTTACAAAGGTGAGTTAGGTGATTCACAGAGCCACATTTTTTACATTTATTTCTTGGAGCATCTGCAACATAAGCAAAATTGTTGCTTTTGTTTATCCCTATTTTTCCAATTCTGTTTTTCTTTTTCTTTCTTGCATCTTCAGTTTTGATTTCTTTAACATGAGTCTTGGGACTTTGTTTATTCATGAGCTTATGTTCAGTATTAGAAGACTGAACCGATTCTTCAGTTTTCTTCTTTTTATCTTCATCAGTAATTTCTTACTTTATAATCAATTCTTCTTTACTGAAGTTGACTTCACATGCTTTGAATATAGGTGCATTAACCTCTTTCAAAAAGGTCGGAGCATTTTTAGTTTTCTTTGCTTTCCCTTTATCACCTACAGTCTTCTTTATGTCATTCATAGCATCATAGTCAAGGCCAATAGCAATGTTCGCACATGGCTTATTCTTCTCATGGTACTGTCCGACCAGTTCAGATGCATTTTTGAAAGATTTCATCTTCACTTCATTCTTTTCCAGCTTCTCCCTTAGCACTGCTTCAATTTCATTTGCACACTTGAGTTTGTTCTTTAGATATGCATTTTCTTATTTTAAAGCTTCAAGATCCACCAACAATAATTCAGTTTCTTGCTTCTCACTTTGAAGCTTCTCATTTATCTTTGTTAATCTACTAACTTCTTCATTAGCAACAACCATGCTTGTGTGAATGTGAAACATTTATGTGCTCATCTTTTCAACAGTCTCCTTATATTGATTTATATTTAAATCAATAGTGGTAAGAGTTGGTGTCTGTGCTTTTGATAAGGATGATTCACCTTGCTCGAAAGCCATTAGAGCATAGTTTCCAACTTCCTCATCTTCATCATTATCTGAATCATCCTAACTCTTTCCCTCTGCAATGTAAGCTTAGCTTTGCTGCTTTTTCAGAAGAGCTTCATACTTTGCTTCCAGTTCAAGATAAGCTTTGTCTTTCTTTTCCTTCTTGGGTTTCCTGCATTCTGTAGTAAAGTGGCCTAGTTCATCACAATTGAAGCATCTTATATTAGATCTGTCAATAAATCCAGTTTTGTAGCCATTCTTACTATCATAATTTTACTTCCCTTTTTCTTTCCAGCTGATGTCTTTGTTAAAAGACGGTCCTTTACTCTTGAAGTATCTTGACTTATTTACTCTAATATTAGAGAATTTTCTAGCCAAATATGCAATTGATTGATCTAGCTCATCCAGTTCTTCAAGAGTGTAGAACTCATCTTTTTCCAAATCCAGAATGACTTGTTTATATGAATCATTTATTCTTTGCTCACTTGTTGAGGCAACTGGAGTTTGAGATCTTGGTTCATCATTAGATATTTGGCTTTCATTTACAATGAAAGCACTTGAGCCATCCATAACATGTCCTTGACCAGATCTCAATGATTGCCTTTGAATCATCTCTAGTTCATACGTTTTGAGAATTTCCTCAAGTCTCTCCCTTCCCTGATTGCTGAGATTTTCTGTTCCAAATGATCAGGGAGAGTAAGTAAGAACTTCAGGTTCACCTCTTCAGCTTCATAATATTTTTCATGAAGCTGCAAATCATTTATCAGCTTGTTAAATCTTTCAAACACATCAGTAATGCTTTCCTTTGGCTTTTCCATAAAACCCTCATACTACGAAATCAGTATTCTTCTCTGATTTGATCTAACTTCCTCAGTTCCCTCAGAGAGTATCTCAATCTTTTCCCATATTTGCTTGGCAGTGTCACAGTTGACACTATTGTTGTACATCACATTGTCAAGTGACTCAATCAATATTAATTGCAGGCTACTATCCAAGGAAACCTTCTCTTTTTCAGGCTCAGTATACTCAGAAGGATCTTTTGGAGCAAAATAAGCTGGGATAATCATGTCTCCATCTGTAGATTCCTCAACTCTAACCATAGGAATGAAGGGTCCATTCTTGAGGATCTGAATGTAGAGTGGATTGGCCATCCTGATAAATAACATCATTTTTTTTCCAAATAGTGTAGTTAGCTTTGTCAAAGGTAGGAATTTTGATGCTACTCACTTACTCGGTTTTTTTCAAATGTTGATTCATCAACACCTTGAATAATTGTGTACAATGCCTTTTTATCTTTTTTCCGGATCTCCTTTAACGTCGTCTTCTCGGCATTTGGAAGTGCTACTTCAGCGGCTGCATCAGCGGTTCGTTCAACCCATTTTCGACAATTTCTCAATTATCGTAAGAACCGAGTAACACCTTCATTTGGATACTCCAATTCCCGTAATTTGTGGACGTCAATTTTGGAATGTTGGGTTGCACCATATTCGCCATTTTTCATGAACGTAACATTGGCTCTAATACCAATTGTTGGAAACGTGAATGGGTTTTAATCAATAAATTTCGATACTTTAAGACAAAACACGAGAACACTTTTATTTCACACAATAATATAAGTACAACTAATTGTTTACACTCACCAACACAGGTTACAGCCTTTTTAATACTACGAGCTTCAGCTCTGTTTTTCAAAACTCTTCTCTCTGTTTTTTACTCTGGTGTATCATATTACATACACTGCAGTTTGACTTTTATAGGTTTCAAAAATCTCTAGCTTACATCATTGCTTACTTCACAACATGTTGGATTGAAACTTAGGCATGATTTGATATTGCTGTTGCAGACAACTGCTGAAAAGCTGTCAGAAAAGTGTTTGGTAAATTTTAAAAGTTGTTATTTGGAAAAACGTTTTTGATCTAAAACTGCTGTTAGTAAAAACATGTCCCTCCATGCTTTTAGAAAAAGCCATTTGCAATTTTTTCAGTAAGTAACTATCAGTTTCACTATCAAACATTTTCAAAAATATTATTTTTATATATTATTTCTCAAAATATACATAAATAAAAAAAAATTACCAAACAAACATCTAATTTTCCTAACAACACTATTTCTGAAAGCACAGCAGTTTTCAAACGCACTCCCAAACGGAGCCTTATTACCTGAATTTCTTTTAAAGCCCAACTATTGAGAAACCACTAAAATAACAGTTTTTTAAAAAACAGAACTTCAATATGATAAATGATCAGACGTTGAAGTTTTCATCCTCTGTTCTTTGGATCTGATGTTTTTGGTTTGTTTCAAACAATAAAAATTGCTAGCGGTATTTTTTTAAAGAGAAAACCAAAAGACTACTTTTTAAAAGTTTTTTGCAGTTTTACTATTTTTTAAAATATTTACAAAAATACAAATCAACAAAACATGCAAAGTTATTGCACCAGAGTTTTTTGTTGCATGTGTTTTTGCAATTAAAAAGTTAAAGAAAATATATTTTTGCAAAATTTTTAAAAATTGATAGTATTTTTATATTTTTTTTAACTTAGAGAGTAATTTTCTAAAAAGCCTTTTATTAAATAACTATAAAAATATGGGTCCTGTTGTCCGGCAATCCTGTGTTAATTAAGTTTTATCTAACATACTACTCCAGGGGCGTCGGATCTATATTTCAAGGGGCCAGATTTAAGGAAATTTTTTTAGCGTTCCGCGGATATTTTTCGCGGAAGGGCATTTCTTCTTTTCGCCAATATTATTAGCGGAAAGAAGAAATGTCCTTCCGCGAATATTATGTCCTTTCGCGAAAAATATTTGCGGAAGGCTAAAAAAAATTTCTAAGATCTGAGCCCTTGAAATAGTGAAGGCTAAAAAAAAATTCTAAGATCTGAGCCCTTGAAATAGTGAAGGCTAAAAAAAATTTCTAAGAACTGGGCCCTTGAAATAATGATCTAAGGGTTCTGGAGCAGTATGTTAGATATGACTTATATAACACACGATTTAGCGCCCTATAAATATTGATAAAGAGATGTGAACTACAAAAGCATCCACCAAAAATTTAAAACCTTTCATATCTTTGATCCAGACATGTATTTGTGAAGAACATAATACTTTCTAAAACCTGAATACCAGTACTTGACATGCTTTTTGACTGCTAGTTCACAAAACAAAAATGACCAGCCTTTCTTATATGTTTTGGAAACCAAAAAGAATCAAACTATAATATCCAAACAAATGTCCTTAATAATTCATTCATTTCTCTAGATTAACTGATCCAGCATAAAGGCTGTGCTTAGTGAAATATATGATTAGTTGGGGATGAATGTGCCGACATAGCCCAACCCTACGATGAAGAACGCCATTGATTGCACGAAGAGGTAGATGAAATAATTGTTCTTTCCGAAGTAGAAATCATACCATCCACAAGAGAATAGAAACATCCCAACAATCATCTCTAGCCCATGAAATCTGTCAATGCCAATTATTACTAAACATTACTACCATTTTTATATGTAACATTTTGTTGTAGCTTATGAATATACTTATCACCACCTAAATAATCTCTAATACAAAAATATTTGTTCAGCAACTACAAAATAAATGAACCGGGAAATATTTGTACCTTCCCCAAAATTTTGGGTTGAATTGGCTGAACTTTTTAACTTGTTTAGCTCTGGAATTCTTAGATTTGACAGAATCTCCCAGTTTTTCAGTGACAACCCACTCATTGACTCTTCCTACCTCCAGCAAGCCGATGATAGTTGCTTTTGTCCGGTGCAAAGACATAACATTTTCAAAGAGTATCCAGATAATCACTAGGTGCAGGGACCTGCAACAAAGTTATGCAAAGTCAAAATCATTGCTATTTATCCATGCAACTTTGTACAATGAATGGACTTATGGACTTGTTTAATTAATAGAAACAAACCTTGGAGTTCCAACAGAATTGAGGATGGTAATAACAGAAGGAATATATATAGCTCCCCATATAGGAACTTCAACCTCAGGAATTAAAACAGTCAAGGGCAAAACTACACAATAGAAGCTAAATGTGACGATATGGCCCACAATCTTTCTTACAAAGAAGAAACTGTAAAGCACATATAATTTCTTCCACAAAGTCACTTTCTGTAACAAACAACAAAGATTAAAAATAGAGAGTAGCATAAGATGTAAGCACTATAAGTTCATATATCCTTTGTAAGATAAATGTAAATCTCGCTTATTATGAATAAAAGAATGCACTTAGACATGAAAATGGCAATTAACCTTGTTTGTTGCGATTTCAAAAGCCATTTTTCTGAAGAGATTAGCAGGACCGCATGACCATCGATGTTGTTGATATCGAAATGCCTTGAAGGTACTTGGAAGTTCACTTTTCACCTAAATAAGTTACACAATTACAAGTTATGCTTTTGGTTTAATTATCTCTCTGCATTTGGCATCTCTCGTTTGATTTTAGATTGTACCTGGACATCTCCGGCATAAACAAATTTCCATCCTTTGAGTGTAGCTCGGACAGCCAAGTCCATGTCCTCAACAGTTGTTCTATCCTTCCATCCTCCTGCTTCATTAAGTGCTGAAATTCTCCAGACACCAGCAGTTCCTGCATAACCATTTACATTTTTAGTTATCTATTTATAATTATCACAAACATAAAACAATTTTTTACATAATTGTTCATTTATAATTACCATTGAAGCCAAAAAATGCATATGTGTGGGAACCCACTTCTTGCTCCACAATGAAGTGATAATTCAATGACATCTCTTGCATTCTTGTCATTAAGCACTCATCTGCATTGACTGCATTGCAAACATAGAAGTAAATTCTTTTCAGTCACTTGTTCTTGTAATTAAAATCTTTAAAACTATATGAATCCACAGCATGACTTTTCAGGATATGGGGAGCATATTAAAGTCACATATTCACAAATCACAGAGTCTTTAAAGTCCATATAAGCCGATCATTTTGAGTAACAACGATCAGGAAGTTTTGACAGACTAACACTGAAACATACAAAATCCAGAAAACTTGTGGCAATAAAAAATGTAATCTAACATGTACTAATCGAATAAAAAGAAGGTATAAAAAAGTGAAGATAGAAATCACAAGCTGAGTACTGAGGTGGCTACACCTGTAACTAAATGAACTGCAGAAAGAAGTTTAGTACTGCAACTATCATTATTGTTACAACCATCATAATAAGTAGTAATAATTAAAAGTGGTCCTATGGGCTCTTTGATTCATGAGACCATATCTATCCTTGACATGTGTTTAGGCTGAAGTTTGGTAATGAGTAAAATGACTACACCTACTCAACCACAATAAGGAAACAATTAGAGGTCTGCAGTTTTAGGGGCCTCAAAGTTGTAGGACTGTCCACATTTTTTTTTTCGATGTGGGACTATAACTATAAACCAGTCCCCCAACCGACAGCGTATACAAGGCGAGAAGAGAATACAGACACTGTTGGAGAATACGCGGGAAATAACCCGAAATGGAGTATTCGAACAGACTTATAAGTCAAACAGATTATCTAAACATAGAATTTGTTTTCCTTGTGAGGAAACTGTAAGACAATCCAAATGGCGCGAAACATAGAATTCATTTAACTTAAGAGGAAACTGCAAGACAATCCAAATGGCGCGAAACATAGAATTCATTTAACTTAAGAGGAAACTGTAAAACAATCCAAATGGCGCGAAAAATCAATAAATGACTACTTTTTTGTACAAAAAGTAAATGTGTTATTACCGAATTTCCAACGAGCTTGAACAAGGGCGATTTCCGGGTTGTGAACAAAGAAAGGAACGGTGCGGCACAAGAAATCAGACTCAGGCTGGAAATCAGCATCAAAGATGGCCACTAAGTCACATTGCTTCACATAGCTATGCTTCAATCCTTCTCTGAGGGCCCCTGCTTTATAGCCAGTTCTATTTTCTCTGATTTCATACTTAATGTTAATTCCTTTGCTTGCCCATCTCCTACATTCTAGCTCCACCATATCCTGTTTGTTTTATAAATTATTATTTTGGGACAATGAAAAACAAAATAAAAAAGGATAAATGATTCTACTTACCTATTCGAACAATTGTTTATGTCGTAAATATTCAAATAAGAAGAAAAAAGGATTGCTTTATGTATTAATTTACACATCTGAACAATTTAATTCAAGGTATTATATTTACCTTAATAGCAGGATCCGTTGAATCATCAAGAACTTGAATTATAATTCTATCAGATGGCCATGAAAGTCCACATGCTGCTCCGATCGACAACTGATACACCTACTCGATATAACAAAAAGATATATCAGATAATAAATAAAGAATCTTGATAAAAGATAAATAATATTTACACTGAATGGTAAGAAATAAATCAAAGATACCTCTTTTTCATTGTACATGGGTATTTGCACCAACACCATGGGATAAGCTGAATTTCCCAACTCAAGATCTTCCTTCATGGCCTCCCACTTGAATTTCTTCTCGGGTTTTTGTCGAAACAATTTAATAAAAAGCTTCACAATCCCCATATAAAGTCTCTCAATGAACAACATAACAGACATTGCCAAACAAACATTCACCATTAGTTTCAACACCGGCACGATCAACGGAGCTTTCCCCAACTCCCACAGCATTCCAACTTGGCCTAAAATGCCTGCAGCTTGAGGAGAGTCTTGAAAAACCATCGTCTTCGAATCGTTCTCCATTTCTTGCTTCAGAATTGTACTACTACACTTGCACTGCACACTCTCTGTATATAAAGACAAAAGGGTTGCGAAAAGAACACGAGTATATGATACGAGAAATGGGAGTTTGCTTTGAAATTGAAATGTGTTTGAGTTTTGCTTTTATTTCACGCTTGAGAAAATACAAGCTGCAGATTATGTATATCACAGCTGGATTTTATAGTAAAAGGCCTTTGCAAATGATGAGAAAATCTAGAAATTAATAAGAATCCGAAAATCAACAAGTAATAAATGGGGAGGTAGCAAAAAGGTGGTGTAAATGTATTTTTAATGTTTTGTGAGAGTATGGTCAAGAACTAAAACCAAACTCAATCTTTGGTTGGGTCATATATTGTGAGAGAAATGATATTTATAAAGATAATTATACATGCATGTCTCTACATATTTTAAAATCACAAATAAATTAAAAGAAATGGGATTGGGGACCTTTGATACTATGCATCATCTTTTGTTAATTACTTTTAAATTAAATTTTAAATTAAATTTTAAATGCAATGGCGATTATTGACAACACAGTATAAACTTGGATTTCATTCAATATTTCAAGATCGTAAAAGATATCTATCTAGATATATTAATATAATCAATAAGATTTCATTTTGCTCAGAAATAAAAAAAGATGATCAAAACTTGATATCCTCAAATTCTGACCGAAAACAATAGTGTAAAGAAATTATCTTTGATTTAATTTAAGATGATATCTCATGATTGTTCATATACATATAAAATAAAAATTGATTTTATATGTGTTGGGTGTATAAAGAGAAATTTTTCGTATTAAGACCAAATTTTGAGTATACCCATGGTTAAAATTTTTTAATTTTTGAAAAATATTGATTTGTCTAATATAAAGTTATTTATTAAAAAACAAAATTCATAATTTGTGGATAAAAATACAAATAACATGAAGTTTCACCAATAAAATGTTAGATAGATTATTTAGTTAGAAACAATTTTCATATTGTACGGATTATAATTTGTCTGTTTACTTACCAAAAAATAATAAAATTTTTTGTCAAAAATAGCAATATATACGTTACAAGTTTATTTATTACGAATAATCTCCTTATTGTACGGATAATCATTATTGACATAGTTGTTCCTGATATAGGGGACGTATTTAAAATTTTTATTAGGCCATCAATGTTGAATTATTAATACTTCATTATACAAATTTTTTTCTAAGACGTTTTTCTCAAACCTTGTGAATGAATTACTTGATTAAATATATTTGAGAATAAATTACTTAATTGACATTTATATATACTGGAACAAAGAAACTTAAGCCAGTACTAGAAAATCAAATAAAATATTATGTGGAGAAAATCAAATAAAATATTATGCGGACTGGCCATGGTTGTTGTTCCAAGCAAGTCATGGGACCGATGCTATGTTTACCCATCACACATTATGCATCCGTTCATCACTTTATTTAAGAAAGAATTCAGTTCATATATAGGATACATTTTTATAAGTTGTTTAAATCTGATGGACCCAGTTCAAATCCATGACCAGTTAGTTAAAAGTCACCTAATAACCAATCACTCTCCCACTGTGAGAAGGAAATATTGCTCTTGTCCTTTACCAAAACAATATAAGAATGACAATCCACCTATTGGTGTGTTGGTATCCTTGACCGACCATATCGTCCTAATCATCTTTATTATATAATATTCGGAGTGTATCGTACGGAGAAAGAATGTGTAGTAAAAAATATAGGTGAAATTAATAGTCACCCTCGAAGAAATGGTGAGCGATGTAAACTATCAAATAAAAAATGTATTAAAAGACTAAGTTATAAATGAAACAAAGTAACTCATTTTAAAAAATATATATTTGTATAATATGAGCATAAATATGCATCATATTATACTTATAAACAAAATGATAACTTTTTTAATAATAAAGATTGTAATACTGTATAATAAATTAATTTCTAGTTAAAATTAGGGATTTTATAAATTTTAAAATTTTTAGTTTGCACAAAATCACCAATTTATCAAATTTAAAATTTCAACTTTTCAAAAAATCACCAATTTCAATTACAGAAATCATAATTCTCATTATTTTACCACAATTGCTAGGAAAAATAACGATCTGAGCCTATGAGCTATCCATTCAGGCCTATCAAGGATGTCAAGAGTTTAAATGGGGGAATTTGTAATATCATTGTCCTACATGGAGGATAGCAACACACCAATAGCTGGATTGTCATTCTTATGCTTTGATGTAATTTAAGATGACATCTTATGATTGTTCATATACATATATAATAAAAATTGATTTCATATGTGTTGGGTGTATAAAAAGAAAGTTTTCGTATTATGACCAAATTTTGAATATAACCATGGTTGATTTTTTTATTAAATATTGATATATCTAATATAAAGTATTTAGTAAAAAACAAAATTCATAATTTACGGATACAAATATAAATAACATGAACTTTCGCGAATAAAATGTTACATAGATTGTTTAGTTAGAAACAGATTTCATATTGTACGGATTATAATTTGTCCGTTTACTTACGAAGAAATAATAAAAAAATTTGTTAAAAATAGCAATATATTCATTACAAGTTTATTTATTACAAAAATTTTTCTTGATACGGATAATTATTATTAACATAGCCGTTCCCGATATATGGGACGTATTTAAAATTTTCATTAGGCCCTCAATGTTGAATTATTAATATTTCATTATACATTTTTTTAAGACGTTTTTCTCAGACCTTGTGAATGAATTACTTGATTAAAAATATTTAAGAATGAATTACTTAATTGACATTTATATATACTGGAACAAAGAAACTTAAGCCAATACTAGAAAATCATATAAAATATTATGCGGACTATCCGTAGTTGTCATTCCAAGCAAGTCACAGGACCGATGCTATACTTACCCATCACACATTATGCACCCGTTCATCACTTTGTTTAAGAAAGAATTCACTTCAGGTGTATGATACATTTTTATAAGTTGTTTAAAGCTGATGGCCCCAGTTCAAATCCATGACCAGTTAGTTAAAAGTCACCTAATAACCAATCGCTCTCCCACTGTGAGAAAAAATATTGCTCTTGTCCTTTACCAAAATAATATAAGAATGACAATTCACCTATTGGTGTGTTGGTATCTTCGACCGACCATATCGTCCTAATCATCTCTATTATATAATATTCAGAGTGTATCGTACCGAGAAGGAATGTGTAGTAAAAAATATAGGTGAAATTAATAGCCACCCTCAAAGAAATGGTGAGCGATGTAAACTATCAAATAAAAAAATGTATTAAAAGTCTAAGTTATAAATGGAACAAAGTAACTCATGTTAAAAAAATATTTGTATAATAGGAGCATAAATAAGCATCATATTATACTTATAAACAAAATGATAATTTTTTTTAATAATAAAGATTGTCATACTGTATAATAAATTTATTTCATAGTTAAAATTAGGGGTTTTATAAATTTTAAAATTTTTAGTTTGCACAAAATCATCAATTTATCAAATTCAAAATTTTAACTTTTCAAAAAATCGCCAATTTCAATTACAGAAATTATTAATTCTCATTAGTTTACCACAATTGCTAGGAAAAAGAACGATCTGAGCCTATGGGCTATCCATTCAAACCTGCGGAGGATTTCAAGAGTTTAAATGGGGGAGTTTGTACCACCATTGTCCCACATCAAGAATAGCAACACACCAATAGGTGGATTGTCATTCTTATGCTTTGATTTAATTTAAGATGACATCTTATAATTGTTCATATACATATATAATAAAAATTGATTTCATATGTGTTGGGTGTATAAAAAGAAAGTTTTTGTATTAAGACCAAATTTTGAGTATAACCATGGTTGATTTTTTTTTATTAAATATTGATATATCTACTATAAAGTTATTTAGTAAAAAAAATCATAATTTACGGATACAAATATAAATAACATGAACTTTCATGAATAAAATGTTAGATAGATTGTTTAGTTAGAAACAGTTTTCATATTGTGCGGATTATAATTTGTCCGTTTACTTACGAAGAAGTAATAAAAAAATTGTTAAAAATAGCAATATATTCGTTACAAGTTTATTTATTACGAAAAATCTACTTGTTGTACGGATAATCATTATTGACATAGTCGTTCCCGATATATGGGACGTATTTAAAATTTTCATTAGGCGCTCAATGTTGAATTATTAATACTTCATTATACATATTTTTTTCTAAGACATTTTTCGAATGAATTACTTGATTAAATATATTTGAGAATAAATTTCTTAATTGATATATATATATATATATATATATATATTTATTTACTGGAACAAAGAAAATTAAGCCGATACAAGAAAATCAAATAAGATATTATGCAGATTGGCCATAGATGTTCTATGCAAGTCACGGGACCGATGTAATACTTACCCATTACACATTATGCACCCGTTCGTCACTTTGTTTAAGAAAGAATTCAGTTCAGATGTATGATACATTTTTTATAAGTTGTTTTAGATCTGATGGGCCCAATTCAAATTAATAATCGGTTAGTTAAAAGTCAACTAATAACCAATCGCTCTCCCACTGTGAGAAGGAAATAGTGCTCTTGTCCTTTACCAAAACAACATAAGAATGACAATCCAACTATTGGTGTGTTGCTATCCTCGATCGACCATATCGTCCTATTCATCTCTATTATATAATATTCAGAGTGTATCGTGTCGAGAAAGAATATGTAGAAAAAAATATAGGTGAAATTAATAGCCGCCCTCGAAGAAATAGTGAAGGATGTAAATTATCAAATAAAAAAATGTATTAAAAGACTAAGTTATAAATGGAACAAAGTAATTCATGTTAAAAAAATTATTTGTAAAATAGGAGCATAAATATGCATCATATCATTCTTATAAACAAAATGATAATTTTTTTTAATAATAAAGATTGTCATACTGTATAATAAACTTTTTTCGTAGTTAAATTAGGGATTTTATAAAATTTAAAATTTTTGGTTTGTACAAAATCACCAATTTATCAAATTCAGAATTTCAACTTTTCAAAAAATCACTAAAATAAATTTTAGAAATCATTAATTCTCATTATTCTACCACAATTATTAGGGAAGAATGATCTTAGCCTATGAGCTATCCATTGAGGCCTGCTGAGGATGTCAGGAGTTTAAATGAGGGAGTTTGTAACACCGTTGTCCCACATCGAGGATAGCAACACACCAATAGGTGGATTGTCATTCTTATGGTTTGATGTAATTTAAGATAACATCTTATGATTTTTCATATACATATATAATAAAAATTGATTTCATATGTGTTGGATGTATAAAAAGTAAGTTTTCCTATTAAGACCGAATTTTGAGTATATCTATGGTTATTTTTTTTAAAAATATTGATATTTCTAATATAAAGTTATTTAGTAAAAAAAGAAAATTCATAATTTACGGATACAAATACAAATAACATGAACTTTCACGAATAAAATGTTAGATAGATTGTTTAGTTAGAAACAGTTTTCATATTGTATGGATTATAATTTGTCTTTTTACTTACGAAGAAATAATAAAAAATTTATTAAAAATAGCAGTATATATGTTACAAGTTTATTTATTACGAATAATCTCCTTATTGTACGGATTATCATTATTGACATAGCCAGTCCCGATATATGAGACGTATTTAAAAAATTTATTAGCCCCTCAATTTTGAATTATTAATGTTTCATTATACATGTATTTTTTCTAAGACGTTTTTATCAAACCTTGAGAATGAATTACTTGATTTAATATATTTGAGAATGAATTACTTAATTGACATATATATTTACTGGAACAAAAAAAATTAAGCCAATACAAGAAAATCAAATAAGATATTATACAGAGTGGACATAGATGTTGTTCCAAGCAAGTCACGCGGGACCGATGTTATACTTAGCCATCACACATTATGCACCCGTTCGTCACTTTGTTTAAGAAAGAACTCAGTTCAGATGTATGATACATTTTTATAAGTTGTTTAGATCTGATAGGCCCAGTTCAAATCCATGGCCAGCTCTCCTACTGTGAGAAGGAAATATTGCTCTTGTCCTTTACAAAAACAGTATAAGAATGACAAATCCACCAATAACTATTGGTGTGTTGTTATCCTCGACCGACCATATCGTCCTAATTATCCCTATTATATAATATTCAGAGTATATTGTATCGAGAAAAAATCTGTAGCAAAAAATATAGGTGAAATTAATAGCCACCCTTGAAGAAATGGTGAGCAATGTAAACTACCAAATAAAAAAAATGTATTAAAAGACTAAGTTATAAATGGAACAAAGTAATTCATGTTAAAAAAAATTGTTTGTAAAATATGAGCATAAATATGCATCATATCTTACTTATAAACAAAATGATAATTTTTTTTAAACAATAAAAATTGTCATACTGTATTATAATTTATTTCGTAGTTAAAATTAGTGATTTTATAAAATTTAAATTTTTGATTTGCACAAAATCACTAATTTATCGAATTCAAAATTTTAACTTTTCAAAAAATCACCAATTTCAATTACATGATTCATTAATTCTCACTATTTTCATTATCCCATAATTGTTAGGGAAGAATGATCCGAGCCTATGGGCTATACATTCAGGCTTGACGAGGATGTCAGTAGTTTAAATGATGGAGTTTATAACACCCCTGTCCCACATCGAAAAAATTTGGGACTTTAATTCAGTTTATAAAACAAAGTACTACTACATGCACCAACAAATCATGATTGGGGGTTGTGATGGGCTACCCAAGTTGGTTGTATTTAGGCCGGTATATTTCAACCTAATTCGGACTAATAGTCGGTACTCGATCAGATTTTCAAAAAAAGTTATGGATTTTGACATGAGTTGTCACATATAAATAATACTTTTTTATCTTTTTCAAAAAACACTTTAGACATGGTGCGCATATAGAACTTCTATCACATAATATGGCGCTAACACACTCGCCTACAATCAGTACATATATGTACATATACTCTTTAACAATTATCAAAGAGAAACAAACAATATATTTTACAATTCATATAATCGGAATTCTTAAGCAATAAATACATATTAGAATCATATTCTTATTTCAAAATCTCATG
This sequence comes from Apium graveolens, assembly GCF_009905375.1. Lineage (NCBI taxonomy): Eukaryota > Viridiplantae > Streptophyta > Magnoliopsida > Apiales > Apiaceae > Apium > Apium graveolens. Next base: position 28,671,360 of record NC_133648.1, on the reverse strand, counting down.
GTTCTAAATAACGGGCGTACTATACCGGCGACACAGCTCTATAGTTCTATAGTTCGATAAGTGCTAGTTTACATTCTTAACCAAACCTTGGCAAGGTATTGATGTGTTCAGAAACATGCGCTAACTAGTTATTATGTGTTACACTATCCAATGACCAAATTTTATGATTCGATACGTAACTAAAATGACTGAGGGATTTTGAAAAATCTTTTCTTATTAATCACATGTCAAAACATCAAATTTAGAGTCGTATTACTGGCATATGAATACCTTGTTGAGTTTGTTTTGACGAGGGACATAAACTAGACTTCATGGAAATATCGAATATAGAGCCGTATCACTAGTATAGTGTGACCGTGATTTAAACTATGGGATAATCAAATAAGAATATTATTTTAAGAGTTGTTAATTGAGTATGGGTGTTATCTATGTGAATAAGAGAATATGTCGTGTGCATCTAATTAATAATCCTTATAGAGTCTACTGTGTGCATATTATCCTTGTTATTGAACATATATGTAATTTTCAATATGTGTTACATGTTTAATTGTGTTTTTGGAAAAAATAAAAATATTATTTTAAGTGGTTGAATGGTATTTAATTGCTGGATGTTGTCGCTCATTCTTTTAATTTCCGGGTTCGGTTCAATTTAACATATGTTGAATCATTTTTGGATTTAAAGTAAACAAAACTCATGCATGTATGGTTGAATTTTTTCATTCTCAAAGTCATATCTTTAATCCACAAGGTATAAGTATATGATAACCGGGGGAGTTGGATATAAAAAGGGGTATGAGCAATTAATTTTAGTATTATTATTTTAATTCATGCGACAAATATTTTAAATTATTAAAAATAATTTTTGTACACAAATATGTGTTACTAATAATAATAAATATTTTAAAATTTTAAATAATATAATAATTTATTGAGAAATTATCAAAAATATTAATTTTTCTAAGTTTTTTTATGATTTCACTATATTTTGAAAATATTGGCAAAGATACGGTTTCAAAAGCAACCGAATATGCGACTTTTTTACGATTATGAAAAATAAATGAAATTTTTGTCGATTGTATTTGACGTTTCATTTGGTTGTACTAAAAAATTGTATTAGGTTGAATCGAGTTTCAAAATCATATTTTTGCTAAAATATTTTAAAAATGGCTGTTTTGCAAATTTAAAACTAAGAAAACATATATTTGCAAAAAAAATATTAGAAAGGAAACTTATTTTTTAAAACCTCTAATTTAATTTAATTAATAACTTAATATTCTCTTAAAATTTGTTTCACAATTTAAACAAATATATGATATAAAAATGAACTTACAACCCCCTTGCCTTCATCATTTAATTTCACGAGTCAAAGGACTTTTGAAAATATGGAGAAATTTTATTTTCCACCTTAGTTATAAGTTCCTTAAAGATATTGATCCGATCATCTTACTCGGATGAATTTTTAATACGCACAAGCTATGCAGCTTAGCAATTCTGTGCAACGGAGTAAATTTTGTGCTTTATGCATAATGAATTGATGGACATGTAAGAATAGATACAAATTAAAGTTAGGTGATAATTGATGTTTTTAGCAACTAATTGTAATTGGATTTGTTAAGTAATATTTTCGTAAAATTAAATGAATGTAAATTGAAAAGAAGGCAACAATATATAAAGTGGGCCAGCGCGTTTTATGGAATTAAAAGGTTGCTAGTACTGGTTGGTAAACATTAAAATAGTGACGCCTAAAAAGAGTTAAACTACAAAAGCATACCTTAATACTACAAGTTTAAAAAGTTTGATGTTGATTTAGTGGTACTATATTCTGCTTGATTAGATGAATAGATGCTTATACATTCGTTGAAGTCAAATGTTAATTACATAGCAATCATTGCTTAATTAGAAGTTTATTCATCATGGGAATTCATTAAACAACATATGATAGCTTGCCAAAAGACAAAGATTTTACAACTACAAATGCGTATGTTTATTTTGTTCTCTGCCAGCTAATTGCACGGTTGAGGTTGTTATATGAGGAGGGTATAGAGGAATTTGACTTGTAAATACCTATTCTTCCTGTATAAATATTCTTCAAATTATAATTTAATCGAAACTAGTTGAATTTAATTATAAATATAAAAATATTTATCGATGTTCAAATTTTAGAAATTGGGATGTGATAATATAAAATATACAAATTATATTTTCAATATAAAATTATGAAAAAATTATAAAAATATTTTACTTTTGAAGTTCTGCTGTCGAACATGTTTGGAGTTGTGGCCTATACGGTTGGGGCCTACACACATGTCAGACGTAAATTTAATTTTTTAAATTTTGTAAAAAATACACCATGTTCACCCTTTACCAATAATTCAAATATACATGTTGGAAATGTGTTTTCGGTCACTTTAGACATTGAAAAATACATATCTCCAAGTATATTCTTTACGACCCAACCCGCCCCTTGTTTTGGCCGACAGAGCCGAACTATCCAAAACCCGAATTTTAATTGGTTTAATTTTTTGTCAACCCGAATATAATGGGTTGGGTCAAGTTACAAAAAATTTAAAACCTTATTAACCCAACCCAACCAGATTTTTTGATTATAGTATTATTATTTAACATTTTATTTTATGTATCTATTCTAATAAATAATATATTTGATATAAAATAATTATTTTACGGGTAACACACCATAAATTATTGACTTTAAAGTAGAAGAGTACACAATATATATATATATAGTATCCAATAATTTTTATCTTCTGTTAAATTATGGGGTACACTTCAACTTTTTATTAAAATTATTTGTAATTTTGACTCCTAAAAATATTTAAACAATTTTATTCGAGTTTTAACCCAAACCAACCTGCGCGCACGAACCCGACCCAATATATAAAAAGGGTAGGGTTGGGTTGAAAATAATTTTTTGGTTAATAGGTTATTTTTTAAAAACCGATTAATTGGGTTGGTTCGATTTATTACCTCTAAACCGCCCAACCCGACCTGCGTTCACCCCTATTTTCACCAATCGACATTTTAGACGTTTATAAAAGTTAAAATGGATATTTAAGATTTTTTGTTTATAGAAAAGTTGATTTCTGCATTTTTAGCTCTTAAAATTGTTCTTAGGTTATGCAAAAACAAACATGGTGATAATAAATTTGTTGAGATTAATGGTTCTTTTAAGTACTTAAATATGTTGGTTTATTATAATGCTAATATATTATATTATTTTAATATATATATATTTGACTATATTGAGATTACTTAATATTAAAAAAATAAAAAATAAATATAATCAGGTAAATTTTCATTACGTTTCCGGATTTGAATTAAACATGTATAACAATTCTGGGTCATTACTTTTCATTCTCCTCCTTTCCTAATCTAAATTCCATTCCGTTTTCCCACATGAACCAAATGCCCCGTAAACAAGTAACCGCATTGCATTTCAAATAGCCTTTCCAAGCAATCCAAACAACATTTGTACCGACTTAAGAATTAATTTATTATTATAAAAAGTAAAAAAAATAGACAGTAAAATTTAAACGGAATCTAAGAGCAGACATTCTTTGACATATAGCACACGCGCGTGCCTATGTTTTGAAGTTTTTATATTTCTAGACGAGTAATATTCTACCTGCCGTCAAATAAGATCTGGATCTCCCGCAACCTGGTGTGTATCTATATTATACTGCTACTTAAGTTAAAGGTAGGGAAGTCATAAGTGTATATATATGTGGGGGAGGGAGAGATGAGGGTATTGTGTCATGCTCAAAGGCATTAAGAAATGAATGGAGAAAGAAGCGATGTAAGCATCATATATTTCTCTCCACCTTTCATTCTTATGTGTGTTTAATTAGTCAAGAGTAGATGGGACATCATTTCTGTCTTCCTTCTTCACCACTCTTTCCCATACCAACTACAAGCGTAATATACTCGTTTTTTACTTGCTTAAATATGCATGTTTGCCCTAAAAACTTACCACAATCCACAACCAGTGTTAATTAACATGAACATTTTTACAAAGTCACTATGTAGCAAGTATAATGCAACATGCATCAATATTTTAAGTGTTGGACTATTAGTTTAATTCGTTCTCGGCGGTGGCTCAAAGGGGCATTTTTTTAATTTTTAACATTTAGGTGCACAAAGAATAATAGTTTGTAAATAAATATTATTAAATAATATTTAATTAAATATGTAATTTCATATAAAAACACACACATGCTAGCTCAAAAATCCCATCTGCATTTCGCGTTCTAAAGATCCATGTGCATTTCGCGTTCTAAGAAAATGGAATATATATTAATAACGATCAACATATATAGGAGTGCGTCAAATATCTGTCTACAAATTTCTAATTTAATTATTTAATACCATTTTACTAAGTTTAAGGTTGTTTACAAATTGACATATAACATGTATCATCCCCGATTTAGACTAGCCATTTTTATGTATTCATTGAGATTGTTCAATTGAGGAGCTGTGTTTATAAAAAAAATTCGAGTGATGCTATTAAATTGGTTACAATTTTTTTTTAAAAATAAGGTGATAATGGTGATGTGTATCACGGTGATGTTGTTATACACAAGTACACGCTCTTTTATTTATTACACTTAAATCTGATAATATCGAACCAAAATATGATCACATCCAACAATCACTAACTAGTGTTAATTAACATCTTCAAGAGGAACATAGAACATTTTTACCAAGTCACTAACTATCAAGTATAATGCAACATGCATCGCTATTTTAAGTGTTTAACTATTAGTTTAACTAGCATGAAAATCCGTACGAGTCACGAGTATAAATTATTAAAATTAGGAGATGTTATAATATGTATGATGTTCATAATTTGTGATACTTCTTCGTACTTTAGCTATATAGTTACTTTATTACTGATAAAACTATATCCATGATCGTCGTATTTTTTGAGTTGTGAAATGATTAGTCTTGATATTGAATACTTGGCATGTGTAAGATTTATTATACTTTTTATATTTAGATTTATTGTTGTTGCATATTAGTATACAAGATTGTGTACAATATTCATAAAAAGTGTAAAGCGACTTGTATTTTTTGTCAATGTTTGCGAATTTTCATTTGCAGCTCAGTATATATAGAGTTAAACTCGATATTATGTTAACATAAATTATAGAACTTTAGGTAAAGAAAATTCTTATGTACCAAATTTTAAATTTCTAGCTAACATAGTTTCATCCTTATATAGTGGTTTTGGTATGAATTGTATATCAGTACATGGTGTGTTGTACATAACGACTAAGGCTGATCAATATTACGGCTGCCGGAATGTGATTTACAATAATAATAATATTGAAAGTGTGCTCTAGTTTATAATCTAATCTAACTTGCTTGTTTTATCGTAAATATTTAAGTCTATGGTCGAAATTGTTATTGATCTCATGCATTCTTTACCACAAACATGTTTAACTCCAAAAGCAATTGAGGCTGCATAAAAACCTGAAAATATATAATATTTTATGTTACCTCAAGTTGTAAGACGTCACACACATGTCCGTGGTCATAGGTTTAGGGTTGGTACAAAAGGATCATTAATTAATAATCCTCATTAGACTTCAAAAAAATTGAAAGAAAAACCCTTTACCACACCCAGCCCAAAAAAAAAACTTCCCCTTCACGATATTGAATCTTAGTGTCAGATTTTATTTTTGCCTTTTTTGTTGCTAAAATCAGTCTTTCTTCTTGCTTACAATTTGACACGCATATTTTTATTAAACACCAAAATATTGAAAAGACTAATTTATGAGATAACTTAGATTTTATTGAATAAATTACATTTATAATGGTATCCTTGACAATCTCTAATCATGTTGTCTTCTGATACAAAAGTTGTGAATACTTGGTAAGCTTTTGTCACTTATGTATATAATGTGTTTATCTCAATCAGTGCATAATGTGTTATAATTTGTTTAGTTTAATCAGTACATATAACTTTTATATATTGTTTGAATCTTCTAATTTATGGTTGACCTGTGATTTCGTGATTTCATCAGTTATCTCTTTCACAACTCAATTTTTTTATTATGAGAAGTGTTCTTATATGAGATATTATTTTGTTTTGTGTCTTATTTTTTATGCATTTTAACTCTGTTTCTTATTATTTTTAAATTTTTGTATGCGGTATTTTGAATTATCATCACATTTGTATGATAAATATTAGTGTTGAAAGTTATTTTGGTAGATTTAATATGCTTCAATTCACTTGCATTTTGATAAAAAAAAATCATATCATGTGTATAGTTTAAAATACAAGTAATCTGATTGTTGGGAAATTATTTATGTATAGTAAACTGTGATTACTATTTTATTTTCACTAAATTTAATAATTTAGAATTGCATAAACTCACTTTATATTTTATATAATATATTATAATATGAACCAATAAGTGTGAAAATTGAATCATCTTTAAAAAATGTTAAGATGATCAGAATAACTAAAGTAACAAATATCACTAACTCAACACACATTTGTAATTTGTATGATATAAACATATATGACTTTCATCAATTAGTTAATTGGTACGAAGATGTGTACAGTAGTGTATATATTTAATTTCGAATGGCCTAATTTAAAATAAAAATTAAAAATTAAGTACAATGATAAATTTGTCATTAAATTTTCATTCACAAACACACACATATAATGTGTATGATTTAAAACACATATTAGTGATTTGCCTAGTGATAAGCAATGCCCAATCTAGAGTCGAGACTTAAGTTCGAATCCTTGCAGCAATAATTTTTTTTCAGGTTGAATAAAATATCTCATAATTTGAATAAATTGTCTCTTAAATTATGTTTGTCTAATGGTAAGCAAATTCTCAAGTTCCAATACTTGCGATAATAATTTCTTTTTTAAAAAAAACTAAATTATGTGGGTAAATTTGTAATTTTAGGTTGAATAAAATTTCTTATCATTTAAATAGAATAAAATGTCTCACGAATTATATTCTTTTTGGACTATTATATATAGAAGGAATCGTTGTAAGCAGAGGCTCAGGGGTAATTTTCAAATTTTTAACATTTTGAAGCATAAAAAATAGTATTTTGTAAACATGTATTATTAATATAGTTAAATATGTGAACTTCATGTAAAAACACATGCATGCATGCATATGCATGAGATGAGAACTCAGAGGCTCCTGTCTACTTTCGGCTCTGGTTCTAAGAAAATGGAATATATGTCAATAAGAATTAACATATATACGAGTGCGTAAAACCTGTCTATAAATGTCTAATTTAATTATTCAATATCATTTTATTAAGTTTAAGGTTGTTTATGAATTGAACTTTTAACATGTATCATCCATTTAATTTAGGCTAGCCATCTCATGTATTCATTGAGTTTGTTCTATTGAGGAGTTATGTTTATATTTTAAATAATTTTTTGAGTGATGCTATTAAATTGGTTAAATAATTCTTAAAATTGACGTGATAGTGTTGATGTTGCATTATACACACATACACACTCTTGTATTTATTAAACTTAAATATGATTATATCAAATCTAAATTTGATCACATCCAATAAGTTGTTAACATCTTTCCGCCTCGGTGGTCGTAACTAATGTCGCTCGATGAATTCTTCAATTATATCCAACGGTCTAAAATACCACGCATAACTGCGATTTTGTAATAAATTAAGGTATCTTATTATGAAATCTTATCCGAGCAGGAGTATTTGTATTGGCCTTCCCTTTCTGGTCTGTAGCAAGTTTTTACCCGTCATCGACTTTATGTTGGCGATCGGTATAAGGATAGAGAACTGATAATTTAAATTTGGAATTATATCAAGATTTTGGAAATTCGAAGACGTGTAATGGCTTTCTTCATTAATTATATAGAAAATGATTAGAATAGATGGTTATTATTTACAGTCAAAATTTGAAATGGTCAACAAGTAAGTTCTTGATTAGGGTTTCATTAATTATACGAAAAATGATAAGAATAAATGATTATTGATTACAATTATAAATATGTACTAGATTTTTGTTCCGTAAAATATATGTAAAATGTATGTATTTTTATACGTTTGAACTTTATTACTATTATCATCGTTTATATGTGTTTGTTGATTTTGATGCGTTTGGATATAAATTTGTCGCTCACTATTTATCTCATGACCCAGGTAATGGTGTTTCAATACTAGCTATTACATTATTTACACACATTTGTCAATTATTATTTTGTTTTGCACCAAGTCGACAATATTCAAGGAAGTGCAGTTTCTCAATTTTCTCAAGATGCGTACATTTTAGGACAGGAGTATGCGTATATTTTTGTCTTCTTGAAACCAGCTCTAAGCAGGTTATAATGATTATATTCGGTTGTTTATCTATTCACATACATTATAAGCACTCAAATTTTAACCCGTGCATTTAATAAGTTTTTTCTTTGACATAATTTAGGATTTCTAATATTATTCTTTTAAAAAAATCTATATCCCCCGTCAAAAATAAATAAATTATATCACCCCGCATTCGTACACTTCAGTTATCATACTTTTAAACATGTTCTTCGCATCAAAGTTTACAATATTGACAACACCAAGGTATAGGCAACGAAACATTCATCTGTGATCTAAAACATCTTGATTTTTTTTATAGCTATGCATACAAGATTGATCAAGAATAGGTATAATTATATTACTCAACTTCTTCACCGGCTATGCACAAAAAAAAAAGTGACCAGAGTTTTTTATACATTGCAACTAACTGAAAGAATCAATCTTTAACTATCAACATGTTGTCCTAAACATTTCTTTTGTATGTAATGATAACAGCATAACTCGTGTACGCCTTAGTGATGAATCTGATCTGATTAGTTGGAAACGAATGTGCCAACATATCCCAGCCCGACAACAAAGAATGATATGCATTGAAGGAAGAGGTAAACGAAATAATGGTTCTTTCCGTATTTGAAATCATACCATCCGCAGAAGAAGATGAACATCCCAACAGTTGTCTCTAGCCAACGAACTCTGGTACAGAAATATATTTTTGTTAAAATGTTATGTTTATGATTTCTTTGTGTGTTGTATGTTCAGATTTAAAAAAAACTTGTGTGCTCTGTCTAACAAGTCGCAAATTTATTATTGTTAACTCTAAGCATAGCTATATTATGTTCAAAAGAAAAATATACCTTCCCCAAAATCTGGCGCTGGGTTTTTTAATAGGCACACTACTGACAGAGGAAGTACCAGAAGCTTTAGTTTTGGAAGCATCTCCTAATTTCTCGGTGACAACCCACTCGTTGACTCTCCCTATCTCTAGTAGGCCAATAAACGTTGCTTTTGTCCGGTGCATTGCCATAACATTTTCAAAAACGACCCAGAAAATTACCAGGTGTAACGACCTGCAACATAATTATGCGAAAGCAGGATCATTTCAGTACTGATCCAAAAAGCCATGCAATGTGAATTATCTATATGGATTCTAAATAGTTTTGATGGTAATGAAGAAAGACCTGGGAGTTCCAACAGCATTGAGAATGGTAATTGTAGTAGGAATGTACACAACTGCCCATTTAGGAACTTCAACTTCAGGAACTAAAACAGTCAATGGCAAAACGACACAGTAGAAGGTAAATGTGACAATATGAGCCACAACCTTTCTTACAAAGAAGAAACTATAAAGCACATATAACTTCTTCCACAAAGTCACTTTCTATAACAAACAAAATAACTACAATTAGAGAATACACTAATTTAAAGGCTAAAACATAACTTCTGCTGGTCAAATATCTAAGTTCAAAAGGGAATTCACAGTCTAAACAACATAATTTACCTTGTTTGTGGCAATCTCAATAGCCATTTTCCTGAAGAGATTAGCTGGGCCACATGACCATCGGTGTTGTTGATATCGGAGGGCTTTGAAAGTACTCGGAAGTTCATTTATTACCTAAATTACACAGTAACTAGTCATGCACATTTTTATAACCATCTCAATTTATTAATCATTTGTCATCTGTCTCGTCTATTTTGGAAAATTAAACATAATTATATACGATGTACCTTAATGTCGTTGACAAAAACAAATTTCCATCCTTGGAGGGTAGCTCGGACAGCCAAATCCATGTCCTCAACAGTCGTTCTGTCCTTCCATCCTCCTGCTTCATCAAGTGCCTTAATTCTCCAGACACCGGCAGTTCCTGCACCACAATTGCATTTTCTATTTATCTTCATATCAATTTATGATAATTACGATTGTTGATTATTTATTTGTTCATTTATAATTACCATTGAAGCCAAAAAATGCATATGTTTGGGAACCCACTTCTTGCTCCACAATAAAGTGATAATTTAATGACATTTCTTGCATTCTTGTCATCAAGCACTCATCTGCATTGGCTGCATTGCATTATATAAGGCGGTTCTTGTCAGTTCACATGTTCTTGTACTATACTCAACATGATATTAATACTAATGCTAAGCCATCTAAACGAATTTATCAAGAAAGTGCAAAATAAAAAGAATGATAAATGGACTCCAAGAAAGAAGGTCAGTATATGATGCAACTTACACTATTATTCACAATAAAAACCAATCAGCATCTACCATTTTTTTTAATTAGGATATAGAGTATGAAACACTCCCCAACCGACAGGTATACAAGGAAAAAACGCATACTTTATTTTAGTGTATTTGTAAATGTTGGATTCGTTGACTTCAAACAAGTTATATATTTTCTTTTCCCAGTTATCTAGTACTTGAAAGGCTAGAAAAACGGTTCCAAAGATCAAAACTGCAGACTCTTTTGTACTATAAAAATAAATGTCGTATTTACCAAATTTCCAACGAGCTTGAACAAGGCCGATTTCAGGGTTATGAACAAAGAATGGAATGGTGCGCATTAAGAAATCAGGCTCAGGCTGGAAATCAGCATCAAAGATGGCAACAAAGTCACATTGGCTCACATAGCTGTGCTTCAATCCTTGTTTCAGGGCCCCTGCTTTATAGCCATTTCTGTTGTCTCTGATCTCATACTTTATGTTTATGCCTTTGTTTGCCCACTTCATACATTCTACCTCTACCATATCCTGTTTTTGTGTAAGAGTTTAAATGACAAAAAATCAAGTAAAATATGTTAAGTGTTTGTTATTATTCATGCTAGTCGATGGATATCGAAAAAGGCATACTGTTGCTTAAAATTGTGCATTAATATTAAACTATCTCAATCAAGCTCTTCCACGAAGAGCACTAGATCAACTGAAAGGTTAAGCAAGTTTTTCTTCTCATTTTCTGTCTGTTTGTTGTGGTTTATATGAAGGGTGCTTCACTAAACAGAACTGAAGGCAGACTTATTGTATAAAGAAGTTACCCTGTTCCACATGTGAGAGCATCTCTAAGTTTTTAGATAGAAATTAAGACAAAAAGAATCAGAAGAGACGTAAGAGAAAGAATGAATAAAAAAAATAAAATCCAAATAGAGGCCATGTTCCCTCTTCAAATCTAGCCCTCCTAGGAAATCCAGAGCCATGCCTCAATCTTGATATACACATGGATTTTTTTTAATTGCAACTTGTAGTACTGCAGTTGCAAAAATATTTTTCCAGTTCACAAGAAAAAAGAATTTTTCACTCTTGCAAAAAAATTTCGAAGGTGCACAAGAAAAATTCTTTTACTTTAATGAATAGAGTTTTACCCATGCTTTGAATCTGTTCACGTTCAGTTCATAACATGTAATAAGGTTTTGAAGCAATGGGTTTATATGGTTCGTTGATATATGAAGAAAAGAGTTGACATAGTTACCTTAATAGCTAAATCTGTAGAATCATCAAGAACTTGAACTATAATCCTATCAGATGGCCATGAAAGTGCACATGCTGCTCCGATCGACAACTGATACACCTACTCATCATAATGACCAAAAAAAATCAGAACAAGAAGACTATAAGAATGTAAGCAATTAACACAGAGAATGTTGATGATTGGTACCTCTTTCTCATTATACATTGGTATCTGAACTAACACCATCGGAAAAGCTGAACTCCCTAACTCAATATCATTCTTCATGGCCTCCCATTTGTAATTCTTCTCAGGTTTACGCCGCAACAGTTTAATAAAAAGCTTGACAATTCCCATGTACACTCTATCCAAAAACAACATAACAGACATTACCAAGCAAATATTCACCATTAGTTTTAACAGTGGCACGACCAATGGCACTTTCCCCAAATTCCAAGGCATCCCAAGCTGGTCTAAAATGCCATTTAGCGTAATGCCTCGAAAAACTAATGTCTCCATCTCAATACTCTCCATTTCTTGCTTCACTGCTGCACTAAACTTAGAACACTACAAATCTACTAATTTATACAAGTATGTAAAACAAAAGATTGCGAAGAGATGATGAATATAGTAGAATAAGATATGGCAATTTGCAGTTTGCATTGACCTTTGAAATGTATATAACTAAGTTATGCTTCTGAATCACGCTAGAGAAAATGCTAGCTGCTAGCTGTAGTTAGTATATGCATGTGGTGCTCAACGTTTAGAATAGATTTAGAATATACAGTACAAAACTTGATCAAAGCTGGTACTGACTATTGTGATCAGTATCAGATAGAATTTAAATAATTTTAACGTTAGTTGCAGTGCAATTGTAGTTTTACAGACTGTGAGTTCTTGATTAATTAATCATTACAGCCGTTTATTATATATGGGTTTAAACTGCTCAAGTACTTTATTCTTTAACAATGCCAGATCTTCAGAGTTGGAGAATTTTGTTTGTTTACTTTGATCGTGGGTTGAATTGTATCACCCCGCCTCCCCGGTCCCGACTAGAGATGCACAAAAGGCCCACCGGACCGGGCTTTGACCGGACCTTAAAAAACCCGGGCTTTGACCGGGCCGGACTTTTCGGGTTTTGACTTTGACCGTGCCGGGCCGGACTTTCCGAAAATGTCAGAGCCCGTTTGGACCCTCGAGGCGGGCCTAACTGGACATTTTTTCGGACCGGATCGGATCGGGCCAGGCTTTTTTCTAATTTAAATCGGATCGAGTTTTATTAGAGATTCCGAAGACTACATATGTTAGCAACTATATCATCATAAAAATATATTAGTTTACATATAATGTATTATGAAAACATTATTTCGTTGAAAACATTTAATTTCGGCAAAAAATAAACATGTTTATAGAATAATATATTTTATCATTGTTATCCAAATATATATAGAGTATTTACTATATCTTTTTTCATTATTTATGCAATGAAGTGTATAAATAATATTATTAATCACAAATATGTAAATATATACGTGTTTAAAGTATTATTTATATTTATAGTATATGTGAATTCATAAATATATAAGAAAATATATTAGGATAATTAGATTTTAACCGGACTTTTTCGGGCTTTTAATCGGGCCGGGCCGGGTCAAAGTCCGGGCTTTTAACCGGGCCAGGCCGGACCGGGCTTTGCTAAAAATATAGGGCCCGTCGAGGCGGGCCGGGCTTGACCGGGCTTTGATCGGATCGGGCCGGGCCAGATTTTCGGGCCCATGCTTTTTGTGCTATTCTAATCCCATCGGATTCCAATAGGGGAAGGGGACCCTCTTAATTTTTTTTTTCTTTGTTTCCATGTATATTAATTAATAAGATGTATCTTAAAATTGATCCCTTAATATTTATTCTTATGATTATAAATTTCTAATTGGAGAAAAAATATAATTATAATGTGTAAAAATGTAAGTGATGCACTTTTTTCAACAAAATAGTTTTTTTCTTTCTAATTTGATGTTAGACATAAATCTCAAATCTATCTATCTTCTATCTATTATATATATAATAGAGCAACTAGGGTGTTCACATTTTATTTTTTATAAAATTACTGAAATACCCCTCAAAATTATATATGTTAATAATTTTTTTATATAATATACACCTATTAATTAAAAATAATATGAATGTATTAATTAGTCTAACTTATCATTACATATATTTATTACTATTTCATCATTTAAAACAATTTATATATATATAAATTACATATATCTTAATAAATGTGACAACCCGGGTCAAATCCCGAGCCTTTTTCGTAAAAGGGTCAAGTCCCGATTACGAGTCCGAAATAAGCCGAAGCATATCGTCCCGAGTGTAGCTAACTTGGGTTACGACAAGCCCACCACAGGCCCCCAAAAGATCATGATTTGTTGGTGCACATAGTAGTAGTACTTCACATTATAAACTAAACAGAAGCCCCAAATCTCCTCGATGTGGGACTAGGGTGTTACAAACTCCCCCACTTAAACTCCTAACGTCTTTGTCAGGTCGAACAGACAGCCTATAGGTCCAGATCTTTGCCTCTCTAGCCATTGTGGGATAATACCGGTTGGCTTCGTGTCCCCACCTCCGGACCTCTTGCCATTGTGGGATAATACCACCAGCTTTCGTGTCCCCACCTCCGGTAACTTGACGCATCAAGTTTTCGAGAGTCGGCTCTGATACCATATGTGACAACCCGGGTCAAATCCCGAGCCTTTTTCGTGACCGGGTCCCGATTACGAGTCTGAAATAAGCCGAAGCATACTGTCCCGAGTGCAGCCAACTTGGGTTACGACAAGTCCACCACAAGCCCCCAAAAGATCATGATTTATTGGTGCACATAGTAGTAGTACTTCACCTTATAAACTAAACAGAAGCCCCAAATCTCCTCGATGTGGGACTATGGTGTTACAATATATTTTAAAAATGAACATAATTTTCACTACAAGAAAGTCAGGTTATTTTCGATCGACTAAAAACAACTGCGGTTAAATACTACCGTATTTGGTCGAATTTAAGGGGCACGGGTAAAATCGACCATTTACGATTGAATTAAGAAGCAGTCGTTTTTAATCGGTCAAATTTAGCAGCTAAATTCAACAGATTTTTTATTCGATCAAATTTAGCAACTAAATTTAATCGATTTTTTATTCGGTCGAAATTATTACTCTGCCAAAAAAAGGGGGGAAACCTCCCACTAATAAGTTGAATTTTGGAAAATAAATTTGACCATTTTTTATCGAATTTAGTATATGGTTTGGGCATGAAATATTCCGCCTTTTTTTCAAAATGAATGAAAATAACAAATTTGCCGCTAAAGAAAATGCTCCAAAAGTTTTTTTTACTAAATTCGACAAAAATGGTAGAATTTAGCTAAATGTGACTGAAACCAGTTAAATTTTTTTAATTTTTTGTAAAACTTATTTTTATTTTTTAAATGGTTAGTACATTTCATGTAAAGAAAAAAATTTAATTCGAAGAACACTTTCATTGTTTAAAAACAATTATTCAGGAATATATATAGATATATATACATACATATATATAGATATATACATACATACATACATACATACATACATACATACATACATACATACATACATATATATGTATATAAGTATGTTACATTTTTATTTGTGTTATATTTGATAAAAATTTAAAAAATTATTAATTAGTTAGAACAAATACAAAAAAATAGTTATATCAAGAAGATATATGCTTAAATATAAATTTACAGAACATGCTATCAAGGTCATAAAAAAATCTTCTAATTAAATAATTATGAAGAACAAGTTTTCATAAATAAACATGAAGTTTAGGGTATGAATTAGGGTTATATTATTTATTTTGAAAAAAAATATTTTAAGTAAGTCAACCATACGAATGAGAAGATTGTCAAAAATGAAGAGTGTACATAAAAATAATTTACTTATATATTATAAATTAGTAAGAAGAAATACTAGTCAAACGATTGGCTATTAAAATAGAAAAGTAAAAACATTTTTTTTGTCATACCAATAAAATATTTAGAACTTAACATCCGTACGGTTGGATTATTTATAAATATTTTTAAAAAAATCTTGACATCAATATGGGAGTAAACACTAGTTTGAAGTATTACTCAAACTATTGGTTGATTGTTAAAATAACAAAAAAATAAAATTATTTTTTTCTGAAAATTTTGTCATATCATGAGAATATTTAGATCTTGAAATCCGTACGGTTGGATCATTCATAAATATTAAAAGAAAATCAAAACATGAATATGGGACTAAACACTAGTAAGAAGTACTAGTCAAACTACTGTTTGATTGTTAAAATAGCAAACCAAATATTTTGTTCTCTAAAATTTTTGTCATATCACCAAAATATATAGATCTTGACATCCGTACGGTTGGATGATTCATAAATATTTTTAAAAAATTGAAATATTAATATATGACTAAACACTAGTAAAAAAATACTAGTCAAACTACTAGTTGACTGTTAAAATAGCAATCCAAATAAATTTATATTATTTTGGAAATCTTGTGATATCACTAAAATATATAGATTTTGACACCCGTATGGTTGGATTATTCATATGTAATTTTAAAAATTTAAACATTAATATGAAACTAAACACTAGTTATAAGTATTATTCAAACTATTGGATGATTGTTAAAATAATAAACAAAATCAATTCATTTTTTTCAAAAACTTTTGTCATATCTCAAAAATATATATATTTTGAAATCCGTACGGTTGGATCATTCATAAATATTTTTAAAAAAAATTGAAACATCAATGTAATATTAAACACTAGTAAGAAATACTGGTGAAACTACTTGTTGATTGTTAAAATAGAAAACCAAATAAATATATATTTTTCTAAAAATTATGTGATATCACTAAAATATATAAATCTTAACATCCGTATGGTTGGATTTTTCATATATATATATTTTTAAATTCGAAATATCAATATGGGATTAAACACTAGTTAGAAGTACTATTCAAACTATTGGTTGATTGTTAAAATAACAAGTAAAACCAATTTATTTTTTTCTAAAACTTTTGTCACATCACCTATATATATATATGTTATGCAAGACATGTTTGTACTATAACAAGACCAAGTCACATTGATAACCCTAAGATTTAGTTGTATGATAGTCTAAATCTGTATTTTGTATTGTATTACTCCAGTCTGTAAAAATGTTAAAAAATCAGACTGGAGTATTTTTCTGTAAACAGTCTCAATCCTAAGAATAAACTCTGGAAGAAGATCAACAAGATCATGCCTCAGAGAAAAGGTGAAGAAGCGTGGAGTTGAATAAATTTGTTTTAGGAAAAATGTTCTAAGTCAAGATATCTACAAGTCACGGATCAAGTCATATAGAGAAGTCATTCGAGAACTCCAGAATGAGTTATCAAGAAGTCCAAAATGGCTTATAGAGAAGTCTCAGAGATATTGACAAGTCAAATGAAGATATGAAGATTGGAGATATCGACAAGTCGTATCTGCATATAGAGAACTAAGAGATATCGACAAGTCAAAATGCATATAGAGATCTCAGAGATATCGATAAGTCATTTCTACATGCAGAGATTTGGAGATCTCGACTAGCCAAGTTCTCCTATAGAGAACTCAGAAATCTCGACAAGTGAAAGATACTTATAGAAAACTCAGAGACCTCAACAAGCCAAATTCACTTATAGAGAACTCAGAGACCTCGACAAGTCAAAAACACTTATAGAGAACTAACATCTCGATAAATATAATGGCTTATCGAGATCTCTTAGTGCTCTATACAACAAACTAGAGATCACGATATAAACCTCAAGTACAGAATGCAGACAAGTTAAATATTCAAGATTATCAATCAACAAATGAGCTAATCACTTGGATTGAAAAGTCTACAAAGCAGCTTGAAGAGTGCAAGATCAAAGGCCAAGATTAACTGACAAAGGAAAGTCACAGACCTACATGATTTACAAAGATTCACTAATCCTGAAATGGAAAGCTTTAGAAATAACTTTAAATAGGGTTTAGTACATCTTATTGCATGCTGTGTAAACTTGTGTTTACTAATCTATAAAGTAAACACTGGTCCTTTGTTGTAGAAGTAACACACAAATCTAGATTTTCTCGGAACTCTCTCAAGAAAGAAGCCGAGTTCTTTACTTACAAAGAACCCAGGATTGTAGCAAGACATACTTAATTTTAATACAAAGTTAAGTGAGTTTTGAAAACACTATATTTATTGTGCATGCTTTGTTTATTCTGTTAAACACAATATCTCTACTAATTAGACAGCTTTGTTCACCATTCCAAATAGTTGTAAAAAGACTTAAAAATATCCTGAACACATTCACCCCCCTCTGTGTTGTATTCAATATCTAACAAGTAGTATCAGAGAAAAATCTGAAAGTAAACAGATCAAGATCTGAAAGTAAATAGATCAAGATCTTGGAAGAATAAATACACAAAAGATAAGCAGTATAAAGATACCATCCTTTGATAAGACTAACTACACATTATGGAAGGAGAAGATGATGTTGTTTCTAAGGATGGCCAATCCCTTGTACATCCAGATTCTGAAGAATGGACCTTTCACTCCTATGGAAAGGATTAAAGAATCTACATATGGAAACATGGTTATCCCAGCTCATTATGGTCCTAAAGATACTTCAAAATACACAGAAACTGAGAAAGAAAAAGTTTCCCTTGATAGTGGTCTGTAATTAATTATGAAAGAGTCACTTGACAATGTCATGTACAACAATATTGTCAACTGTGACCCGGCTAAACAGATCTGGGAAAAAATAGAAATTTTTTATGAAGATACAGAGGAAGTTAGATCCAGCCAAAGGAGAATACTGGTGTCTCAGTATGTGGGTTTCATGGCTAAACCAAAGGAGAGTATAACTGATATTTTTAAAAGATTTAATTAGCTGATAAATGACTTGCAGATTCATGACAAGTACTATGAAGCTGAGGAGGTTAATTTGAATTTTTTTCTCACCCTTACAAACCATCTTGAATAGAAAATTTCAGCTAAAAGAGAAGGGAGAGACTTGAGCAGAATGACATTGGAGGTTTTATATGGTATTTTAAAAGCCTATGAACTGGAAATGATTCAAAGAAAATCTTTAAGAGCTGGTCAAGGGCACATTGTTGATGGTTTAAGTTCACTAGTTTTTAATGATTGTAATTCATCTGATGATGAATAAGAAATCCAGACTCCAACTATCTCAAGTGTTGAGCAAAAGAACAAGGATCCACAGAAGCAAGTCATTCTGGAACTTGAAGAAGAAGAGTTCTGTACATTGGATGAACCAGATGAGTTGGATCAATACATGGCTTACCTAGCAAAAAAATTCTATAATATTAGAGTAAAGAAGCCAAAGTTCTTCAAGAACAAAGGAAAAACATTCAACAATGACAGCAGCTGGAAAGGAAAAGCTCAGTACAACTATGGTGGCAAAAGTGGTTACAAAAATGGATTTGTTGACATATCAAAAATAAGATGCTTCAATTGTGAGAAATTGGGCTACTTTTCCATAGCATGTAGAAAGCCAAAGAAAGTGAAAATGGACAAAGCATATTTGGAGTTGGAGGCTAAGTATGAAGCTCTCTTGAAGAAACAGTCTGGAAAAGCTTACATTACAGAATGAAAGAGTTGGGATGATTCTAATAATGATGAAGATGAGGAGTTTGGAAACTATGCACTCATGGCCTTGGAGCAAGGAGAGTCATTCTCATCAAAAATAGAGGTACCAACTTCTACTACTATTAATTTAAATGCTAGTCAATATAAGGCAAATTGTTGAAAAGATGAGTGTAGAGATGTTTCACATACACATACGTATGGTGGTAGTTATTGAGGAAGTGAGTAGGTTGTCAAAAGTAAATGTGAACCTTGAGATTGAGAAATAAAATCTGGAACTGCAGCTTGTTGAGCTTGAAACTGTCAAGCAAGAAAATGAATATCTAAAGAACAAACTAAAGTGTGCTACTGAGATAGAAACTGCATTGAGAAAGCTAGAGAATGAGGTGAAACTGAAATCATTCAGAAATGCATTTCAGCTAGTTGGTCGGTACCATGAGAAGAACAAGCCATGTGCTCACATAGCTATTGGCTTGGATTATGATGCATTGAACAACAACAAGAAATTTGAAGGTGATGAGGGAAAATCAACTGTAAGTGAAGATGTCCCGGCTATGCCGAGAAAGGTTGGTTCACCTCTGTTCAAAGTATGTGAAGTAAATTTCAGTGAAGAGGAGTTGATCATAAAGCAAGAACTTGCTGATGAGGACAATGAAAAGAAATGCACAGAAATAACTCCACCTTCTAAAACTGAGAAGAAGCCCATGGTGGATCAAACCCCCAAGAAGCCAATCAAGGAGGTTAAGACTGAGAATACAGGAAAGAAGTTGAAAAATAGAAATGGGAATATTGGGATAAACAAGAGCAATAATTTTGCATTTGTTGCAGATGCTCCAAGAAAAAAATGTCAGAAATGTGGCTCTACAAATCATCTAACTCACCTTTGCAAAAAGGCTGTTAGTGGGTCAAGATTGGGAGCATGCAAATATAATGAAGCAAAGACTGAAGATCCCTATTCAGTCTGTGATAAGTTTGATTGCATTCCTTATAAAATGAAAGTGATGACAAGTTGCCACAAGATGAGAGTAGACCTCAAATAAGTCAATATTGGGTCTGCAACTAAAAGGGAATATATAAATCAATCAGTGAACACCATTCTTTCTGAATCAACTCATTCTAATTCTGTAAATTCTGCTAACAAGAAGAAAGTACATAACACTGCTTAGGTAGCTAAACACACTTAATCCTCATTGTGTGCAGGGTAAAATGAAGAAAGTCATATGGATCATAGACAATGGATGTTCAAGACATATGACAGGTGATAAGGCCCTGCTATCACAGTTTGAGAAGATGGCCGACCCATTAGTGATTTTTGGAGACAACATCAAAGGTTTCACAATGGGATATGGCAAGTTAATTTCTAGAAATGTTGTCATTAAAGATGTAGCACTGGTTGCTGGTTTGGAAGTAAATCTCCTAAGTGTCAGTCAATTCACAGATAGAGGATTAAATGTTGCATTTGACAAATGAGAATGCTTAATCATCAGCAAAAAGACTAGTGAAGTTTCTCTGAAAAGAGTAAGAATGGGAAGCTTGTTTGTTGAAGATTTACACTCAACAAATAAGGAAGGAATTTGTTGCTTCTACACCAAGACATTTGTAGAGCAAAGAAATCTATGGCACAAAAATCTCTCTCACCTGAATTACAAGTCAATCAACACCCTGGTGAAAAAGTGAGAGACATGCCAAACCTGGAGTTTTCTCAAAATGAAGTTTTTGAGGCTTGCCAAAAAGGAAAAATGAAGAAGTCAAGTCACAAGAGTAAAACTGTGAATTCCATAAGTGCACCCTTGCAACTTATTCACATGGACTTATTAGGACCAGTTAATGTCTTGTCAATTTCAAGGAAGAAATATGCACTTGTGATGGTGGATGACTACTCAAGATATACATGGGTAGAATTTATGCATTTTAAGGATGAGACTCCACATATCATAATTGAACACAACAAAAAGATTGAGAAGCAGGATGAAGATCAGAATTGTATGAAAAGATTAAGGAGTGACAATGGCACAAAATTCTGAAATGCAATTTTAACTGAATTCTGCAAAGACAAGGGCATTGTTAAAGAATTCTCAGCTGTTAGAACTCCTCAGCAAAATGGGGTAGTTGAGAAAAAGAATAGAACACTGATAGAGGCTGCTAGAACAATGCTGCAGGATGCTAAACTGTTAACAAGTTTTTGGGAAGAATCTATCAACACTACATGCTATACTCAAAACAAATATCTCATTAACAAGAATCTTGGAAAATCACCCTACTCAATCTTATCTAAAAGAAAGCCTACCGTGAAGCATCTTCATGTATTTGGAAGCAAGTGTTATGTTTTGAAAGAGAACTCTGAATATGTGGGAAGTTTTGACTCTAAGGTTTTTGAAGCAATTTTTCTGGGATATTCATTGGAGAGAACTGCCTACAATGTCTATGTGCTTGAACAAAGGAAAATTATGGAAAGAACATATGTGACTTCTGATGATGACAAGTGTTTAGGCTTGGATTTCCTTGATAAAAATAAAGATGAGGTCCTTAAGTTTAAAAATGTCAACATTAATAGTGATTCTGAAGATGAAGTTGAAGTCAACACAAGCAACAAGATGGATGAAAATTCAACTGAACAAGTGAATCATGAGAATAGAAGCTCATCTCAAACACCTGAATTTGATAGCACAAACTCAGGGGGAGAAAGAGGAGAAAGTTCTGCAAGTCATGCCAATGATGAAGAAGATGCAGAGAACTCAAGTCAACAAATTCACACCAGGTAATGGTACATGAGTCACACAAGAGAAGCAATTATTGGTAATCCAAATGCTGGAGTAAGGACTAGAAGTGCAATTGCAAATGAATGTCTACATGCATGCTTTTTGTCACTAGTTGAGCCTAAGAAAATTGAGGAAGCCCTACTTGATCCTGATTGGATATCTGCTATGCAAGATGAGCTATATCAATTTGAAAGGAACAAAGTTTGGAAGTTGATTCCTGCACCAAAGAAAAGAAGTATAATTGGAACAAAGTGGGTGTTTGTTAGGGCTAAACTCGCACTAATAATTCACGCAAGTATACGCGTTTGCAAGTAATATAGAATTCTTTCTAGTTCATTCCCACATAGACTGATTTTGGTTAACTTTGTGATTTATGCACTTATGCAACAATGATGTGGCTATTATTCAATGCTAAGACGAATAACAATTTGGGTTTTGATTATCCTACGATTAACTATTGAGAATTATACTAAAGAACATCAACTAAGATATTAAAGAGATTTGAATAATATATAACCCAAACATGGGATTCTAACTTCATTAAATACTTCATTCAATAGCCTTATCGATCTTAACCTTAGCATGTGATGGTAATAACACTAATCAGATAACACAAAATTGATAAACGCCAACTTTCGTTGCACGAATAACATACTACCAGACATCCACAAAAGAGATAGAAGCTGAATAAACACCAATTATATTGAGACCCTATATGTCTATAGAATTTGACAACACAATGGTTTAATGCACAAGTTACCTATCATGATTACATAGGGAAAGTAAGATGGTTAAAATTACCTACGAATCATGCATATAAATAACACATGAACCTATGCAAGCATGGCAAGTTCTAAATACTTAAATTCACTGTCGCTTCATTAAAGATTAACACACTATGTTATAAGTTTGCGATGTTCATAAGACGAATAAGCACAACCAATACTAGGTTATCATACAATCACCACACACTAAGGCATCGAAACAAATTAACTAAAAAAATCCATAAATAAATCTGCTAGAACCCCACGATAACGATTAGCCCATAATCGGACTCATCATCAATGTGGGTTCCGATGAAAACATGGTATAATAAACATAGTCTTTATAAAATAAATAATAAACAAAGTACGTAATCCAGAGTATTAGGTTCAACAAAACAAGAAACGAGCATCCAAGATTACAACTTAGAACAAAGATTCACAAGAATAAACTAGATCTTCTTCGCCTTCGTTAAATTTGTGCTATTGGTCTTCTTGTCGTCTTCTCCTTGAGCTCCATTATGAAAAACGTCTTTTTGTTGTCTTTAAATAACAACCCAATTAATCCAAAAGCCCAGAAAAATAGTCTTGTAATTGAAACAGGAATCTGGAATCCCGACCTGGTGTGGGCGCGCGCTTGACCAGCGCGGGCGCGCTGTGTTTCTGTTCCTCGGGCACGGGCGCGCGCTATGACAGCGCGGGCGCACCGGTCTGCTAGAAAAACTTCTTTTGTCTTCTTTTATTGCTGTAATGAGTTGGTCTTTCACAAGCCTTTATTCTTAGACACCATTCTAACACCATATTAGCATCAAATCAATGCTAATTCACCTGTATTCTTGATTAATGCCTGAAATGCAAAAACACTACAAAACACATTAAAACACCAACAACTTGAGTACAAATACACCAATTCAGAGATTTATGGAGCGTTATAAAGTGTCATAAATGCCACTCAACATACCCCAAACTTGAATCGATGCTTGTCCTCAAGCATAAACGGAATCAAAGAATAAGAAATAAAAATGCATGAAAGCAACTATATGAATGCAACGATCCCCATAGAATAACTAAACTATTCAACAAGCAACATCTCAACAAATGCAATTATTCGCATAAAGATCAATCAAACCTCACAAATCAACCTACAAACAAGAGACGTGCATGTGTGCAAATGCTTACAGATACCATCGCAACTAGATTACTAACCATGACTCACCACTCATCAAAGCAATTGCAAGGTTATAAATAAAATAACAGCTAGACTCAAAATAACTTATAACACTTCAATTTTTATATTGGAGTTTTATATGGATTTATGCTTTTATTCACAACAAAACAACACAAATATGCTTACCGTGCAATGAGTGAAGTCCACAAAAGACTTATACAATAGTATCTATATAGTGAGCGTTAGGTTAGTGGATCTCAGACTATAAAAGCCTTAGGTCACTAGGAACAAAGTCCCCTAAGAACTTAATAACTCGAGTACTAAAGAGACCACTCGTGATCAATTATGCTAACACTTATTTTTTTTCCTTTTTTCCCTTTTTCATAAATTTCTGGACGAGTGTGTTTCGCTCCATCTCGCTCAACCCTACACTACTCATATAAATATGAGCCAGATACTAGCCAATTGACACCTAGCCACAACAACTAGCAATGAAATCCAATTTTCTCCATTTTTAAAAATCCATGTTATTTTATTATTAAGAGAATATCTTAAACTTTAAATATAAACAAGCGATTAAACCTCGACAATCAAATAAACCATAACCATGATCTAGCACTCAAGCAACCTATAAGACTTAGTAAAATACAATTGTCTCTAGCATGCAAATCAACTCAATAAGGCTTAACATCACTAAATACGACATCACTACACTAGCATCAATATCACTCGGAAAAATCATCTACGGGATCATGTTATTATGCAAATGCATGAAACTATATGAACAACTATAAAAAACTACAAAAATAAAAAAACTACTACATGGCAAATATGCAACTATATGCACGAAACTATCATGAATATGTAAACTATATGCGACTCACACAAAAACATATTCCTTCAACTACTACCCCCAAACTTAAAATTTTTATTGTCCTTAGTGAAGTTAATAGTAAGGAATCGGGCATACCTAATCAGAATCAGTATCCTCACCCGCAACGGGTGGAGTGTCAGGCGTGTCATGAGGTGGATACACAGAGTCATCACCAAATACTGGCCACTAGATGTCAACACCCGTGGCTCTGAATGCAGTCCTTAATGCCTGGGTGAGATCACGTGTAAACTGACTATGGATGTCATGCATCGCATCCATCCTCCTCGCTAAATGCCTATATTGCGCCATGCTCATACCAACTCCAACATCTGCGTCTGCTTCCTCCTGCTGCGATGGACCAGCCTCTTCACCTAACTGAGATCTCCAAGCGGCTCTGCTCGTCTGCGCTGCCCCAGCAGCTAGCCTTTCACCTGGCAGATGGTCAGAAGAGTATCCAAGCCCTTTCAAATCAAGCTTTCCTCCATCCCACTCTTGTATTGTCAACAAAGTGGTACTATCAATCGGAGCACTCAGAATCTGGAGCTGCTCGTGTGCTGGCCAATGAACACCAACTGCCACACACAACTTCATCACAATGGACACATAGGGTATAGAACCTGTAGTACTCCCTCGTAAATATCTCAGAATCCCTTGGTGAATAACCATACCAAGGTCCACATAGTCCCCCTGCAGAATACCCCACTACAAACGTGCACGCTCCATAGTAACATCATGCACGTGAGAAGATGGCATGATGTTAGCACAAATAAAAGAATTCTATGCACGTGCAAACCTGTTCATGCACGAAGCAGGGAACATGGAATAATTGGAATAATCAGTCGTGCCCCTCTTGAACTTCCAGTGAGTCTCAGGCACACATAGAGTAGCAACTATCAAATCCAAATCAAACTCCTCCGGAGTCTTCTCGTTCCAAATATCCTGACCGAGCTTCCTTGCGGGCTGCTCAATCACCCTCCTTATCGCTTCCGCACTGTACTCCACCGTCAACCCCCTAACCACAGTGAAACCATTCTTCTCCGCCTTCACATTAGCATAAAACTCATGAACCACACTCATGGGCACAGCAGAAGGTGTCTCGCAAAAAGCAACCCATCCCATCTCCAAGATCATCTCCAACAACTTACCATCTTTCCCTGATGGCAGAAAACCACGCTCCTTGGCTATAGGCTTTGAGAGAAGCCTCGTATACTCCGCTTCAGCCTCATGAGTTGAAAACCTAGAACTCACACCACCTGCACTCGAAGAATCAGTGGTGCTGCTGCTTACTTGAGTTTGCTGTCTTTTGGGTGCCATTGGGATTGAATAAGAGAGAATAAAAGATAAGTGTTTGAGAGAGAATTGTGTTTGAGAATTTGAGAAGTGATGGAGAAGTTTGTGTATAAGTGTATGTATATATAGGAGGTTGGGAGAGAATTAGATCTGGAATAGAAGTGGAAATTGATTATCGGAATAATGGGTTTGATTTTGAGAGGGAAATTTGGGATGTGAAGAGTAAAAATCGGGTAGAAATTGATTTTGTAGTAATGTCCCCGATTTTCTCTTCTTTTTCTGATGTTTTTATTTTTTTGGATTCAGGGGGCAGCACGGCCGCGCCGTGCTTCTGTCTTTTCAGTGCGGTCGTCCCGCTAGGCAGCGCGGGCACGCTCTGTTTCTAGAAAAGTGGCGCGGCCGCCCCGCTTCCTCAGTACGGGCGCGCCGTGCTACTGTAGTTGGCCCTGAAATTTTTTATTTTTTGTGCTTTTCTCCTTTCTTTCTTCTTCCTCTATCTACTAATGTACAAAAAACTTGGGTTGCCTCCCAAGAAGCGCTTGCTTTACGTCGTTAGCTTGACGTAGAAATACGAGATTAAATAGAAAATAAAACGGCACTAACCACCTCATGGTTTGCCGTGTCACCATAGTAATGCTTCAACCTCTGACCATTTACCTTGAATGCTTGGCATGGATCATTCTCAAAAATCTCCACCGCTCCATGTGAAAACACAGTTTTGACAACAAACGGCCCTGACCACCTCGACTTCAACTTTCCAGGAAAAAGTCGGAGACGAGAGTTAAACAAAAGAACTTGTTGACCCGGAACAAATGATTTGAGCACTGGACCCTTATCGTGCCACCATTTGACTTTCTCCTTATACATTTTATTATTTTCATATGCTTGAAGTCGAAACTCGTCGAGTTCATTCAATTGAAGCATCCTCTTCTTTCCAGCTGCATCAAAGTCCAGATTCAACTTCTTCAAAGCCCAATATGCTTTATGCTCTAGCTCCACTGGTAAATGACACCCCTTACCATAAACCAACCGATACGACGACATACCCAACAGAGTCTTATATCACTATACTAAGTGGCCTATTGCAACAGTAAAAAAAGTGTTGTTGAAGGCCAAGAAGTGTGGCTGTAAGTTAAAAAAAGGGCTACGGTTACACTTTTGTGAAAAAACAGTTCGTAACCAATTTGGCCGCTACCTTAGGGGTCTATGGTTACAGTTTTCAGTTTTTAGGTTATATTGACAAAACTGTGCTCATATATGGTATACGCCTACACTTTCATATTTATAGTAACATTTTGAGTACTGTAACCATAGACTTATAGTCACACCAGTATTTTCTTTTGGTACATCAAATTGTTGTTACCAAAATGCCTTTTTTGAAAAACTCTGTTTTCATTGGTAATACTTTTTATATATGGTAACATGTTTTTAATATACATTATTTAGCTTTACTAACAGTTTTTGTTGGCTTTATCTATACTTTTAAAGTATTACTAACATCAAATTGTGACCATTTACATCACAGTGGCTACACATTAAAAGGCTATGCTAACACTTTATTTAAAAAATAGACAATATAGTGTTTGAAAATACCACTTCCCATTACATAACCAACAATCATTTCAATCCAAAATCCACAATGACAATCCAATACATAAGCATCCAAAATATAACTACTGCCAACAATATATCCAAGGCAATCTAAATAAACTACTACCAACAATCCAAGGCAAGCAAAATAACTTGATACCATCTAATACCGATAATATAAAGCTCTTTAACATAATCCATCATTTCACAATAATATTTCGGTTACACCTTGATCATCTGTCACAAGTGTCCACCCTCTGCAATTAACATATAAGCCTCCAATCTCCTTGTAATTTAGCTCTTTAACATAATCCATCATTTTACAATAAGAAAGACGGTCACAGTCCACGTAAGAAGTTTCAACCTTGCCACCAGAGTACCTGGTCTTCATGAATTCTCCACTGTGGTGCAATTGAACTTTCACAATGTCGATGTCCATCCTGCAATAAAATATGAAAACAGAGATCAGTCAATGTACTGAATTACTTGACTAAAACAGAACATAAATTCTTATGTTTATTTGAGACTGAAACAAAATAGATCGTACAAATATTTGACTAACACAAATCACATATGCATGAATTCCATGTTAATTTCAGACTTAATATAAATATAAAACAAGTAATCACAGAAACATAGTTGACAATTAAATTACCAAGTAATTTACATAAATAATCTTTAATTTTCACAATCAATTTACCAATATTTTCACAGAAATAATGCCTAATTTTCACACAAATAATGCCTAATTCTCATAGAAATAAGCCCTAATTTTCACAATCAATTTACCAATATTTTCACAGAAATAAGCCCTAATATTCTGTCAAGTATTTTATTTAGGGGACTTACTCAATTAGGTCTTCCACTTCCTTGTTATCATAGTTAAATAGAATGTACCTATGAGCCACGATCCAAGTATCTTCACCTAAGTTAATGTCCTTCCCGTATTTGCTTTTCCCTAAACCGATAGCATAACCACCTTTTTCTGCATTTACACTTGGAGACTCATTGACTGATTTATTTTGGTCATCACTGAGAAACCTTGCATAGAATGTCAAACATTCATGAGCAAGGTAACCTTCCGCAATGGATCCTTCGGGTTTACTCCTATTGCGGACATACTTCTTTAATACTCTGAGGTATCGTTCAATGAAGTACATCCATCTTTGCTGGACTGGTCCACCATATTGAATTTCCTTGCACAAATGTACCGGTAGGTGGACCACAATGTCAAAGAAGGCATTTGTAAATACGTTCTCAAGTTGACAAAGTATTTCAATAATCTTCTCTTGCAACCTTTTTATTTCATCCAACTCAATGACTTTAGAACAGATGCATCTAAAAAATTCACCTAGTCTGATCTAAGGTACTGCAACCTCGAGCTTTAACGATCCTTTGACAGCAAATTGTAACAAGTATTGCATAATTACATGTTGCATCATGACTCTTATATCCCGTCACTTTCCTATCTTGCATGCATTTGCTAATGTTGGAAGCAAAACCGTAGGGAAATTTCACATTTTCAAGAACGGAACAAAATATTTCCTTTTCTTTGTTCGTCATGTCAAACTTTGCCACCTTAAATTCAAGATGTTTTCCATCAACAGAGGGCATATGATGAAGCACCTTCCTAATACCTTGATCTTGCAAATCTAACCTAGCTGCTAGATGGTCTTTCGTCTTACCACCAATGTTTAGCAAGGTGCATAAAACACTATCGCATATGTTCTTTTCAATATGCATAACATCAAGGTCATGCCGAGTTAAGTTGTCCTTCCAAGATGGCAAGTCAAAAAAGATTGATTTTTTATTCCAAGGGTTGATATCGTAACTAACTTTTCTTTTTTTATCCACCCCACCAAAAGAATTCTCGTAAACATCGAGAATTTTGGCAACTTGTCTCCTAGTTAACATAGGAGCACTTGTTCCAGTCTCTACTTCACCATTAAATCTTCTTTTGTCAAATCTCTACTTATGATTTGGGTCTAAGAATTTCCGATGGTTCATATAGTACAATTTCTTTCTATGCTTCAAATACATCGACGATGTTTCATAATGGCAACTGGACACACAAGCTTCCCTTTTGTGCTCCACCCCGACATCATTGCATATCCCGGAAAGTCAGAAATTGTCCAAAGAACACTTGCTCGTAATGTAAATTTCTGATTAGTTGCAGCGTCATAAGTTTCCACCCCTGTTATCCACAGCTCTTTTAACTCCTCAATCAGAGGTTACATGTAGACATCAATATTGTTCCCCAGATCATTTGGACCAGGAATAATTGTTGAGAGAATCAAGTTCTCAGGTTTCATGTTCAGCCATGGCGGAAGGTTGTAGTTCACGACTACAATTGGCCATGTGTTGTGTGTGGCACTCATCTTGTAAAATGGATTGAATCCATCTGTAGCAATACCCAATCTGACATTGCGAGGTTTTGATAAAAACTCGGGATATTTGGCGTCCATGGTCTTCCAGGCTTCACCATCAGCCGGATGTCGTAACTTCCCATATTTCTTTCATTCAACTGCATGCCACACCATTTTTTAGCAAAATCTTTGCACATATACAGTCGTTGTAGCCTTGGGATGAGCGGAAAAAATCTCATTACTTTGGCAGGAATTCTACTATTGTTAACGTCTAATTCTTGTTCCTGGCCTTGCTCCACACCTTTCCACCTAGAAACACCACAAGTTTTGCAACAAACTCTATCTTTATTATCACCCCAATACAAGATGCAGTCATTCGGACATGCATCTATGTTCTTGTAGTCAAGACCGAGATCTTTGATGATATTTTTAGCTAAATTAAAAGTGGAAGGCACGTTAATATCGGGGACATCCTCTTTTAACAACTGCAATATCTCTCCAAATGCAACCTCGGTCACTCCATTTAAGCACTTCCAATGGTAAAGCCTAACTAAAAAACTTAATCGTGAGAAATTCTTACAACCGGGGTACAAGGGTTACTTTACTTCATCAACAAGTCGATAAAATTTTCGTGCATCATCATTTGGTCCTACCATCTAACATGTCATCTAGATTATCTCCAAACCTAGTATTATGTTCAAATTCTACATTATCGGTTTTGTCTGCCAATAAACTAACATCGTAAATTGATTGAATAAATGGCGGAGAAGGTCCACTCCAGATGAGGCGACTCTCAACGTCACTACCACCCCACCATAACCGATTTTCACACTTACGACAAGGGCACTTAATTTCGTCTCCTCTACTGAAATTAGACATTGCTTTCTTCACATACAATTTCACTCCATCCATATAACCTTTGGTATACTTGGGAAGATTCAACCAAGTATTACCTTTCTCTGTCATGACTACCAACTGTACGTAAAACATGAATACAGTCAGCCAAAATAATTACCTATGTATAGTCTACTATACAACCCTGCGTCTAAGATAGCCTAGGCCTGTGTGCATCAACCTAGACGCTCGACTATCACAACAGACCTAAACAGAGAATCATGCCTAATTTACATATCGAGGCGACATTAAAATTACGGTAGTCCTCTGGACCAACAGAATCAGACTACATATGGGGCACCTAGCTAATAACTAATAAACAATGCATATATGTTATCTCAGTTGCAGGGCAGTCATACTTATACTCATAGATTGCATATCATAAATACTTGAAATAATCATACTAATTGAAGTCCTACCCTCACCAACATTCACCTAAAATATAACAAATATTATCACAAATATTTTCTTGTTCTTACTAAACAGCGTTTCCTAGGGCAATTTAGGAAATATGAATATGAATACATAAGCTAAAGTACTCCAAATAGTGGCAATTTATAAAACTAACACGGGCACAAAAGAAAGTTATGGATTTACGAAAAACCAATCTCAGAAACACATTATTTCTAGCATAAATCACAACCAAAAACAAAAATAAATCACAAAAAATAACAAAAAAACAAAAAATAACAACCAAAAACTTACAAAAAACACACCATTCGATTATGTGAGGAACCCCATCCAAAAAAACACAAATCACAAAGAAACAAATCACATGCAATAAAAAACAAATCACATGCAGAGAGAAAACATAAAAAAAACACATAAACACATTCATAAACATAGAGAAAAGAGAGAAGCATACATGTAAAAGACTTGTTTGAAATCCCTAATCCAATACCTGACTCAAGTCCCAAACCCGAAGACCCGATTGAAAGCCCAATTCCAAAGCAACCCAAACCCTAATTTTGAAACTCCGATTGAAACTCCGATTGATTTAAATCCCTAATTTTGGTGAGTGTTTGAGTTTTGAGTGAGAGGTGAGTGAGAGGGTGAGTGAGTGAGAGGGTGAGTGAGTGAGTTTGTGTTGAGGGTGAGTGAGTGAATCTGTGAATTTTGGTGAATGTTTGAATTTTTGAATTTTAGGACAGGGCCGGGTGAATTTGTGTGCGTGTTTGACTGAGATGAGAGTGTGACTTTATATGTGTGACTTTGTGTTGAGTGAGAAATGAGAGTGTTTAATTTTTGGACAGTGTAGTAGTTGGGGGTAATAAATCCCCCCTTGTGTTTTTTAATTAATTCAAGCCTCCCGCTCAGTTGGATTTCATTTTTATTCAACCTCCCAATAAATTCGGTTATTAGTTACACTATTTTTAAGACCAACGGTTACATTAGTTATAGTGTAACCATAGATGCCTCATTTTCTCTATGGTTACACTAAATTAGAACAATGGTTATAATGAAAAAAGGTGTAACCATAAATAGCTAAAAATAATTTTAAGGCACCTACCGTCACACTTTAGCTGGTTACACTGAAAAAAACCGTTACAAAAGGCCACTTATGGTGTAGTGTATGTTGTTCTATTCGCCCATATAGCTTCATCAAGCTTCAAAGACCAATCTTTTCTCGATGGACACATAACTTTCTCTAAAATACGCTTGATCTCTCTGTTAGATACCTCAGCTTGACCATTCATCTGAGGATCATAAGCCGTAGCAATGCGATGATTCACATTATACCTTTGCATAGCAGTGAATTTGCGATTGTAAAAATGCGACCCCTTATCACTGATTATAACTCTTGGAGTTCCAAATCTTGTGAATATCTGCTTGTGAAGAAAATTAAGCACTACCTTCACATCATTTGTCGGCAAAGCATTGACTTCCACCTATTTCGACACATAATCGATCGCCAACAAGATATACTGATTATTGCAAGACGAGACAAATGGCCCCATGAAGTCTATTCCCCACACATCGAAGACTTCAAATTCGAGAAGCACATTAAGAGGCATCTCATCCCTCTTGGACATATTACCCACAAGTTGACATCGATCACATTTCAAAACAAACTGATGAGCATCTTTAAACAAAGTCGGCCAAAAGAAACCTCCTTGAAGAATACGAGCTGCTGTCTTTTCTCCACCATAATGTCCTCCATAAGCCATTGAATGATAATCTCGTAAGATCCCCCCATTTCGCTATAAGGAATACATCTCCTGATGATTTGGTCAGCTCCTTGTCAAAAAAGAAACGGCTCATCATACATATACCACTTCACTTCATGCAGAAACTTCTTTCTTTGAGCGGAAGTCAAATCTGGAGGCATAACATTACTCACAAGGTAGTTCACAATCTCGGCAAACCACGGTTCTTCAGCTTGCACTCCAAATAATTGCTCATCGGGAAAAGATTCATTTATCAAAGAGTTATCTTGTGAAGTTGTAATTGGATCCTCTAAATGCGAGAGATGATCGACGACTTGATTTTCAGTCCCTTTTCTGTCCTTGTTCTCTAATTCAAACTCCTGAAGTAAAAAAACCCATCGAATCAATCTAGGCTTCGAGTCCTTCTTCGAGATGAGATAGCGAATGACAGCGTGATCAGTGAAGACTGTCACCTTCGTCCCAAGTAGATAAGATCGAAATTTCTCAAAACCATAGACAATAGCCAAAAGTTCCTTCTCAGTAGTGGTGTAGTTCAGTTGAGCACCATTAAGAATCTTACTAGCATAGTAGACTACATGAAATATGTTGTTCTTTTATTGCCCAAGAACTTCTCCAACTGCATAATCACTTGCATCACACATCATTTCAAATGGTTTAGACCAATCAGGTGCAGTTATGATAGGTGCTGTAATAAAACTCTTCTATAGTGTCTCAAAAGCATCAAGGCACTCATCATCAAACTTGAAAGGAACATCTTTATCTAGCAACTTGCACAACGGCTTTGAAATCTAAGAGAAATCCTTGATGAAATGTCTATAGAAACCCGCATGACCAAGAAAATTACGAATTCCCTTAACAGAAATTGGTGGATGAAGATTTTCGATAACCCCCATCTTGGTTTTGTTCACCTCAAGACCCTTACTAGAAACCTTGTGACCAAGAATGATACCTTGGACCACCATAATATGACATTTCTCCCAATTTAGAACCAAATTGGTCTCAACGCACCTTTTCAATACTAACCCAAGGTTATGCAAGCATTCATCAAACGAAGTTCCAAAGACCGAGAAATCATCCATGAACACTTCTACATTATTACCAATCTTATCAGAGAAGATAGCCATCATGCATCTCTGAAAAGTGGCTAGTGCACCATATAGCCCAAAAGAAACTCTCCGGAATGCAAAAGTACCAAAAGGACATGTGAATGTCGTCTTCTCCTGATCTTCTGGAGTAATACAAATCTAATTATATCCCGAATAGCCATCCAGAAGACAGTAGTAATCATGCCCAACTAATCTATCAAGCATATGATCAATGAAAGGAAGAGGGAAGTGATCTTTCCTTGTAGCTTTGTTCAGCTTTCTATAATCCATGCAAACTCTCCATCCCGTGATTGTTCGTATAGGAATAAGCTCATTCTTCTCATTTTCTACCACCGTGATACCACCTATCTTTGGCACACACTGAACTGGGCTCACCCATGAACTATCAAAAATAGGATAGATGATCCCTGCATCTAGCCACTTGAAGATTTCCTTCTTCATAACCTCTTTCATGATTGGATTTAGCCTTCTCTGTTGCTCAACAATAGACTTGCT
Organism: Apium graveolens; assembly: GCF_009905375.1. Classification (NCBI taxonomy): domain Eukaryota; kingdom Viridiplantae; phylum Streptophyta; class Magnoliopsida; order Apiales; family Apiaceae; genus Apium; species Apium graveolens. Next base: position 28,636,420 of record NC_133648.1, on the reverse strand, counting down.
ACCTTCCTCTAGCAGAATTTCATGCATGCAATAAGAAGGGCTGATTCCCTTGATATCTGCTATAGTCCAACCAATTGCCGATTTGAATTCTCTAAGAATTCTCAAAAGCTTTTCCTCATTGCTACCTGAAAGGTTAGATGTAATAATAACAGGCAAAGTAGATGCATCACCTAAATATGGATACCTCAAATGTTCAGGTAAAGGTTTAAGCTCAAGAGTAGGAGCTTTTCTCAATAGATGGCTTGAGGCGCTTTAGAGCACTTTTCAGCTCCTCCAACCCAAGAGATTCAAAAGGCATATCTATCTTTCGCTTCCAGGGTGAAGCATTTAAATATTGCAATTGCTCCTTAGCTTCATCATCTTCACTATCAAAATTCCCCAACAAGGCTTTTTCTAAGGCATCGGACCTTAGCAATTGATCAAGTTCTGAAGTAACCACTCCTCATTTTCCGTAGGGAATTTCATGGTATTGAACACATTAAAAGTTACATCCTAATCCAGCACTCACATGGTGAGCTTACCTTTCTGCACATCAATCAAGGTTCGACTAGTAGCCAAGAATGTTCTCCCCAAGATTATGAGAATCTTCTTATCCTCCTCGAAATCAAGAATTACAAAATCAGCAGGAAAGATGAGTTTATCCACCTTGACCAATACATCCTCCACAATACCGTGTGTATATGTAATAGAGCGGGCGGCCAACTGCAAAGTCATATAAGTAGGTTTAGGATCAGGTAAGTCCAACTTCTTGAAGATTGACAAAGGCATCAGATTGATGCTACCTCCCAAGTCACATAAGCATGTCAATAACACATGAACCTATGCTAGCATGGCAAGTTCTAAATCCTTAAAGTCACTGTCGCTTCATTAAAGATTAACATGCTATCTTATAAGTTCGCGACGCTCATAAGAAGAATAAGCACAACTAATACTAGGTTATCATACAATCACCACACACTAAGGCATCAAAACAAATTAACTAAATAAATCCGTTAGAACCCCATGATAACGATTAGCCCATAATCGGACTCATCATTAACGTGGGTTTCGATGAAATCATGGTATAATAAACGCAGTCCTTATAAAACAAATAATAAACAAAGTACGTAATCCAGAGTATTAGGTTCAATATAACAAAAACTAGCATCCAAAATTACAACTTAGAACAAAGATTCACAGGAATAAACTAGATCTTCTTCACTTTCGTTGAATTGTGCTATAGGTCTTCTTGTCATATTCTTCTTGAGCTCCGTTACGAAAAATGTCTTTTTGTTGTCATTAAATAGCAACCCAATTAATCCAAAAACCCAGAAAAATAGTCTTCTAATTGAAACAGGAATCTGGAATCCCGACCTGGCGCGACCGCGCGCTTCACCAGCACGGGCGCGCTGTGTTTCTGTTCCTCAGGTGCGGTCGCCCGCTATGACAGCGCGGGCACGCTGGTCTTCAGGAAAACCTTCTTTTGTCTTCTTTTCTTGCTATAATGAGTTGGTCTTTCACGAGCCTTTATTCTTAGACACCATTCTAACACCATATCAGCATCAAATCAATGCTAATTCACCTGTATTCCTGATTAATGCCTGAAATGCAAAAATACATTAAAATACATTAAAACACCAACAACTTGAGTACATATACACCAATTCAAAGCTTTATGGATCGTTATAAAGGGCCATAAATTCCACTCTAGTGTCAATTCTCTTAGTGAACTTGGGATGTTAAATGTTAGGGCGAAAATACGTGCTAAAATTCACGCAAGTATACGCGTTCGCAAGTAGTATAATATATAGATCAGATTCATTCCCACAGAGACTGGTTAAGGTTAAGTTCAATTTATGCACTTATCCAATAATGGTATGGCTATCATTCAATGCTAAGATAATTAACAAGTTGGGTTTTGATTAAACTAAGAGATTATACTAAATAGCATTAACTAAGAGAATTGAGGTTTAATTACTTATATGAGATAAACATGGGATTCTAAATTCATTACTACTTCATTCAAAGTCATTATTCTTAACTTTAGGATGCAATGGTGATGACACTAATCACATAACATGAAACTAGTAAATGCCAACTTTTGTTGTACGAATACCCTACTACCAAGCATCCACAAAAGAGATAGAAGTTGAATAGATACTAATTATGCTTAGTCCTTATATGTCTATAAGAATTGAAAATATAACGGTTTAATGCGCAAGTTATCTATCGTGATTACATAGGGCAAGTAAGATGGGTAAAATTACCTACGAATCATGCATAACAATAACACATGTATCTATGCTAGCATGACATTCTAAACCTCGATATTCAATGTCGCTTCAATAGAGATTAACACACTATCTTATATGTTAGCTACGCACATAAGATGAATAAGCACAACCAATACTAGGTTATCATACAATCACCATACACTAAGGTATCGAAACAATTTAACTAAAGAAATCTATAAATAAATTCGCTAGAACCCCACGATAACGATTAGTTCATAATCGAACTCATCATCACCATGGGTTCTAATGAAAGCATGATAATAAACAATATAAGAGTACTAGGGTTCAAAGACAAATCGAAAAAAACATCCAAGTATCGCCTAAATTAAAGAAAACAAAAATCTTCTTCTATGTAGCCATCTCATACTCTCTAGGTCTTCTTAAAACTTGTTAGGGCGAAAACACGCACTAAAATTCACGCAAGTATACGCGTTCGCAAGTAGTATAAGATATAGATCAGATTCATTCCCACAGAGAATGGTGGGGGTTAAGTTTAATTTATACACTTATGCAACAATGGTATGGCTATCAGTCAATGTTAATTGATCAAGAATGGGCTCTCTAATACTCGAATTATTAAGTTCTAGGGGACTTTGTGCCTAGTGACCTAAAGCTTTTATAGTCTAGGATCCACTAACCTAACGCTCGCTACATGGGTATTATTGCATAAGTCTTTTGTGGACCTCATTCATTGCACGATCAAATAAGCATTTTTGTTATATGTTATGTGATCAATAATAACATGAATCCTTGTATAACTCTAGTAAAATGAAGGTGTGTGAGTCATTATATGTTTAACATCTATTCTAATTATAAACTTTTGATTGGTTTTATGATAGATAAGTTATGATTATTGATCTAGTATCAAGAGTATTTCTGTTAAACATCCACACACGCACGTTTCTGGTTTGTGAGTTGGTTTGTGGGATTTATTCGAACTCTATTAAAAGTCATTGTATTTTTAGAGGCATTGGCTTATTCATTTGGTTATGGTTATTCTGAGGGGATCGACTGCATTATCATTTAGTTGCATTCACATAGTTGTATTCATGTTTTAGGTTTGTTTTGTAGTTTTGAGTCTGTTTATGCTTGAGGACAAGTATCGATTCAAGTTTAGGGGTGTAATAAGTGGATTTTATATCTACTTGACACACTTCATTACAGGCTTAAGTTGGTGTTTTGGACTCAATTTGTTGGTATTTTTTATATATTTTTTTGTTATTGCATTTTAGGCATCAGTTAAATAAAAAAGGAGCTTTTCAAGGAAATATGCTGAAAAGAGCTAAGAATTGGAAGCCAAGGCCATTCTCAAGTTGTATAGAAACTCGTTAGATTTGTGTGGGTAGTTGAATCGCCTAATTCTGATGAGTAGAACACAAGATATGGCTAAAAGAAGAAACTGCAGAAAAGTCTAGAAGTCAGGCGCGGCCGCCCCCAAAACCAGCGTGCCCGCGCTGACTTTCTTCCAAAATAGCACGGCCGCCCCGCAAATCAGCGTGGCCTCCTCGTCCTGTTTCTGCCCCAAAATCCTGATTTTAGTCGAAATTGAAGATATTAAGGGTCCTGGTCATCTTGGAGCCTATATATATTAATAAAAAGACGTTTTTAACAACAAGGAGGCATGAGAGAGCAATAAGAAGACCTAGAGAGCACGAGACGTTTACGGAGAAGAAGACATTTGTTTTCTTTAATTTAGGAGATACTCGGATGCTTGTTTTCGATTTTTCTTTGAACCCTAGCACTCTTATATTGTTTATTATCATGCTTTCATGGGAACCCATGGTGATGATGAGTTCGATTATGAACTAATCGTTATCATGGGATTCTAACGGATTTACTTATGGGTTTCTATAATTAATTTGTTTCAATATCTTGGTGTGTGGTGATTGATTGATATCCTAGTATTGGTTGTGATTAATCGTCTTATGTGCGTAGCTAACATATAAGATAGCATGTTAATCTCTATTGAAGCGAAAGTGAATATAGAGATTTAGAACTTTGCATGCTAGCATAGGTTCGTGTATTTTTAATGCATGATTCGTAGGTAATTTTAACCATCTTACTTTCCCTATATAATCACGATAGATAACTTGCGCATTAAATCGTTATGTTTTCAATTCTTATAGACATATAAGGACTAAGCATAATTGGTGTCTATTCAACTTCTATCTCTTTTGTGGATGCTTGGTAGTAGGGTATTTGTACAAGAAAAGTTAGCGGTTACTAGTTTCGTGTTATCTGATTAGTGTCGTCACCATTGCATGCTAAGGCTAAGAACAATGACTTTGAATGAAGTAGTAATGAAGTTAGAATCCCATGTTTGTCTCATATAAGTAATTCAACCTCAATTTTCTTAGTTAATACTATTTAGTATAATCTCAAAGTTTAATCAAAACCCAATTTGTTAATTGTCTTAGCATTAAATGATAGCCATACCATTGTTGCATAAGTGCATAAATTAAATTTAACCCTAACCAGTCACTGTGGGAACGAATCTAATCTATATTTTATACTGCTTGCGAACACGTATACTTGAGTGAATTTTAGCGCGTGTTTTTGCCCTAACAAGTTTTTGATTAAATCTCAACAATAAACAAGTATGATCATGATCTGGCTCTAAAGCAATCTATAAGACTTTGTGAAAATATTTATTTCTGGCATGCAAATCAATTCATTAGGACTTAAACATCCCTCTATTCGTCATCACTACATTCACATCAACATCAACCAATCAATCAGAAATAGCTCAACCTAAGAGATCATGTTATATGCATGCAAAAGCAACTACATGGTGTAATAACCCCAATTTTTGGAATTTTTGAAACAAGGATGAATAGTAATTTTTGCTGATGATGCTGATTAAGGAAAATTATCAGACCACGCTATATAGGAGTACTGTTATGGAAATTCTAAGATCGTATCAGTATTCCATAAAGTAAATAGGTGTATGTAAAGATCGTCAGAATCCATATTCGAACACTTTGATTTTTCTCGAAAATCCACCAGATACCGAAAGAATTGAGTATAAGGTAACATGATTAAAAGGATTTAATTCAAGGATTATAAGAGAGGATCAGAAAAGAAATATAAAATATTGAGAAAGGTTTAGGGGAACCCAAGTAATAAGATCTCGGGTATGATCCCTCAAACGATAAACGAGAAAGAAAGTTAAGCGAACCGTATAACAGATCAGTGGTCATTAGCCAAGTAATTAGGGGTTAATCAAAGAGGTTAATGGACGATGATGTCATAACACCAACAAGAGGAAGACAAGTGTAACAAGATGACATAAGCAGATGACATGAGCATGACAAAGTGGGAAGGATTGGTTGGTTGATTGTGAGCCACACAATTTTTACCATGGTAACAATTTAATTAACAAACAAAAGGTAGCAACCAAGCCAAGGCAAAACAAATCATAAAACACAAATTAGAAGTTGACTTTTGCTTTCCAAGAACAAAAGCTCTCGGACAAAACCAGAGCAGCAACTTCAAATTACCATATCTCCTTCAATACTCACTCAAATAGTATGTTCTATAGCTCTTTGGAAAGGTATTGAGATGGCCTACAACTCTTGTTCACAAGTCTCGTCCAAATAAGCATGGTAAGACCCTTGTTTTGACAGTTCTTTCAATCTGACTTTTAGAAACTTCAAAACCTAACTTTGTGTTCTTGATTTCTTTGGAAAGATCAAGCTTGTAGGAGGCTCCCTAAGACTTCCTAGCTAATCTAATCACTCCAAAGAAGGTATAACAACTCCAAAACCTAACTTTACTTTGAGTATTACAATGGTTTTGATGGATATAGTAAATCAGAAGCATGATGCTTGTGTGTTTAGAGTTTGGATTGGATTTGTAGTGATTTGGATGTTGAAATCTTGTTTATAGTTAATGAAACTTAAGTATAGCTAGTAGTTCATGTGTGGGGTTGTATAAATTGGAAAATCTTGAGGTTTGGGGACTGATGTAGTAAGTTTTCGATGAGGGTTGGTTGTATTGTTGGTTGTGAGTTGAATGATGGTTGTTTGGAGTGGTTTAAAACTTGGTAATCGCGTAAACATAGTCGTCGTAATGCCCAATTTCATACAACTGCTTGATCTTAGTGTTCGGGACAGAGAGCTAACTATTGAATCTGTGACTTTGCTATGTTTATTTAGATTATGTCGTAAGCTTCATTTTGATATGTGGTTCGCTTGAATCCGATGTACGGTTTAGGCGAAACGACCGTTTTAAGTAACGGCATTTTGCGAACGAACCATTACCCCTCGCCTTACTTTGAAACCTTGGTTATGGCTCTTAAATGACTAATTGGAGTATGAAAAAATTATGTAAAGTGGATTAGGCAGTTGGTAGAGTACTCGCGAAAGAATCGCCTTAAAATTCATAATGGTTAATTTATTAAAAATGGTGGAGCCAAGGGTACTCGAACGACTTATGTGATTCGTTAAGCGTAGAAGTGACCATAAGCGAACATTATGGTTCAATTGGTTAAAGTCTGGGTTCTTAAGCGACCGTGGGTTAATTCTGACTTATGTTGCTGTTCATAGGTTATCGGACCCACTCTAAGCTTAAGTCTATCCGGGAACACTCAGACAAGTTTTCTACCCGTTATACTATTGTTGTGATGTATATATGTATATGCATTATCTTGTGATAGATGCATGATGGTTAATTAGCAAATCTTGCGATATATTGGAGCATGCTGATATGGTTTATATACATGTCTGTTTCATAATCTTGATATCTATATGTTGATTCCAATGCTTATAATTGCATAATACCTATGCTAGAGATAAGCAGTAGTTGCGTATACCCTTAGTATAGGGGACCCAAAGGCGAACATTTTCTAAAATCGGGAGTCGATGTTCCCGAGTATATTATATATATTTATATAATATATATATAGATATAGTTTTCAAAACTATTAATCGAATAAGGTTTATTCGATAACTTTATTTTTATTAATGAATATTACTTTGAATAGTCATTCGAGGACTTATGACTCGGTTTATTTTATTTAAGGAATATTATCTTGAATATTCATTCGAGGACTTATGACTCTGTTTATTCTATTTAATGAATATTATTTTGAATATTCATTCGAGGACTTATGACTCCGCTTAATTAATAAATAATATTCTTTATTTTATTAAAGAATAATGTTTCGATAATCAAACTTATTTTCGATTATTCAAATAAAGATCATACTTTCGTATAAGTATATCTTTGGTTATTTAATATTCATTTCAAGTATGAGTTTTAAAACTTCTACTTCAATTATTTTTATAAAGATTATTCTTTATGGGAATATTATTTAAATAATAATATTCAGATATTTTCTAATATATTGGGACTGATTTATTTTATTAAATCAGCATTACTCCAAACATTCTTAAAAATGTTTTCGAGTCTTCAAAATAATTTTTAAAAGTTAGGGAGGATCCCAAAACTCATTTTTTTTATATTTAAGATCCTCCTTTCAAAGGGGATTTAAATACTCGCTCAAAACCTGAGGGATCCAGCTCTTTGGTGTATTTTATATTCACAACGAGGTTGCTGTTTTGAGAAAACAATTTGATTACTTGCCCAACGTTCGGGAAGTAAGTCCATCTAATTGAGTCGGCATAAGCGACAGGCCGGGGTACGGTCTATAAAGGTGTAAGAGGCTGGGTGACAGTCCATCCACGCGTGAGTGGCCGGGTAATGGTCTAGCGCGAGGTCCTAATGCGTCCAGGGTGATGACCGGCGAGGAATTCATCCATCTATAGTAGAAAAGGTTACTTATTGGTATCTTTGCCTGATTAGCAAGATATCGGGTTTATGCCAAAATTCTTTTCTTTCCAAATTCATTGGATATTGCAACTCTGTTCATACTTTACATGACAGAGGTTTTCAGGAAATGTATGAGAGATATATATGGATATATATATATATATATATCGGGACTTAATGAAGTATCTCGTAACTTCATTTCATTCAATAATATTTCAAAGATTGAATATATTCAAGTCTTATCTTGTAGTCTCATCTGTGTGATGAACTTTTGAAACTAATTATAACTTGAACGGTGGTAGTTCAAGTAGTATTCGGAAAATATATAAGTATATTGGAGTATCTTGTAACTTCATCTTTTCAACTTATATCTAGTAAATGATTATCTTATGCATGACAAAGATTTTCAGAAAAACGTTGAGACAATGTTAGATATATGAGATCACCTTGCAATGATATTTTATACAGTTATAAACTGGAACTCTGTGTATATTATACATGTCAGAGGATTTCAAAGATTTGAGAAGTATATATGTATATATATACTGAATATTTTGCGACTTCGTCGCATTAAAATAACAAACTTGGTTTATTTCTTCTTGACCAAGACTTTCATGAGTACTATGAGAATGCTCATATATTGTTAATTATTATACATATTATTTCGGTGGGCGTGTTGCTCACCCTTGCTTTCTTCTTTCATCATACAACAACAGATAGACAAGATGAACATGATCAAGCTCCCAATTCGTGAGCGAATAGGAAACGTTCTGCAGTTTCCTGTAGGCGTTGATGCCGTTCTAGATGAGGTAGGATCTACCAATAGGCTAGGCTTTCAAATTTTGATGTACCGGACTTATGTATATTTATGAATTGTAATAATGGCAAGGAAAATGTAAATTTATTCAGAAACCCTTTTAAGGTGTAATAGCAAATAATTGTGGAATAAAATGACTCGTGTTATTTTTGGATATTCATCTCTGAGACTATAACTTGTGGTGTGTGTGTTTATTGTGGAGTCACAGTACGGAGTAGTTGATTGTTTATTAAGATTGGGTGTTATTAAGGGAAATGGAACTCGTGACAACCCGTATCCCCTACCCCGGATTTGGGGGTGTTACACATGGACTCACATAATAACACAAACAAAAATGTAAACAAATATGTCCTAAATGAACAATCATGCAAAAATATGAATGAACTACAACTAAACATGCAATATGAATCTATATGAATCTATATGGACACACACTACTAATCCTTACGTTATCACCCCCAAACTTAAAATTTTCAATGTCCTCATTGAAGGTAATAATAAGGATTTCAGGCATACCTAGTTAGCGGGAGGATCACCCTCTTCGGGTGGAGGATCAGGTGGCCAATAAACCTCGACACCAGTATCTCGGACAATAGTACCGAGAGCGTGTGTCAAATTCACAGCAAAATGATAGTGAATGTCGTGCATGGCCTCCATACGCCTAGTCAATCGCTTGTACTGCGCATCACCAACTTCAGTCCTATCAACTACCTATTGCGCATGAAAAGAACCCTCTATAGGCACTGGAGGATCCATTCGGCTACGCTCTACATCATCAAAAATATATCCTAAGCCCTTATCATGGGGTGTACCTAAGAATGCATAACTCAAGTGATCTGGTAGTGGATTAAGCTCAAGTGTGGAAACATCTTCAATAGACGGCTCGAGACGCTCTGAGAAATTTTCAGCTCTGCTAACCCAAGAGAATCGAATGGCATATCCAACTTCCTCTTCCACGGAGATGCATTCAAAACTTGCAATTACTCTACTCCTTCTTCATCTTTAATAACTGATTCCCCTATTAAGGATCTCTCTAAAGTATTTGACTTTGGCAATTGCTCAGGCTCTGAATTCATGATAGAGTCGACCCACTCTACTTTAAAGCACTCCTCTTTAGCTGTGGGTAACTTTATTGCCTTGAACACATTAAAAGTGACCTTTTGATTGTGAACCTTTATCGTAAGCTCTCCTTTTTGAACATCAATCAAGGTTCGGCTAGTAGCCAAGAATGGTCTTCCCAAGATTATGAGAATCTTCTTATCCTCCTCGAAATCAAGAATTACAAAATCAGCAGGAAAGATGAGTTTATCCACCTTGACCAAAACATCCTCCACAATACCGTGTGGATATGTAATAGAGCGATCGGCCAACTGCAAAGTCATATAAGTAGGTTTAGGATCAGGTAAGTCCAACTTCTTGAAGATTGACAAAGGCATCAGAATGATGCTAACTCCCAAGTCACATAAGCATGGAAATAACACAGGAACCTATGCTAGAATGGCAAGTTCTAAATCCTTAAATTCACTGTCGCTTCATTAAAGATTAACATGTTATCTTATAAGTTCGCGACGCTCATAAGAAGAATAAGAACAACCAATACTAGGTTATCATACAATCACCACACACTAAGGCATCGAAACAAATTAACTAAATAAATCCGTTAGAACCCCATGATAACGATTAGCCCATAATCAGACTCATCATTAACGTGGATTTCGATGAAATCATGGTATAATAAACGTAGTCCTTATAAAACAAATAATAAACAAAGTACATAATCCAGAGTATTAGGTTCAATAAAACAAGAAACTAGCATCCAAGATTACAACTTAGAACAAAGATTCACAAGAATAAACTAGATCTTCTTCGCTTTCGTTGAATTATGCTATAGGTCTTCTTGTCATCTTCTTCTTGAGCTCCGTTACGAAAAACGTCTTTTTGTTGTCATTAAATAGCAACCCAATTAATCGAAAAGCCCAGAAAAATAGTCTTATAATTGAAACAGGAATCTGGGGCGCGCTGTATTTCTGTTCCTCAGGTACGGTCGCCCGCTATGACAGCGCAGGCACGCCGGTCTTCAGGAAAAAAATATTTTTTCTTCTTTTCTTGCTACAATGAGTTGGTCTTTCACGAGCCTTTATTCTTAGACACCATTCTAACACCATATCAGCATCAAATCAATGCTAATTCACCTGTATTCCTGATTAATGTCTGAAATACAAAAATACATTAAAACACATTAAAACACCAACAACTTGAGTACATATACATCAATTCAAAGCTTTATGGAGCGTTATAAAGGGTCATAAATTCCACTCAAGTGTCAATTCTCTTAGTGAACTTGGGATGTTTAATGTTAGGGCAAAAATACGCGCTAAAATTCATTCAAGTATACGCGTTCGCAAGTAGTATAAGATATAGATCAGATTCATACCCACAGAGACTGGTTAGGGTTAAGTTTAATTTATGCAGTTATGCAATAATGGTATGGCTATCATTCAATGCTAAGACAATTAACAAGTTGGGTTTTGATTAAACTAAGAGATTATACTAATTAGCATTAACTAAGAGAATTGAGGTTGAATTACTTATATGAGATAAACATGGGATTTTAAATTCATTACTACTTCATTCAAAGTCATTATTCTTAACCTTAGCATGCAATGGTGATGACACTAATCACATACCACGAAACTAGTAAATGCCAACTTTCATTGTACGAATACCCTACTACCAAGCATCCAAAAAAGAGATAGAAATTGAATAGACACTAATTATGCTTAGTGCTTATATGTCTATAAGAATTGAAAATATAACGGTTTAATGCGCAAGTTATCTATCGTGATTACATAGGGCAAGTAAGATGGGTGAAATTACCTATGAATCATGCATAACAATAACACATGTATCTATGCTAGCATGGCAAGTTCTAAACCTCGATATTCAATGTCGCTTCAATAGAGATTAACACACTATCTTATATGTTAGCTACGCACATAAGACGAATAAGCAAAACCAATACTAGGTTATCATACAATCACCACACACTAAGGTATCGAAACAATTTAACTAAAGAAATCTAAAAATAAATTCTCTAGAACCCCACGATAATGATTAGTTCATAATCGAACTCATCATCACCATGGGTTCCAATGAAAGCATGATAATAAACAATATAAGAGTACTAGGGTTTAAAGAAAAATCGAAAAAAACATCCAAGTATCGCCTAAATTAAAGAAAATAAAAATCTTCTTCTATGTAGGCATCTCATACTCTCTAGGTCTTCTTAAAACTTGTTAGGGCGAAAACACGCACTAAAATTCACGCAAGTATACGCGTTCGCAAGTAGTATAAGATATAGATCAGATTCATTCCCACAGAGAATGGTGAGGGTTAAGTTTAATTTATGCACTTATGCAACAATGGTATGGCTATCATTCAATGCTAATTGATCAAGAATGGGCTCTCTAATACTCGAATTATTAAGTCCTAGAAGCTTTTATAGTCTAGGATCCGCTAACCTAACGCTCGCTACATGGGTATTATTGCATAAGTCTTTTGTGGACCTCATTCATTGCACGATCAAATAAGCATTTTTGTTATATATTATGTGATCAATAATAACATGAATCCTTGTATAACTCTAGTAGAATGAAGGTGTGTGAGTCATTATATGTTTAACATCTATTTTAATTATAAACTTTTTATTGGTTTTATGATAGATAAGTTATGATTATTGATCTAGTATCGAGAGTATTTCTGTTAAACATCCATACACGCACGTTTCTGGTTTGTGAGTTGGTTTGTGGGATTTATTCGAACTCTATTAAAAGTCATTGTATTTTTAGAGGCATTGGCTTATTCATTTGGTTATGGTTATTCTGAGGGGATCGATTGCATTATCATTTAGTTGCATTCACATAGTTCCATTCATGCTTTAGGTTTGTTTTGTAGTTTTGAGTTTGTTTATGCTTGAGGACAAGTATCGATTCAAGTTTGGGGGTTTAATAAGTGGATTTTATATCTACTTGGAACACTTCATTACAGGCTTAAGTTGGTGTTTTGGACTCAATTTGTTGGTATTTTTTATATATTTTTTTGTTATTATATTTCAGGCATCAGTTAAATAAAAAAAGGAGCTTTTCAAGGAAATATGATGAAAAGAGCTAAGAATTGGAAGCCAAGGCCATTCTCAAGTTATAGAGAATCTCGTTAGATTTGCGTGGGTAGTTGAATCACCTAATTCTGACGAGTAGAACTCAAGATACGGCTAAAAGAAGAAACTGCAGAAAAGTCTAGAAGTCAGGCGCGGCCGCCCCCAAAACCAGCGCGCCCGCGCTGACTTTCTTCCAAAATAGCGCGGCCGTCCCGCAAATCAGCGTGGCCTCCCCGTCCTGTTTCTACCCCAGAATCCTGATTTTAGTCGAAATTGAAGATATTAAGGGTCCTGGTCATCTTGGAGCCTATATATATCAATAAAAAGACGTTTTTAACAACAAGGAGGCATGGGAGAGCAATAAGAAGACCTAGAGAGCACGAGACTTTTAAGGAGAAGAATACTTTTGTTTTCTTTAATTTAGGCGATACTTGGATGCTTGTTTTCGATTTTTCTTTGAACCCTAGTACTCTTATATTGTTTATTATCATGCTTTCATGGGAACCCATGGTGATGATGAGTTCGATTATGTACTAATCGTTATCATGGGATTCTAACAGATTTACTTATGGGTTTCTATAGTTAATTTGTTTCAATATCTTGGTGTGTGGTGATTGATTGATATCCTAGTATTGGTTGTGCTTAATCGTCTTATGTGCGTAGCTAACATATAAGATAGCGTGTTAATCTCTATTGAAGCGAAAGTGAATATAGAGAGTTTGAACTTTCCATGCTAGCATAGGTTCGTGTATTTTTTATGCATGATTCGTAGGTAATTTTAACCATCTTACTTTCCCTATGTAATCACGATAGATAACTTGCGCATTAAATCGTTATGTTTTCAATTCTTATAGACATATAAGTACTAAGCATAATTGGTGTCTATTCAACTTCTATATCTTTTGTGGATGCTTGGTAGTAGGGTATTCGTACAAGGAAAGTTAGCGTTTACTAGTTTCGTGTTATCTGATTAGTGTCGTCACCATTGCATGCTAAGGCTAAGAACAATAACTTTGAATGAAGTAGTAATGAAGTTAGAATCCCATGTTTGTCTCATATAAGTAATTAAACCTCAGTTTTCTTAGTTAATACTATTTATTATAATCTCTAAGTTCAATCAAAGCCCAATTTATTAATTATCTTAACATTGAATGATAGCCATACCATTGTTGCATAAGTGCATAAATTAAACTTAACCCTAACCAGTCACTGTGGGAACGAATCTAATCTATATCTTATAATACTTGCGAACGCGTATACTTGAGTGAATTTTAGCGCGTGTTTTCGCCCTAACAAGTTTTTGATTAAATCTCAATAATAAACAAGTATGATAATGATCTAGCTCTAAAGCAATCTATAAGAGTTTGTGAAAATATTTGTTTCTGGCATGCAAATCAATTCATTAGGACTTAAACATCCCTCTATTCATCATCAATACACTCACATCAACATCAACCAATCAATCAGAAATAACTCAACCTAAGGGATCATGTTATATGCATGCAAAAGCAACTACATAGACTCACATAATAACATAAACAAAAATGTAAACAAATATGTCCTAAATGAACAATCATGCAAAAATATGAATGAACTACAACTAAACATGCAATATGAATCTATATGAATCTATATGGACACACACTACTAATTCTTACATTATCACCCCCACACTTAAAATTTTCAATGTCCTCATTAAAGGTAATAATAAGGATTTCAGGCATACCTAGTTAGCGGGAGGATCACCCTCTTCGGATGGAGGATCAGGTGGCCAATCAACCTCGACACCAGTGTCTCGGAAAACAGTACCGAGAGCGTGTGTCAAATCTACAACAAAATGACAGTGAATGTCATGCATGGCCTCCATACGCCTAGTCAATCGCTTGTACTGCGCATCACCAACTTCAGTCCTATCACTCCCTGTTGCGCATGAGAAGAACCCTCTTTAGGCACTGGAGGATCCGTTCGGCTACGCTCTACATCATCAAAAATATATCCTAAGCCCTTATCATGGGGTGTACCTAAGAATGCATAACTCATGTGATCTGGTAGTGGGTTAAGCTCAAGTGTGGAAACATCTTCAATAGACGGCTCGAGATGATCCTGAGAAATTTTCAGCTCTGCTAACCCAAGAGAATCGAATGGCATATCCAACTTCCTCTTCCACGGAGGTGCATTCAAAACCTGCAACTGCTCTACTCCTTCTTCATCTCCAATAACTGATTCCCCTATTAAGGATCTCTCTAAGGTATCTGACTTTGGCAATTGCTCAGGCTCTGAATTCATGACAGAGTCGACCCACTCTAGTTTAAAGCACTCCTCTTTAGCTGTGGGTAACTTTATTTCCTTGAACACATTAAAAGTGACCTTTTGATTGTGAACCTTCATCGTAAGCTCTTCTTTTACACATCAATCAAGGTTCGGCTAGTAGCCAAGAATGGTCTTCCCAAGATTATGAGAATCTTCTTATCCTCCTCAAAGTCAAGAATTACAAAGTCAGCAGGAAAGATAAGTTTGTCAACCTTGACCAACACATTTTGCACAATGCCTTGTGAATATGTAATAGAACGATCGGCCAACTGCAAGGACATATATGTCAGCTTCAGATCAGGTAGACCAAACTTCTTGAAGATAGACAAGGGCATCATATTGATGCTAGCTCCCAAATCACATAAACACTTGTTGAATGACAAGTTTTTGATGGTGAAAGGAATAGTGAAGCTTCCAGGATCTTTAAGCTTTGGAGGCAACTTCTGTTGATGCACAGCACTGCATTCCTCCATTAGAGCAACGATCTCTAATTCATCGAGCTTCAATTTCCGAGAGAGAATACCTTTCATAAACTTTGCTAGCTAAGCATCTGTTCAAGAGCTTCAGCGAAAGGTATATTGATGTGAAGTTTCTTGAATACTTCCAAAAACTTAGCAAATTATTTATCCAACTTCTGCTTTTGCAACCTTTTAGGAAAAGGAGGTGGAGAATAGAACTGTTTCTCCCCTGTATTACCCTCAGGAGGAGTGTGTTCCATAGTTTTCTTCCTTGATTCCACTTATGCTTCCTTCTGTATATCTTCTTTATACTAAATAACATTAACTAAGAGAATTAAGGTTGAATCAACTACAAATCAATGTCTACATGCATGCTTTCTGTCACAAGTTGAGCCTAAGAAAACTGAGGAAGCCCTACTTGATCCTGATTGGATATCTGCTATGCAAGATGAGCTAAATCAATTTCAAAGGAACAAAGTTTAAAAGTTGATTCCTGCACCAAAGAAAAGAAGTGTAATTGGAACAAAGTGGGTGTTCAGGAACAAAATGGATGAAAATGGGATTGTGACAAGAAACAAAGCAAGGTTGGTTGTAAAAGGCTACTCACAAGAAGAAGGAATTGATTATGATGAAACTTTTACTCCAGTTGCAAGACATGAAGCAATAAGAATCTTTCTTGCATTTGCTGCACATTCAAACTTTAAGGTGTATCAAATGGATGTGAATAGTGCATTCCTAAATGACGAGTTGGAGGAAGAAGTTTATGTACAACAACCACCTGGCTTTGAAGATCCTGAATTTCCAGATTTTTTCTACCAACTTCTAAAGGCTCTCTATGGACTAAAGCAAGAACCTAGATCATGGTATGACACACTGTTAGAATTTTTGATTAAACATGGAATTACTAGAGGAACTATTGTTAAGACTCTCTTTTACAAGCAACATGGTGATATGATCCTAGTTCAGATATATGTGGATGATATCATTTTTGGCTCTACTAATGAAAAGCTATATCAAAGATTCTCAAAACTCTTGCCGAGTGAATATGAAATGAGTATGATGGGAGAGTTAAGTTACTTTCTTGGACTTCAAGTTAGTCAAAGAAGTGATGGAATCTCCATCAGCCAAACCAAGTATGTTAAAGATTTATTGAAGAAATTTGGTATGGTTGATTGTTCACCTGCATCTACACCTATATCTAGAGCTACTAAGTTGGATGAAGATAAGAAAGGAAAAAGTGTAGACATTTCAGGTTATAGAGGAATGATTGGATCTTTGCTATATTTTCCTGTTATTAGACCAGACATTGGGCCTATTTGGCCAATAACACGTAAGTCACTTATTGACTTATAAGCCCGTAAGTATTTATTGAGGAGTGTTTGTGTACCTAACTAATAAGTCGGATTTTCAACTTATAAGCTGATAAGTTGAATATTAGTAACGACGTACTTTTTCTCAACTTATTTTGATTTTTTACCTTTTTATTAATTTTAATTTAAAAAATATATATTTTTAAATATTAATCTAATCTAAAATTCATGAAATAATATGATTATATTTAAAAATTATTTATTTTGATTTATTTAAATAAAAAAATTCTGACTTATAAGTGAAATTATCCAAACACTTACATAACTTATAAGTATTTATCTACTTATTACTTATAAATTACCTATTCATTTTAAGTCATAAGTTACTTATTTTAAGATTTTCCAAACGGGCACATTATATTTGCAACTTGTCTGTGTGCAAGATTTCAAGCCAATAAAAAAGAATCACGTTTGATGGTTGTGAAGAGAATTTTCAGATACCTAAAGGGGACTCTAAACTTGGGATTATGGTATCCTAAGGGCACAGGTTTTGAAGCTGTTGGATACACATATGCAGATTTTGCTGGATACAGGGTTGACAGAAAGAGCATTAATGAAAGCTGTCAATTTCTTGGACAAAGACTTTATCCTGGTATAGCATAAAACAATAATCTATGTTAACTTCCACAGCTGAGGATGAATACATAGCTGTTAGAAGTTGTTGTGCACAAGTACTTTGGATTAGAAATCAGCTAATAGATTATGGTCTAGTGTTACACAAAATTCCAATTATGTATGACAATACTAGTGATATATCTGTTATTCCCAAATAATCTAACAATGAATTACAGAAGGGGGGTTGAATATAATTCTGGTTTCTTTTTTATTTTGAGGACTATTCCTTCTTAAATATATAACTGTGTTTGATTTAGCTAAAGTGCGGAATGAAAAAATTGAAGAAATCAAACACAAAGTAATTAAACACAAGTATTTAAAAACTTTCTGGTGGATTGAACTTTTCCACCATATATATATATATATAATCGAGAACTCTGTGATGCAAGGTTTGCACACCGCTGCTTACAAGTAAAACTACAAACTTCAAAGAATTTTTTTACAGATTTTGCTTTTTCTATTTCTCTAGTTGAATATTTGCTTCTTTGATTGAAATCACTATTTTTCTACTTGCTACACTTGGTTTATATATCACCAAGTTACATGATAAAAAGACAAACAAATAAGATAAAATGGTTCTTAGTCTAATTATATGCTTCTTCATTTCTTTATTCAACATTTTTTGAATATCTTCAAGTTAGCATGAAAATGAAAATGCTTCTTTGATCTCTAAAACCTGTGAATAGGCTGCCACATTCCATTTACATCTAATCAACCCATGTGACTGTCAAGTCACTATCAACTGCAATTTGAATTAGAACGTTCGTTGAAACTTTATTGGATCATCCTTTAAACTGTGTTGAATCATCCGTCGAAGCTTCATTAGATCATCCATTGAATGTGACTTGGGTCATCCGTCGAAACCTTGTAGAATCATCCATTGAAAGTATTCCATAACAGTTAACTCTATTTCACTTATGCAAGATTACAAGGCATCTAATATTTACAATTAGCCAACCTATCTTGCATATCAAACTAGTAGTCAACATGACTTTGAATATCCTACAACTTCTAGAACTCTAAGGTATTGAAGAATGCAGAAATGTGTTACAAGACTTATTGATACATAAGCTACTCTCTCAATGGATGTTAAAGTGATCATCCGTTGAAAGCTACAAATTCACTAAATTAAATATACTAAGGTGTTTTATTTAACTTAACATCAAGTACACGACATATTCCTAACAATCTCCTTCAATTTATGTCTACTAGAATTGTAGGCATAAATTAAGAGAAACTTGATGATAAAAAACCACCTTACGAATATAGACTGATTTATAGTTGATATTAAAAATTCTGTAGAGGAAGGTTTATAGAGAATCTCACAAGCCATTTTCAAGGTGCTCCTCTAGACTGAGCAAATTTAACTTATTTCTTTGACTGTCTGAACTTCTTTCCCATTTTCTTATTGTTCTCTTCAATCTGGTTTTGAAATTACCTGTAGAATTCAGATTCATCTTCATTAGTACGATCCAACATCTTTTGCATCTCCATGAGATTTCCATTGCATGAAATCTTCAGTCGGTCTTCTAATATGAAGAATCTTCTAATGCTCTTCTCATCCTTGAACTCCAATATCCAGTATGGTCTCAAATTCACTCTATCTCCATTGAAGTGAATAGTCAAGACTCTTGGGAGTGCATTTGGATCTCTTCTTCTATTCATTATCTCCTCAATTTTATCCAAGACCATCTTTTTGGAAATAATGTTGAACCCAAAGTTCTTCTTTATTGAGGAGAAAATCTTTACCAGAACAAAATAGCCTTCATTGAGAACTCTGTGAAGAGGCCAAGTTAGTTCTTTTCCACCCTTATACCTGAAGACCAATCTCTCTAGAAGATGATTGTAAGCATCAATAACTATTACTTCTTCTAGCTCATCCAGATAGAGATTTGGTTCTGAAAATTCCTTGATATCATAAATGAATAGTTGATCTCCCTTGTTGACAGTTGGTTTGGGTTTGGCTAAGTCTTTGGATTGAAATTTGATAGGCTTGGCCTTTTTGATTGCTTTTGGCTTTGTTATCCTTGGTTTGGTTTGGATTAGAATGTTTAGATCAGGGAGTGGCAGGCTTTTCCAATCTATAGGTTCATCCTTGGGAATTATGGGTTCACCATGGAAGTTTGTGTCAGAATAAACCTTGAATTCAGCCTGCTCCATTGTGGGCATGGCTGGTTGACTTGAAGTGGTAGATTGGGTTGACATGTATTCTTCCTTGTCTTCATCAAAATCCAGCTTCCTCTTTGGTCTGAATTTCAGTCTTGGTTTCTTTATTTGCTTTGGTTCTTCTTGCTTTTCTTGATTCAGAGACTCAACTATCACAGTATGCATTTTAGATTCTGTGGTTGCAGGATTCTTAGCTTGGTTATTGGCATCTAAAGCAGCTTGCTTTTGCTGTTGTTTGAGCCTCACCTTATCTTCTTTCTTAGCTTCTGCAAACTGTGGATCTCCAGCCATCATACAGATCAATTTGTCGTTCCTGTAGATTTTAGAAATTCTTTTCTTCAAGAGTGATTGTCTGGGATCTTTGAAATAAGCAATAGATCTTCCAAGCAGCTTCTTTTCATCAGGCTTGGGAGTTTTATAGACTAGGTCCAATGGATTTTTGCTTGAATTCTTTGGATAGTTTCTATTTGGCTGAAAAATCACATTGGGCTGTTGAGATTTTCTTGCTGAGGGTTGACCCCTTTCCATGTCTTCTAAGCTCATTTCATTTATTGAAATTGGTCTCAATTGAGAGAAATGTGAGAAATATTTCACAACTTTGTCTTGTTTCTCAATTGGACCAAAATTTTTCTCAATATTCTCATCAAGCTTCTTCCATTTTTCTTTCAGCTCTAGTTCAACTACTGCTATCTTGTTCAAGTCAATGGTGTCAAGAACTGGTGGCTTAGAGAAAGTAATTTTTGGAACAATCACTTTACTGACTTGAATGTTGTGCACTTTCTCCCCCTCACTAAGTGGAATGATTGCAGTTGTTTCCCCTTCACTAACTGAGACAAGTACATCTTTCTCCCCCTTTTTGTTAGCATCAAGTTGAGCAGGGTTGGAAGTTTGTGCAGCCACCAATTTCTGAAGAAAGAGTGTCTAGTGAACTTGGTTGAGTTGGATTTTAGTAATAGAAGTTTCTAGGGCATTCAGCCTAGTGTCCAAAGAATCAACCTTGCTAGTTAAGTCAGAATCTTTCCTGAGTTGCATGTTGATATCTCTAATTGTAGTGTCAGCAAAAATATACTCCAATCTTTCAGTGATGTCCTTCTTGGCTTGTCCAATTTCTGTCTTGATCTCAGACACATCTTGACTTTATTTAGAGATTGGATTTTGTGCAAATTAAGAGACTCAAGGTGTGCTTGGAGAAGACTCTTGGTGTTAGCATCTGTAGTAGTTTGGAAAGCTGTCTGAGTCTGATGGATTATATGGAATAGAGTTGATTTGAAGTGATGCTTACTGCAGTCTTTGCTAAACATCCATGCTGGAGTGTTTGTGCTTGAGCTAGGACCTGCATCTTCCCCTATGTCCATGAAATCCTCTTCATCATTAGAAGCATCCCTAAATGTGCCACTAGAATCTAACTCAAAATCATCACCAGCTGTAGGTGGAAGTGAGTTGATTGCATCATTGGCCCTAAGCATTGAAGCTGTTGTGTGCACCAAGTTTAGTATTCTCTCAGCAGCCTCATTGTCCTGTTCAGCCAATGTTTGATAAGCTGGAACAGGGTGAGTAAATGCCTCAGCTTCATAAGAGATAGAGTCTAAGACAACTTGATATTCTTGCTGAAATAACTGCTTCTTTTTAGCCTCATTGACATCCCTTAACTCACTAAGAATGGGCTCTTCCCATTCTTCTGTACCTGATTTTCTCTCATGTTCTCTATGTTCTTGCATCAAGGGCTCCCCTTGGCTTCCAACCCTCACACCCTCACTTTCACCATCTAAGGTGGGACTCCTCTCACTCTCTTTTGCCAAGCTGGAAGAAATAGCATTAGTTCACTCTTTTCCTCTCTTTTTTCCTGAGAGCAACTCAGCCTCTCACTCTGTTCACTCCCTTCCCTCAATCCTAAGAGTGATTGTACAACTATTATATCATCTGAACTTATAACAATTGTTGAAATTTCAAGTGGTGCAGTGATATTTAACGGATGAGAGATATCCGTCGAGATAGTAGTTGAGAGTTTCAACGGATGATTGCTATCAAGCACATCCGTCGAGATACAATCACTAGTCGACGGATGAAGAATATCCGTTGAGAGAGTAAAAATGAAAGGGTTTGGAGTTGAAACTAATGTAGAATCTGTGGTGATTGATTTGAGATTTTGCACAGATTTCTCAGTGGAATCAGAAAGAAAAGGCAAGTGAGCCAACAAATCATCCAAGAGATGATGCTCACTTGCTTGAGATTTTGGCTTCTCCAATAGAGTTAAAGATGGAGAATCAGGAGTTGATGTGTGAATCATGTCTATATCCCAAGAGTTGGTGGGTGAGTTTTGTGTGTGAGGTGCTTCTATTGTAAGAGATTTTGGCTGTGACTCCACATTTATTGGAGCCACATCAATTTGACTTTGAGAAGGTGCTATAACTCAGTCTTTGACTGCATTTTGCACAGTGTGTGCATCCTGTGTATCCCCATGTGTTTTAGATTTCTTCTTTTTTGTGTAGGTTTGAGATAGGTCTGTGTCCCTAACCCTTTTGGCCTGTGCTCTTGGCTAAAAGCTTTGTTCAATAGTCACATCCTTTTGGGAGGATGCAACTAGTTATGAGCTAGATTCCTTATTAAGCACTACAGTTTGTTGGGAAACTGCAGAGTGGCTAGGCTGTGTTACACACACCTCTCCCTCCTTATCCTTAGGGTTTCTTTGATGTTCACCCTGTCCCTCACCAAGCTTATTTCCCTTCACACTCCCCTCTTTGATTTTAGTATATTTTGAAACTAGTCCCTTTTGAGAGGAACTAGAGTAGGGTCCTTGAGACTTGGATTTACAAACTTTGGGTTTAGTGGCTGGGGTAGGTATCTGTTGGGGTAAAATCACAGATGTCAGAGCCACAGTTGTCTGCAAAGAAACTTGTGGTAAAGAAGTAGCAGAGACAGAATTATTTACCTCACTTACCTGAGGCCCCTCCATGATTGGCAGGTAGATTAGAGGAGCCTCACTGAGGTTGTCTACCCTATTCAAATCAGCAATATACTATTCTTTCTTGAACCCAAAAATCAAGCTTGTTGATTGGGTTCTCAATGATAAGATTCTCAGAAACAAAGTTAGGTAGTAACATAAAGAATCTAGCATAGTATATGTTTTTAGATCTTTTCTTAATGTCTCCTAGCTTATAACCTAACTCATACAGAACAGACTCACTTAAAATTATGATACTTATCACTAAACAACATATACAACATGTTAACAAGTGAATAAGTCACAACATCAAAATTACTAATTTTTCCAGATAAAACTATAATAAAAGAGTCACAGAGAAAGCTCTACTCCTTTCTAAGGCATTTTCTCCTAACCTCACCTAGCTTGGCAGGGTCAAAAGAATAACCCATATAAATAAGCATAGAGCTTACATCTGTGTCTGTGTGTGAAACTAGTGTATTATTCTCAGGCAATTGGAAATATGCTCAAATTATATCAGTATTTATGCATTAATTATTACCTTTAAGAGTGAAGGTAATAGTTTTGTCCTGTGAGTTGTAAACAGCAGTAGTCCATATGTCTTCAACCACTTCACAATAGATGACAGGAGACTCCAGCATAGCATAGTTTAGTTTGCAACTTTGAATGAAATCCATCATTTTTGATAGTCTTTAGAGGCAACAATCTCCTTGTTCACCAAAGCTACGAAGTTGTTCTGTTCATACAAAAACCCAGTTTGTGACATGATCTTGACTACTGGTGCCATTGCTGAGAGTTAAAGTAATCGCAGAGAAAAAGGTTTTTGCTTGGAGACAAAAGAGTTAGAGAAATTGCTTGAGAAAGATAAAAGTAAAAATGAAAAATAAATAGGCTTTTATACTTTCTCAGAAATAAATGGTTAAAAAGTAAAAAGTAAAATTAAAGTAACCAATGAAATTAGCCTAAAATAGCCATTAAACAAATAAAATGCCGAATTCTAATGATTATCCATCAAAATATACTTACAGGCGGATAATGCCTAGAATTAACGGCTAAGATTGAGAGCAATTCGACGGATACGAATTAAACAATTATCCATCGAGACAAAAGTACCCAGAATAATATTTGATATTTTAACGAATGATAGAATTCAACGGATGTTCATTTTTAACGGATAATGAACATCCGTCGAGATGTAAATTCTGACTTGGCCAAAATTTCACCTTTGACAAGAAGCATCAAATTTTATTCTGGTTGCATTTTAAATTGCTTAGACATTAAAACAAATTATGAATAAATAAGCATACCTAACTCACTTACCAACCTAGTAAAGGTGGATTCATCAAGTGGCTTGATGAAGATGTCTGCAAGTTTCTTCTCACTTGAAACAAAATGAGGTTCCACAGTACCATTCATGATAATGTGCTTGGTCCTTGAATGCTGTACTGGATTTTCAGTAATTACAATGGCACTAATTTTATCACAGAAAATAGGAATATTATCCACCTGTAGACCATAGTCCAACAGTTGATTTTTCATCCATAAAATATGTGCACAACAACTACCAGCAACAATATATTCAGCCTCAGCTGTAGAAGTAAGGACTGGATTTTACTTTTTACTGAACCAGGATACTAGCTTATTTCCTAAAAATTGACAGGTTCATGTAGTGCCTTTTATATCAATTTTACAACCTCTATAATCTGCATCTGAATAACCAGTTAGATCAAAACTAGAATCTCTAGGATACCAAATGCCAAGTTTTGGTGTTCCTTTGAGATTTCTGAAAATTATCTTAATAACTATTAAATGAGATTCTCTAGGATCATCCTGAAATCTAGCACAAAGACAAGTAGAAAACATTATATGTGGCCTAATGGCTGTTAAATATAAAAGTGAGCCAACCATGCCTCTATAGTTTGAAATATCCAAAAACTTTTTAATAGTATTTAATTCAAGTTTAATGGCAGTGGCCATGGGAGTTTTTGCAGATGTGCAATCCATTAAGTCAAAATTCTTTAAAAGATCATAAATATATTTGATTTGACTGATGAATATTCCATCACTAACTTGCTTAACTTGTAAACCAAGAAAGTAAGTTAGTTCTCCCATCATGCTCATTTCATATTTGCTTTGCATCAATTTGGCAAACTTTTTGCAAGTTTCTCATCTGTAGAGCCAAATATAATATCATCTACATAAATTTGAACAAGTATAATAGAGCCATTAACATTTCTAAAGAATAAAGTTTTATCTACTCTTTCAAAAAAATAAAGTTTTATCAACAGTACCTCTTATGAAATGGTTTTCTAAGAGAAACTTTGACAAAGTGTCATACCAGGCTCTAGGTGCTTGCTTCAATCCATAAAGTGCATTCAAAAGATAGTAGACATATTCTGGAAAGTTGGGGTCTTCAAAACCAGGAGGCTGACTGACATAGACTTCCTCCTCCAAATCTCCATTTAGAAATGCACTTTTAACATCCATGTGATAGACCTTGAAATTGGCATGGGCTGCATAGGCTAGAAAAATTCTGATGGCTTCAAGTATTGCAACAAGAGAAAAAGTCTCATCAAAATCTATTCATTCTTGTTTACAATAGCCCTTAATAACCAATTTGGCTTTATTCCTGACTACTGTGCCATTTTCATCCATCTTGTTTCTGAATACCCACTTGGTGTCAATAGGATTCTTTCTTTTATGCTTGGGTACTAGCTTCCAAACTTTATTCCTTTCAAATTGGTTTCGCTTCTCCTACATAGAAAAAACTCAATTACGATCCAACAGAGCTTCTTCTACCTTTTTAGGCTTTTCCTGAGACAGGAAGCTGTTGTATAGACATTTTTCCTGAGTTGATTTCCTTGTTTGCACTCTTGAAGATGCATCACCAATAATTAATTCAAATAGGTGATCTCTAGTCCATTTTCTCTGTAATGGTAGATTAGCTCTAGATGAAGAGACCTCATAGTTGTCTTGATGTGTGACTGAATTTTGATTAGAAGAAAATCCCCCTGAGTTTATGGATCTTTAACTTGAAGTTTGGGTTCTTTCTGATTGTGATCTGTATTGGCTTTCAACTCATATTGATGGCTCAGCGGATGTTGATCTTTGCCTGTCGACGGATGATGCAGATTGTCTCTCAACGGATGATGCACCTGGTCTTTCGACGGATGTTGAATTATGTGCTTCATTTGGTGTAGATTTTTCTGCATTATCCTTAAATATTGTTTCTTGATCACTTTCATCATCACTATCATCACAAATCATCTCAACATTTTCAAATTTGAGGCTTTCATGTAAATCTCCATCTTGCAATCCTTCAATCTTCTTATCATCAAACACAACCTTTATATATTCTATAACTATGTTGGTTCTGAGATTGTAGACTCTGTATGCTTTTCCAACTACATACCCAACAAAAATGCCTTCATCTGCTTTGGCATCAAACTTTCCATGCTGCTTAGTTTGATTCCTTAAGATATAGCATTTACAGCCAAAGACATGAAGAAAGTTTAATGTTGGCTTCCGATTCTTGAATAATTGGTAGGGTGTCATGCATTTTGCATGATTGACCAAAAAAATATTCTGAGTGTAGCATGCTGTATTTACAGCTTCTGCCCAAAAGTATGTTGGTAACTTTGATTCTTCTAGCATTGTTCTTGCAGCTTCAATAAGAGATCTATTCTTCCTTTCCACTAGTCTATTTTGTTGTGGGGTTCTTTGCTGAAAACTCATGCATGATTCCATTTTCTTCACAAAATAATCTCATAACAGAATTCTTGAACTCAGTTTCATTGTCACTCCTGATTCTTCTAACTTTGAGATTATGATGATTGTTGACTTGCCTTATGTGATTGATGATGAGACAAGTGACAGATTCTGCATTAGATGAGTTGAAGTCAGCTAGATACACATTTCCTTTCCTCACTCCAGTGAGAACCACTTTGTTGTTTTTCTTGTTGGTCACAACACAGACTTCAGAATTAAATGTTACTAAGTTGCCCTTGTCACAAAGCTGGCTGATACTCAACAGATTATGCTTGAGTCCATCCACTAGGGAAACTTCCTCAATGATGACATTGTCTTTAGAAATCAAGCCATATCCCACAGTATAACCCTTGTTGTTATCTCCAAAAGTGATACTTGGGCCAGCTCTCTCCTTGAACTCAATGAGCAGGTTAGAGTCTCCAGTTATGTGCCTTGAGCACCCACTATCCAAGTACCAATGATTCTTTCTATTTCCCTACACACAATAAAATCAAATCAAGTTAATTTTGGTACCCAAGTTTCCTTGGGTCCTGCTTTGTTAGCCTTTTTCTTAGGTTTGTCATTTGACTTAGGTATATGAGATTCATCCTTAGTCATTAGAGTAGAACCTTTAAAACCATTCATAATTACAGAATTATCATGCACAAGCTGGTTAACATGGAAAGTCATATTCTGTGCAAACATGTTATTCCAGTAAGGTAAGCTAAATGGCATTTGACGTATACTAAATGCAACATAGTAAGGATTTTATGCAAATGGCATATTAGCAAATTATGCATTCAAATTATGTGCAGACATAACATTCATATGCATTGTAGGTATGTTAGGAAATGAAGAAGGTGCAGACATGGGTGTAGGCATAGCAAGTTTGCAATTAACAGATAAATGATTAACACGACCACTCTTCACACATATTTTTCTAGGTGCATATTTATTAGGTGTGTAGTTGTTATGTTTGTTAATTCCCACTTTCCCATTCTGATTGTTTTTCCTTTTAGATTCTGCTCTAACTTCAATTTTCTCCAATCTGTCATTCAATTGCTTGATTGACAGATGCCTTACATTTACTCTCTTGTTCTTTTTCACTTGACTTGTTTCTCCTGGAATAAAGTTCTTAGAAACTGATCCATATTTCTCATTTAACTTAGCTAGCTGGGATTTACTAACTAGCTTTCTTTCACTCAACGTATGTGGTTCCTTGTCTTTCGACGGATAATTCTTTTGAACATTCGATGAATAATCTTCATTATCCGTCGAATCCACATCCGTTGAAAGTCCTTCTTCCAAGTTAGGATTCAGTTTCTCCTTGCTCCTTTTCCAGGATTCATCACATAAAGATTCTATACCTTGAACTTTATTAATTTGAGCATGGACATCTCTATATGATTTCCATGCCTTAATTACTTCCTGTTCTCGTTCAAGTTGCTTTCTTAAAATCTCGTCTTTCTTTAAAGATTCAGTCAGTTCATCTTTTGCAATCTTGCACTCCATCTTCAGTTTCTCAAAATCAACAAATTGAGTTTCTAACACATTGTTTCTTTCACTCAAAAACAAAATTTTCACTTTAATCTTAGTGTTTTCTTCTTTAGTGAGAGATTTGTGTGTAACGCGCAAATGATAAAATTTAGTAGACATGTCATTTATAG
This sequence comes from Apium graveolens, assembly GCF_009905375.1. Lineage (NCBI taxonomy): Eukaryota > Viridiplantae > Streptophyta > Magnoliopsida > Apiales > Apiaceae > Apium > Apium graveolens. The sequence continues at coordinate 28,608,128 of NC_133648.1, read as the reverse complement.
CATCATTGCACTCAGCTTTAGTTAAATGTGCTAGGTTAGTGGTGATTACCTAATTACTGGATGAACTGACCTCTGTTTCATCTGATTTGGCCATAAGTACTAGATTAACATAGCTTGTATCCTCATCCTCTTCTAATCCATCAGCAGCCCAGTCATTTTCCTGAGTTAGAAAGGCCCTTTCCTTCTGTTTGAGAAACTCAAAGTATTTCTTTTTGTAATCAACATGCTCAAACTTCTTTCTATCAGAATCAGGCTTTCTACACTTACTTGCAAAATGACCACTTAAGCCACACTTGAAATATTTAAATTTTGACTTGTCAACCATGTTTCTATTTGACTTGGATGCTCCAAAATTCTTCTTGAATTTGAGCTTGGAAAACCTTCTGGATAGAAAAGCCAGATGCTCATCTATGTCATTCATATCATCTTGACCAAGATGGTCTTCATGTTCAGCTATTAGCCCCTTTCCTTTTCCTTCACAAACTTTAGGGTTTGGTGCAGATTCCACATCTTCTACCTTTATCTCTTTCTCTCTCTCTCTTTCTCAACAACCAATGCAATGGATCCTCCCTTATTTCTTCCTCTCTCAAGCTTCTCATCTTGCTCTATTTCAAGCTCATAGGTCTTTAGAATCCCATACAGTCTGTCCAAGGTAAATTTCTTGTAATCTTGAGAGTTTCTTAGTGAGACTGTCATAGGCTTCCATTCCTTTGGTAGAGATCTAAGGAATTGGAGATTTGAATCTTTTATCTGAGAGATTGTTCCATGAAGCTTTAGAGCATTTAGCAGTTTTTGAAATCTACTAAAATTGTCAGTGAGTGACTCACTTTCTTCACTATAAAAATGCTTATATTGCTGAATCAAGAGTTGTATTTTATTTTCCCTTACTTTCTAAGTTCCATCACATATAACTTGAATTGTATCCCAGACATCCTTAGCAGTTTTGCAATTGATGATGTTGTCAAACATGTCACCATCAACACCATTAAACAAAATGTTCATAGCCTTCTTATCCTTATGAACTTGTTCAATATCTGGATCCGACCATTCTGCTCTAGGCTTTGGGATAGCTGGCTCATTTCCTGTAGCAGCTCTCATAGGGACATGTGGACCTTTCTCAATACAGTGCACATATTCTTCATCATGAGAGAGGAGATGCAGGTGCATTTTTACCTTCTAGCAGTTATAGTTGTCTTTGTCCAGAAATGGAATTTTTACTCCATCATCTTTTCTGCTCATCTTGTTAGTTGTTGTGATCTTTAAACTCTTTGTTCTTCAAGAGCTTACTCTGATACCAATTATTATTCCTAAAAAATATAACAATAAATTACAGGGGGGGTGAATGTAATTATGGTTTCTTTTTTATTTTAAGGATTGTTCTTTCTTAAATATATAACTGTGTTAGATTTAGCTAAAGTGCGGAATGAAAATATTGAAAAAATCAAACACAAAGTAATCAAACACAAGTATTTAAAAACTTTCTGGTAGATTGAACTTTTTCACCAAAGATATATATAAAATCTAGAACTCTGTGATGCAAGGCTTGCACATAGCTGCTTACAAGTAGAATTACAAACTTCAGAGAAATTCTTTACTGATTTTGCTTTTTCTATTTCTCTAGTTGAATGTTTGCTTCCTTGATTGAAATCATTATTTTTCTACTTGCTACACTTGGTTTATATATCACCAAGTTACATGATAAAAGGACAAAAAAATAAGACAAAATGTCTCTTAGTCTATTTACATGCTTCTTCATTTCTCTATCCAGCATCTTTGAATATCTTCAAGTTAGCATGTAAATGGAAATGCTTCTTTGATCTCTAAAACCTGTAAATAGGCTGCCACATTCCATTTGCATCTAATCAACCCATGTGACTGTCAAGTCACTATCAACTGCAATTTGAATTAGAACATCCATTGAAACTTCATTGAATCATCCGTTGAAAATGTGTTGAATCATCCGTCGAAGCTTCACTAGATCATCCGTTGAATGTGACTTGGGTCATCCGTCGAAACCTTGCAGAATCATCCGTTGAAAGTCTTTCATAGCGGTTAACTCTATTTTACTTATATTTACAATTAGCCGACCTATCTTGCATATCAAACTAGTAGTCAACATGACTTTGAATATGCTACAACTTCTAGAACTTTAATGTAATGAAGAATACAGAAATGTGTTACAAGACTTATTGATACATAAACTACTTTCTCAACGGATGTTAAAGTGATCATCTGTTGAAAACTACAAATTCACTAAATTAAATCTACTAAGGTGTTTTATTTAACTTATCATCAAATAAACAACATATTCCTAACAATATCTTTTGTGGCTAATCCAGTTAATCATTCTAGAACAAAGCAGATTGATGTAAGATACCATTTTATTGGAGAACATGCTACAAATGGTACAATTGAGCTCATTTTTGTTCCAAGAGAAAAATAGTTAGCTGACATTTTTACTAAACCTTTGGATGAAGCAACTTTCATTAGACTTGTAGGTGAAATTGGTATGCTTAATTTTTCATCCTAAAGGCAAGAACTCAGTTAATATTTTGCAGCAGTTTGATTTCTAATAAATCAAAAATAATTTGATTTTATTGGAAATTAACTGGAATATGAGTTATAAATATTTCAGAAATCTAGGTATATTTATTTTTCAAAATTCAAAATTTAGCTTGGAATTTTTCAATTCTAAGAAATCTGTCCAAATGTTAATTTACATTTTTAATATGTGAAATTAGCACAAGACAGAATCAAAAAGAACAAAAGTATATAGAGAACTGAGTTCTCGATAAGTCTAATTGAATTCTCGACAAGTCATTTTGAGACTTCTCGAGTGAGTTCTTGATAAGTCACTTTTCTGACTTCTCGAAGGACTTTTTGATTAAATTTATTATGACTTCTCGATAAGTCATTGTAGAGATATCGATAAGTGAAATTTCACAGAGTTCTCTACAAGTATAAATTTTAGACTCATCTACAACTTAGAACTGAAATAATTTAATTTAATAAATTATTTTGGTAAAATACTTTTGATAAAATCCCCCTGATTTTATTTTGATTTGTTCAAATAAAAATTGGAAAAATTCAGTCCATTCAGGACAAAATGGGTATTTATTTGACATCTCGATAAGTCATTTTCTAGTTCTCGATTAGAGTCAGGAAAATGACATATCGATATGTATCTATTCTCTCAACATGACTTCTCGATAAGCAAATTTCAAACTTTTATTTTGAGTTCTCGATAAGCCATTTACCTTTTACTATAAATACCCAGACATCTCGACATACACCTCTTTACGCCTTCGAGATCTCTAAATGACCTAATTTTTCCAAATCCAAACCGTTTTCTTTCATTTCAAGCTCTTTCTCTCTATTTTTTTTTACCCACTAAAATTTAAACACTTCAAATGGAATCAAACACAGTTACACCTTTTATCCCCAAATAAGGAACTAACTATCTTGCATTTACAGATGCAAATCAAGCTCCTAGTAGCTTCAAGAGCTTTGTGAAGTTTCTTCCTGAAACATACTTTTCAGGTGCTCTAACTGCAAATCCAATACTGTACTTGGATATTCTCAGGGATTTCTGGAACACAGCTGTGATAAGGATAGTGGTGCATGAGAACCAAGCTATGTCCATGGTAGTTAATTGCTCCATTCAAGGCCAACAGGTGGAGTTTTCTGAAGATGATGTCAATGTGGCTTTGGGCATCCAATTGACAATTTGGTGGAGGTTCCAACACAAGATGAGCTAGCTGTGTTCATGGACTTCATCAACTACAGTGAAAGAATCAACTTGGCTAGCCTGTATAAGAAGTACCCGAGGAGGGAATGGTCTTTCTTGTTTGATTCAATTGTGAGGGCATTCACCTGTAGGAAGACAGGATATGACAACATCTGTAAAAACCCGAATTTTTGACGTAGGTAAAAAACCTTTAAATTTTTGCGACCACACCATATATGAGTTTTTAATTTAAGATTCCGAGCTGATATTGTGATTATACGTACCAAATGAGTGTATATAAAAACCATTCATTTTCAGAGAAAACAAACTTTATAAAACGACCATATCTTACGGACTATCGAGGAATACGAGAATCACATTGCGATTAAGAATTCTACAAATTAAAATCCAAGTACAAGGTTTCAAAGAATAAAGGATTTATAAGAAAGGATTTACCCTGCGAATCACTTACGAAGATTTATTGCGAAAATGAATAAACGACCAGCGAATACGTAAGCGAATAAATAAAACGTATCAAACCATGCAAAATAATTAGTAAGAATGTAACCAAGTATTAGCAATAAAATAATTACTTAGCTAAGGAGAATTGTAATATCTTGGATATAACGTGTAATTATTTTTGCTGATAAATAAATATTCTGTATTTATTCTGTGATTATTCTGTGAATTAATTGTTAAGAGGTATATGTGTTTGGATATTTAAATATGATATAATTTGAGTATTTGTAATTTTTATATGTCCAAAATAAAGTGTAGATAATCGTCATATTTTTCTATTAATTTTTATGTTGTTTTATGATTATATAAAAGATTTATGGATTTAATAAATTATTTTGCCGAGTATTTATAAACTATTTTGTATAATCGGGAACCAACCGACTTCAACCGTTCTTACGTTTTTACAACCCGAAACTATTCCGAGAATTCCTTCCTAACCTAATTGCAATATTCCGAGCATTTTCCATGTTTTAACTTTTTCGATCTGGCGTACGGTTTTCCTCGTGCGGGTCTCGACGCAATATTTTCGATACAACATTCGTTTCGGTAAATTGATAAAACCCGTATTTTCGAGAAACGAGATCTTTTTATTAAACTATTATATTATCATCTCGTAGTACATGTAACCAAAGTGCTGAGACCAAGACCGCAGTACAAAATATATAGATTTGGATAATTATCCTAAAACTGATACCGTTTTGGATCTGTTTTCTCAAATAAATGTAATATTTTATATCCGGTATGATCCAACGGGGTACCAATATTCCGTAAATATAAATAGCCCTCAGTGTATTTTATTTTGTACAGAAAAGCATTTACAAAAAGTTAGTTATATAATTTTACAGAGAAAACCCTAATTTCATAGTAGTTTCTGAGAATCAAACAAACTTTTGAAGGTGTTATCGAACTCTGTTTGGAAAGCTCGAGTACTCAAAATGAAGGTCTTGAGGTGTACTATCAAATTCCAGAACTGGTTTTTGTGCAGAATCAAATGTTTATTTTTTATATTTTTATTTAATTTTGAATTATTTTGATTTAAAATATGAATTTTTGTTCAAGAGGTTGTTTGCATGATTTGATGATTGCATGTTGTAGAGGTTTTCTTCATGATTATTTTGATATATTATATGATTGATTTGGAGTTCAATAACATGCTCAAATCTGTGCTTTAATTTCGAATTTCAAAATTAGGGTTTATAACTCGTATATGAATATTTTCAATTGAAATTAGGGGTTTCTGTTCTAGGGGTTATTAGATTGATTGCTTGGTATGGTTTTGTAGAGCTTGGAAAGAGGAGTCGATTGGTGGTGGTCTCGTCAACAGACGATACTGGAATCGAGCTGGTCAGAGCAAGATAGAACTCGCCGTCCGGTGAGTTTTCTTCGAGCTTTTCCGTCCAACTTAAGGGTTATCTGTGTGATTTGATTGCATGGTTGTGTTCCTGATGTTGTATAATTGTGATCTAAAGGAGATGGTGGGGTGAGGATACCGGAATCGTGATCTCCGGCGAGGCAGGGGTGTTTTTCGGCGAACCTCTGTACAAATTACAGTTTATTACATGTAGTTTTAAAAACGATGAACTTTAATCCCTGTAGTTTCCAGAAGTTGCAAAAATAGGATTTCTGTTTTAAAAATATTTAAAAATCATATTTTCTATTTATTTTAATTAAAGAAATTCGATTTTAATTATTAAAAATTCTAAAAATTATTATTTTAATTCCAAAAATTATTTTTAATTCAAAAATAAATCTGAATTAATTAGTTAATTAATTTTAGTTGATAAATAATTAGTTAATTGGTCAATTAATTCAAAAATTAATTGATTAATTGATTTAATTAATTATTAATTAATTTTAATTAATTATTTAATTAGATTTAATTATTTGTTTTGATTTAAAAATTCTGAAAAATAGTTTCGAGCTTTAAATATTATTTTAAATTATTTTCAAGGCTCGATAATTATTATAAAATGATTTTAAAGCCAGATTCGGGCAATCAAACCCTGTTTATTATTCTAAAATGATTTAACGACCCATTTTAATTCTGAAAAATGTTTAAAAATTCGTATTAAATATCCGGAAAAATCATTTTAACATCAACTCATCTTTGAAAAAGTATTTTAATCATATATCTTACGTGTTATATGCTATATGTGAACTGACTGATGTGTTATATACGTATATATGTATTGTTTGATTGTTTTAACCGTAACTTTCAATCCGTAAATCGGATTTGGGTGAAACGAAGGGTAGATAGAAGCTTATATCGAATAGAATCAAGCGAGATGAATATTAATAGATACTTGTGATATCTGAGCAGAAGAAGCAAGGCATAGGAAAGGGAAGCAAGTAGTTGGTGAATAAGAGATAGTGATCGAAAGCCATTGAAGTGTTAGCGAGTTAAGACAAAGCAAGTGTTCTGAACCTTCTCAAGATATATTGTGAATAATTGATAATTCTGTTTATATTGCAAGTGATCTGAAGCACTGAACCCTAAACCTTGATTCCAGTTATTGATCTTTGAGCCACAAGCCTTATTCTTTCTGAATCATTGATTGTCGGATACCCATATACAAACTATGAATATACGATATTACTCCACAAATACATACAAACTAAATACCAATCACTGAACTGAAATTGTTTAACACTCAAGCCTTTATACCTTATACCTTGGAAGACTAATCCATATAACCACGAGACTTTGACTCTTTTGCTATCCAATTCTTATACCTGCTGATTGTCGATCTTTGTATTTGCCATGTTGTTTCCTTGTGAAGATTGTAAACCATCTTACGCTTGAAACTCAATGTTGTTTATGATTCTGCTTATTGCTTTATATTGTTTATTATGTTATTAAAATAGAATTTGATTGTTTTATAAAATGTGGACCAGATTCGTGGTCAGACCAGATTGATGGTCAAGTTAGGCCAATGTGTGCCTTGGATCTAGTAATTAGAGCAGAGCTGTGTGCCTTGCTTGGGGTTAGTCTGTGACTGATCAGCAGCCTAACCTTGGGCTTTAAAAAGAAAATTACATGTCCAATTCTAAATCATTGCTTAGCCATAAACTCGATACCTTAATTCATTTCACTTGATCATTATTTAATCTCAGTATTATCAAAGTGACTTGCTGAGCTAGTTAGCTCATTTGTGTGATTCTGTTTATGTTATTTTCCAGTTAAGAAGGAACCTATTGGTAGCGCGAATCCCCAATCCAGTGTGCGAGCTAGGATTTCAGGTTGAGCAGAATAAGCTAGATGAAGACTTTTGTGATAGTTTAAGTTTGAGAAGGTGTAAGAATATTTAATATTCAGTTGTAAGTTTGAATAGTTGGGATTTGGACGTTTGTAATATAAGTGTGTGTGTGTGTGGCTTGTGTGCTTACTTTAACCTGTTGCGATCCATGGATGTTGGTAAGTAAGGTCATTGCATATTATTATCTTTATTATTGTTATAAGCAGGTTTGTATGTATGGTATGTGTTGTGGACCACAAACTTCTGACCCGGGTTTGGAGGGCACCACAAGAATAGTGACCTAGCTAAGGAGAATAGTAACCTAATATGGTGAATAGTAGCAAGAATAGTAAGTGAGGTACTTGGCTAGCAACCTAGCTTTGAAATATTGTCCAAGATAGCGAGATATGACAAGATATGCATATATTAGAATTATATACTCAAGATTATAACACTTATTCAAGAAGCAACCAAGAATATCTCTCTCCCCCATTTCATTCTTCAACTCGGCCAAACTGGGAACAACAACTTAGAAAGGCTGTATTTCCTACATTTCTCACTCAAAAATTGCGATCTATAGCTCTTTATAAAGTTCTTGAGATGGGCTACACTTCTTATCTCACACGAACTTTCCATATAAGCAGTGAAAGGCCCTAATTTTTCCAGATCTTTGCAGAGAGGTATGAAAACTGCCCAACAGAAATCACCAAGAAAGAAAAATCCATATCTCGAGTTCTAGGCATTAAAAAATCACCATATTTTAACCGAAGCTTCCTCATATCATATAAAAGGTACGTCAAGGCCATTGGAATAGTATAGCATAGTCAAATCCTTACTCAAAGTTGGGGATGAATAGTAAATCCGAAAATTAACTTTGTATTCTTGGCTTAGATTTTGAAGGATCTACCTACTATAAGCATCATCCAATCCATACAAGTCCTAGAAAACATATTTCAAGAATCCTCTATACTTAAGAAGGTATAAGCTCTTACTCTTAAAGATTTCTTGGATGAATTTTGTGATTGATGTTGAGATGAGTGTTGTTATATTGATTTCTTAAATGATTAGTTAGTTAGATACTAAGGTTGATGTTGTGGCTTCAAGAACTTGATGTTCTTGAGAGGATTTAGTATTAAGATGATGGTACCATAATTGTTTGTTAATTATTAGTAGTTTGGAGAGAAAATGAAACTCAAATCGTAAGCGTAACATCGATAAAACGAACGAATCATGATCTTAAGTTTTATGTAGAAGTACAGAAAGTATAAACTATAGTTTATTGAAATATACGACTTGATAATGATAGAACTTCTTGTAAGGATCATTTAGGCACTTGAATTGTTTGATTTCGATTTACGGTTCAAAAGTTAGGCCCGTTTAAGTGAAAAAAATTGCTACGAATTACGAAATTTGGAAATATAAATGATCGATTTAGAAGTATTCAAAAGTTATGAACTTTTTAAAGAGATTAAGAAATGGAATATATCAACTGCCTTAAAAATTTCAAGTAAAAATATTGATTTTTCAGTTTTATAAAAATATCGGAGCCGAGGTCGCGCGGAGTAAGAACACCAAACTAAACCCATCGCTAGAAAACCGGCGCTTCGGGATTTTTAACCCTGTTACCAGAATACCATTTTCAAATAATATATTCTAAATTTTGTCAAGATTGTGCACGCAAAAATGGTGCGTCAATTATGTTAACGGTTTGAGAGAAATCAACATTTTAGTGAAAACGGTATGAATAGTAAAACTTCGTAGTCGACAAATTTTTAAAATACTTTTCACCTATTTATATTCATAATTTTTATATGAAACTTTTATGATAATTATTAAAAACACGCAAAATGCTCCTTGAGGTGGTTTTGTATTAAAGTATTAATTTTTTCGATTTATTAAAAATGTTAGAGTGTGCGTCGCGTAATAGTAACATTCGGTAAAGTCAACTCTAGAAGACCACTTTGACCATCCGTTTCGATCAATAATTGATACTTATTTCGAGTAGGTCAAATATTGAAAATTGTGAAGGATTGTACTTATTAGAAATATAAGTCGGTAATGGGATTATGATATTTGTTGATTAAAAAATGAGGAACGAGGGGAAGTCGGAAAACGTATCTTGGACTCCAGGCAAGTTCATGAACCATGTTCCACATACTGTTGTGTTGTGAAGATTATTTTACTATTTTCGTACAAATGTCATGTTTGACATGATAGTGAAATACGAGTTTTTACGTATCAAATAACAATCGAGATTACGATGAATATATCATAAAATATTTTAATGCTATAGTAGAGCGTGAGGTATAAGTTGTAAGACCAAGAGTCGGTCAGTTTTCATAAAGTATAAACCCAAGAATCATCCCAGAGACGTTTTGGAAGATTAAAATTCTGTAGCTATTTTATTCAAAGGAACTCGATGCCCTCTCACAAAATATTAAAGTACCTGAAATTTATTTAAAACGATTTCCAAAATCGTATTCCCTCAACTATATTTAGTTACTCGATCAATGAATATTATTTCAAATATCTATTTAATATAGGAGAAGTATTCTCCAACAGTTATTTATTTCAAACTCAATTATTTTATATTATTAAAGATTAATTTAATTATTTAAACATAAACTAGTGATGAATATTATTTCAATTATTCTCTTAAAATATAATTATTCGAGGTTTAATTATTTAATACTTATTATTTAATTATTAAATATTTATTAAATGATGCAATATGATTTAAAAGTCATAAAACCTCATTTTAAATACTGTCTGAGTTTCAGAAAATCATTTTGGCATTGTCTGAACTTCGAAAAATATTATTTCGATATATACTAAATATTTTGACTATAGTTTTAAAAGAAACTCCCCCTTAGATACTTATCTGTTGACAACGGTCAACTCACATTATCTTAGTACTTCCTCTGAAAATTCTCGGAAGTACATTAAAAACGGGATGAGTTGTGCCTATCAACAAGTAAAAGGCTTAGGGAACTTCGATGTGGTTCGAGTTCTCGGGATATAATAGGATTCTTCCAAGGACTAGGAGGGTAGACTCTAGTACTCTGAATACTAGGGAGACTATCAAAGGTACCGCAGGTGAAGGTACTTTGTGTACTAAAGAACCTGTGAAAGATACCGCAGGTGAAGGTACTCTGTGTACTCAGGAACCTATAAAGTGTGTGCATACCTATAATGGGACACATAGCTTGAATGCGGCCAGAGTGATAACTGGGATACGAAGGTGTCGTCCTTCTACTAGTAGAAAAGTTTACAGATTTCCGTATTACGACTGATCATCGTATGCAGTGGCTCTGGTAAATGTCCCATTCTTCCAATTAGAATTGGGATACAATACCGTAACCCAAGCCTAGGTGTTGGGTTTACCATTAAGGTATTTGCAGACTAATAAGTCAATCGAAAACATTATTTTGAAAAGAGGTGTATAACACCAAGAAATTGATTCTCCTAAGTACATAATAATATCGAGAGCATTGTAAAGATATTTTGATATATATAAAATATCTGATTTGATTTAAACAGAAAAAGGTGTATACCACCAAGTTTTCAAATCATCTTATTATACGACAAAGTATTACTTTAACAGTTATTTTCTAATTATTTTATACATTATTGCTGAGCAACATTGCTCACTCTTGCTTTCTTTTAAATATTACAACACAACAGATAACAAGTATGCCGGTGTGGGACTTAGTCACTTGCATTCGTGGGGAGAAACCCTTGCAGCTTCGTCTCAGGTGGGCCAGAGAATTTAGATAGGTATAAGATATCAATATTAATTATTGTAAATTCATGTAGAGGTTATGAATAATTGTTTACGATCTTGTAAAGTACATTTGAGTTGTAATAACAGATGATACTTGTTGTACGTCATTTATAAGGATATAACTTATTAGTGTTTGAGATTGGGGTCTATGATATGGAATAATTGGATTATTGAGTTAATACAGGTTATACATGATTGAGGGATGGCGTGACAACCCAGATTCCTGACCCCAGATTTGGGGGCGTTACAGAAATGGCATCAGAGCAATAAGTTAGAGTAATCAGAGACGAAAGTGTTAGGAGTCTGTCTAGATGCGAGATTGCGTAAGAACTCATATAGAGTTCATCATTGGAATACTGGATATAGCCCCAATGTGTAGGTTAGGATAAGCGTATATTTGAGGTATTAAGGTATGAGTAATAGGATCATCAGAGATTATGAGAATGATGAGAAGAAAAATTGGAATCATATTTGATTTGGCAAGGATGTGGATGTAGAGCTCGGAGTTGAGTCTCCAGGGCATTTGGGGTAAAGACGGTATTATCAACACCATATGTTTATTTGGACAACACGAGCTTTGTTACTCGTAGTTCTTTATAGGTTTCCCATGAAGGTGCATCACATGCGAGAGCCATGAATCCTAATTATTAATATACAGTTGAGTTTACTATCCAAATTAGTTGAAAGTAACATTTTATCAATGAGGATATGAAGACCATATGAATAACGAATTCAGCAGAGATAGTGTCCAATATATCCTTGAGGATTTTACTTCTATTAAGGAAGATTTGAGCGTAATATATGTATATTATCGTAAAGATGAGTACACTACATGATATTATTAGTTTGCTTAAAATGTAAGGTCATGATGGTTTAGCTCAGAGATCAGGAGCATCGAGAATTGATGGCATGTCTGTAAGTAAATGGCGTAAGATTATAACGAGCGATGGTTCGATCTTAGAACCTTCTAAAAGGATAGATTAATGAGTCTAGAGCAGAATTTTTTGATAGAAATGATGTCAAAGACTACGTATATATACTCGTAGACCTCTAATATATCCGATAATGTATGTTCACTTACACAAAAATGCCACTGAACTTATGGACTGTATTGAGATCCCTGAGAGATCTCTTTGATCTGTTCCCAGGGGGAACTGTCCACTTGTAAGTAGTAACAGATACGTTTAGCAGGCCCCTATCGGCTTACCAGATGCTTTTGGAATAATTTTGAGAAAGGTCTTTGAGGTAAACCACCTGAATGACAGATATACTTGTGAAAGTCAAGTTAGTAAGCGATTTTAAAATGATGTTGAGAAAGACACTAGTTGAAACATGGAAATACGAATATGAAGAGATGAGATCATCTTCGGATGAATAATGACGAGAGTTATGATAATCAGTGAATTATTTTGGCATCTACTCACCATCACACTACTCCCTCCAAATTGTTGATTATTCGTATTGCCTTGATAAGTCATATCAGGCAGTCCTTTTAGTTCCCTACTTTGAACTTATGATGTGACAACAACTTGAACAGTCTTTCTCCGCATCAAGACTTATTCAATTCTTTTAATTGATCCATGAACATTCATTCATAGATTATGATCTTCTTGTTCAGCTTAGAGCTATTTATACTTTGTTTCAACTATCCGAGGAATTCTTAATAAATTTTCCTCAACTAATTGTCGAATATTTATAATGAATATCTTCATTTGATTCTTCTTTCATACTTACTATTCTCAGTCAAGATTTTAAATATTTAACAAATTGTTAAAAATATGGATGATCTAATATCCATAGATTCTTTGGGAATCTTTTTCTTCAATTCGGGATGAAATTGTATATTGAACTTTGAAATCATAGTAAGGGTATCAATTTGATATTGGTATTCCGAATTCAATTCTAATTAAGAATCTGATAAAATATGTGAACGAGGGCACCTCTGAGTGTACCATTTTATTGGCAAGAAATATTTGAGAGGCTGCCGATTGTTCCGATGCCAAGACCACTCGATTCAGAGTTATAATTGTCTCTCTCGACCCAAATTTGAAAACTCTTTATTTCAGAATCGGCAGTCAGGTAGCCGAAAATTTCTTCGGTGGTTACGATGTTGAGATTTTACAAATAAACTGAAATATGCTTAGTTGTATATGTTCTCATGAACGACTAGTTAATGTCCTAACTATTCAAATTTTTAATTAATTTCGATGGAAGCTTAGCTAATCGTCCTAGCTAGCTGCTATGTGCCAAACCAATTGAGTTGGCCATTTTATTAGCCAGTTGATAATATTGCTTGATATGGACTAGTTATAATTTTTCTAGTTTTACTTCTAATCATTTTTTTTACACGATTCATTATATATGAAAGATTAATTGTTGATGAAATTTTAAAAAAATGATTTAATTGAGACCTAACTAGGTTGCCCACTCAAACGAGAATTCATGTTCAGTTTTATGAAATATTTTGTTCATGAAATGTTCTATACTTTCATTTATATAACGAATATCCAATTAAAATCATAAAGTGATTGAAGAACAATATACTTTCTTATTTGTTAATCATTGAATAAAATCCCTTCTTTCAAATTAGCATCTTTTTGAAACCTCAATGGTTAACCTTTGGTTGAGGATTTTATTCAAAATTTCTTTTATTATTCGAAAGAAAAAGTATTCTTTCAATGGGAAATCTTACAAGTATCATTCGTATGATGTTATTATTCAGCAATCATTGCTTTCACAGGATATTCTCTATAATATCATAATATAAAATTCTAAGGACATGAAAGGATAATCCTTGTTGTATTCTTTCTTCCAAGTTATTAATCTTTTGAGTGTTCCGACTCTTTTATTCAGAGCTCATTATTTTTTAAGATATTAGATTTTGAAATCTTGTTAAGATTGTCTAAATTACATCGATATCGTGAAAATCATTCTTCCAAGGATGATTGATTTCCGAACAAAGAGAGGTATAGTTGAGAACCGATTGTTATAATATGAGACTGAAAACTCAGTGCTATGATGGTGCAATCGGAGCCTCGTGATGAGTAAGTTGTTTTAAAAAGGGAATACCATGTTAGTTATTATCATAAGGATCTTTAACATGTTTATAGAAGAACGATAATAGAGATACCAACGTGATTAGTAAGGTACGCTTCTATGAAACATTATTGGAAAAATACTAATGAATTCAAAAAAGACTAAGCATGTATGAATTCAAGGAATAAGATTTTTCAAAAAAGTGAAGGTAAAATTAGTAACAACCCCGTGTTAACAATACTCAATGATAAAAATAGGAATTTGTGTGAACTGTAATGATACGTCTACACAACTTGAGGCCCGTGACATGTGGTGGGCCAATGTGGTGGCCAACACTTTAAGTAGGAAAATATATATTGGGGATGACAAATTTCAGAACAACTGATGAGAAGGATCGCATGAAGAGAACCCTTTATTACGTAACATGAAGACTTAAAGATGCCTAAAAACATAAAAGGATATTACTCATGACCGAATATGAAAAGGATGTCATTGAGTAGGAAAGTAAGTACTCGACATGGTTGAAAATGAAAATGGGACGGTGAAGATTAAAATTTTAGTGACTGCGACTTGTAAATGACCCAAATGGGAATAAGAGTTTATTATAATAAAATTGTGAATGAGGATTATCAGGAACTAAGTAAGCCAACATGCTATTTGGGGATTTTGATTTATAGGTTAAATAAGACCGCATATTGTATCATGCAAATGATAGGTCTCCACCCGACGAAATTGTAATAAATACGGAAGAGATGATGGGTAAAAGTGGGACCCCCGTGGAAATTGTGCCAGGTTAGAACCCAAGATTTAATTTCACAACTTGATTATTTCCCAAAGTATTTAATGAAAAAGAACGAATAGAGGTATGACTTAGAGTTCTCAAATCGAAAAGAAAGGCGAGAGAACTATCTACACCATTGAAGATACGTCTAGCGGCTTGCCTTTTATTTGGAACAGTTAGGAGAATCGCCTATCATTAAGAGAAAATTTGTGTAGATATACTTACCATGCAAGCCGGAAAAAAATAGCCGCCGATATCCCTTACGAAGGATAACGTGGAAGAATGAAGGATGTCATTGTTAGAGCAGACAAAAGGCAAAGAAGATCGTGCACGCCCTTTAAAGGCCATTGCTAGCAGTTCCCAATAAACGCGATTACATCTAAGGCGCTAGAAAAAAGAACGAATATGACCTGGAAGGTATTGTGTTACTATAAATATTAAACGGGAAATGATTAAAGAAGTGTAACCAATAACGGAAGCTGAGCGTTCCACGATTCTAAACCGTATCAATCAATTGCGTATGTAATGGCGCTTCCTTCAAGATGGCAACAGGACTACGATGTGCCATACATTACTACAGGAATAAATGTTAAATCTGACACTAAGCGTGTGACAGGAGACAAGCGTGTGGAAATGCAACGAGAACTTCTTACATAAAATAATCGACAGAGATGATGCGCTGAAATGAGCAAACGTTAAAGAATGAAACTCTAGCACTAGTAAGAGTGATGGAGGGGAACAAAAAAGTTGAATGACCATTCCAAACACTAGAAGATGCACTAATAGTCCATATTATAGATTTCTAAGGAAGATGAAGTGACCAGTTGATGTTAATTGAATCACCGACAATAATGAGTTATCATGCGGGCATTGAAATTGCTACAAAGCTTTGTACGAAAGAAAGAATCATTCAATAGAGTTGATGGTGACATGTTTGACAACATCATCAATTGCAAGACAGCCAAGGAGGTTTGGGACACCATTCAAATAATCTGTGATGGCACTGAACAAGTTAGAGAAAACAAGATGTAGTTACTAATTTAGCAATATGAGTATTTCCACTTTGAAGAAGGTGAAACTCTCACTGATATCTTTAGTAGATTTCAAAAGCTACTAAATGCTCTAAAGCTGCATGGAAGAGTCTACCAAACCAAAGATTCTAACCTCAAATTTCTGAGATCCCTACCAAAAGAATGGAATCCAATGACAGTCTCCTTGAGAAACTCACAAGAATACAAGGAGTTTACACTAGAGAGACTGTATGGCATTCTAAAGATTTATGAGATTGGAATAGAGCAAGATGAAAGAATGGAGAAAGGGAGAAAGAAAGGAGGATCCATTGCACTAGTTGCTGAGTCAGAAAAAGAGAAGGAGATGAAGATAGAAGTTGTTGAGTCTACTTCAAAGGTCTGTGAAAACAAGGGCAAGGGGCTAGTAGCAGAAAATGAAGAATCTTTGAGCCAAGATGATATGGACGACATTGATGAACATCTAGCATTTCTTTCCAGAATATTTGCCAAGCTCAAGTTCAAGAAGAACTTTGGAGCAGCTAAGCCAAATAGAAACATGGTGGATAAATCAAAATTCAAATGTTTCAAATGTGGCTTGGCAGGGCACTTTGCCAGTGAGTGTAGAAAGTCAGATTCCAGCAAGAAGAAGTTTGAGGCTGTGGATTATAAACAGAAATATTTTGAGTTGCTCAAACAAAAGGAAAGGGCTTTCATTACACAAGAAAATGACTGGGCAGCAGATGGTCTGGATGAAGATGAGGATGTCAGCTATGTCAATCTAGCCCTAATAGCCAAGTCTGATCAAACAGAGACAAGTTATTCAAGTAATCAGTTAATCACCACTAACCTTGCACATTTATTTAAAGCTGAGTGTAATGATGCAATAAATGACATGTCTACAGAATTACATCATTTGCGTGTTACAATTAAGTCTCTCACTTAGGAAAATGCTAAAATCAAATAAAACAATTTGTTTTTAAGTGAGAGGAATAATGTGTTAGAGTCTCAGTTTATTGAATTTGAAAAATTGAGAATTGAGTGCAAGATTGCTAAGGATGAATTAACTGAGTCCTTGAAGAAAGAAGAGATTTTGAATAAGCAGCTTGAACGAGAACAGGAGGTGATTAAGGCATGGAAAACATCTAGAGATGTTCATGCTCAAAACACCAAAGTTCAAGGTATTGAGTCCTTTTGTGATGCATCCTGGAAGAAGAATAAGGAGAAGCTGGAATCCAATTTGGTTGAAGGATTGCTAACAGATGTGGACTCGACGGATGATGAAATTTATCCGTCGGATAATCAAAAGGATTATTTGTTGAGTGACATAAATCCTCATCCGTCGGCTGCGAGCAAACAAGTGAGTAAAGCCAAACTTGTCAAGTTAAATGAAAAATATGGATCAGTTTCCAAAAACTTCATTTCAGGAGAATCTAGTCAAGTGAGGAAGGAGAAGAAAGTGAATGTTGGTCATCTGTCTATCAAGCAATTGAATAACAGACTAGAAAAGATTGAGGTTAAAACAGAGGCTAAAAGGAAAAAAAATAGAAATGGTAAAGTAGGGATTAATAAGCATAACAACTACACACCTGATAAGTATGCTCCAAGAAAAATCTATGTTAAGTGTGGTAGTGTAAATCATCTGTTTGTTAATTGCAAAACTACCATGCCTACATCCATATCTGTGCCACCTCCTTTTCCCAACATGAATGTCATGCCTTTTATGCCTATGAATGCTATGACTACACAGAATATGAATGCACAATTTGCTATTATGCCATTTGCACCTAATTCTTATTATGCTGCATTTAGTATGCCTCAAATGCCATTTAGCATGCCCTACTGGAATAACATGTTTACTAATAGCATGCCATTTCCTATTAATCAAAATGTGCATGACAATTCTGTTGCAATGAATGGTTTCAAAGGTCCAACTCAAATGACTAAGGATGAATCTGATATCCCCAAGTCAAATGAGATCAAACCTAAGAAACAGAAGAAGAAAGCTAACAAGGTAGGACCCAAGGAAGCTTGGGTACCAAAATCAACTTGATTTGATTTTAATGTGTGCAGGGAAACAGAAAGAATCTATGGTACTTGGATAGTGGCTGTTCAAGACACATGACTGGTGATTCTTCCCTGCTCACAGAGTTCAAGGAGAGAGCTGGCCTAAGTATTACTTTTGGAGATGAAAGCAAGGGTTATACTGTAGGATATGGCTTGATTTTAAAAGACAATGTCATCATTGAGGAGGTTGCCTTAGTGGATGGTCTCAAGCACAATTTGTTGAGTATCAGCCAGCTGTGTGATAAAGGCAATTTAGTAACTTTCAACTCAGAAGCCTGTGTTGTGACAAACAAGAGAAGCAACAAAGTGGTTCTCACTGGAGTGAGAAAAGGGAATGTGTACTTAGCTGACTTCAACTCATCAAATGCATAATTTGTTACTTGTCTTCTCAGTAAAGCAAGTCAAGATGAAAGTTGGCTATGACACAAGAAGCTATCCCATCTAAACTTCAAGACCATGAATGAACTTGTAAAGAAAGAACTGGTTAGAGGCATTCCTTAAGTGGAATTTTCTAAGGATGGACTGTGTGATGCTTGCTAAAAGGGAAAGCAAACTAAAGCATCATTCAGAAAGAAGCTTGATTCAACAATTGAAGAACCTTTGCAACTGCTACACATGGATTTGTTTGGACCAGTCAATGTGTTGTCCATCTCAAGGAAAAGATTTTGCCTAGTAATGGTAGATGATTTCTCAAAGTTCTCTTGGACATATTTCCTTAAGTCCAAAGATGAGGCTAGTAAAATCATCATCAATCACATAAGGCAAGTCAACAATCATCCTTATTTTAAAGTTAGAAGAATCATGAGTGACAATGAAACTGAGTTCAAGAATTTTGTCATGAGAGCATTTTGTGAAGAAAATGGGATTTTGCCTGAGTTTTCAGCAGCAAGAACTCCACAACAAAATGGAGTAGTAGAAAGAAAGAAGAAATCACTTATTGAAGCTACAAGGACAATGCTTGAAGAATCTAAGTTACCAACATATTTCTGGGCTGAAGCTGTAAATACTGCATGCTACACTCAGAATATTTCTCTGGTTAATCAAGCAAAATGCACGACTCCCTATCAATTGTTCAAGAACAAGAAGCCAACTCTAAATTTTCTTCATGTCTTTGGCTGCAAATATTATATCTTGAGAAATCAAACTGATCAGAATGGGAAGTTTGATGCTAAAGTAGATGAAGGAATTTTTATTGGATATGTTGTTGGTAAAGCATACAGAGTCTACAATCTGAGAACCAACATTGTTGTGGAATCAATACATGTTGTGTTTGATGATAAAAAGATTGAAGGACTGCAAGATGGAGATTACCATGAGAGCCTCAAATTTGACAATGTGGAGATGGTTAGTGATGACAGTGATGATGAAAGTGATCAAGAAATAGTATCAAAAGATAATGCAGAAAAATCCACTACTAATGAAGCACAAAATTCAACATCGGTCGAGTTGCAAAATGCTTCATCCATCGGGAGACAATCTACTTTATCCATCGGGAGACAACCAGTTCCATCCGTCGGTACTCAAAATTCACCATCCGTCGGGCCATCAAAAGAAGCTGAAAGTCAGTATAGATCACTTACAGAAAGTTCCCCTTTCTCAAATCAAAGATCCATTAACTCAGGGGGAGTTTCTAATAATCAAAACTCAATCACACATCAAGACAACAATGAGGCCTCTTCATCTAGAGCTATTCTACCTCAACAAATGATATGGATAAAGGATCACCCCTTTGAGCTCATCATTGGTGATGTATCTTCTAGAGTTGAAACAAGGAGAGCAACTCAAGAAGAATGTCTATATAGCAGCTTCCTCTCTAAGGAAGGACCAAAGAAGGTAGAAGAAACTTTGTTGGATCCTGATTGGATTTTAGCTATGCACGAGGAGCTAAACCAATTTGAAAGGAACAAAGTATTGAAGCTGGTACCCAAGCCCAAAGAAAAGAATCTAATAGACACCAAATGGGTATTTAGAAACAAGATGGATGAAAATGGCATAGTAGTCAGGAACAAAGCTAGAGTGGTTGTTAAGGGCTATTGTCAACAAGAAGGAATAGATTTTTATGAAACATTTGCTCCTGTTGCAAGACTTGAAGCCATCAGGATCTTCTTAACCTATGCAACCCATGCCAATTTCAAGGTCTATCAAATGGATGTCAAAAGTGTCTTCCTGAATGGAGATTTGGAGGAGGAAGTCTATGTGAGTCAGCCTCCTGGTTTTGAAGATCCAAATTTTCTAGAATATGTCTACTATCTTTTGAAAGCACTTTATGGACTGAAGCAAGCACCTAGAGCCTGGTATGACACTTTATCAAAGTTTCTTTTAAAGAATCACTTCACTAGAGGTACTATAAACAAAACTTTATTCTTTAGAAATGTTAATGGCTCTAGTATACTTGTTCAAATTTATGTAGATGACATTATTTTTGGCTCCACAGATGAGAAACTTTGCAAAACATTTGCCAAATTGATGCAAAGTAAGTATGAAATGAGCATGATGGGAGAACTAACTTACTTTCTTGGTTTGCAAGTTAAGCAAGTTAGTGATGGAATATTCATTAGTCAAACTAAATACATTTATGATCTTTTAAAGAAGTTTGATCTAATGGATTGCACATCTGCAAAAACTCCCATTGCCACTACAACTAAGCTTGAATTAAACACTACTGAAAAGTCTGTGGATATTTCAAGTTATAGGGGCATGGTTGGCTCACTTCTGTACTTAACAACTAGTAGGCCAGATATAATGTTAGCTACATGTCTTTGTGCTATATTTCAGGTTGATCCTAGAGAATCTCACTTAGTAGCTATTAAGAGAATTTTCAGATATCTCAAGGGAACACCAAAACTTGGCATTTGGTACCCTAGAGATTCTGGTTTTGATCTAACTGGTTATTCAGATGCAGATTATGCAGGTTACAGAATTGATAGAAAAAGTACAACAGGAACCTGTCAATTTCTAGGAAACAAGCTTGTGTCCTGGTTTAGTAAAAAGCAAAATTCAGTTTGTACTTCTATAGCGGAAGCTGAATATATTGCAGCTGGCAGTTGTTGTGCACAGATTTTGTGGATGAAAAACCAATTGTTAGACTATGGCCTGCAAGTGGAAAGGATTCTCATTTTCTGTGATAACACAAGTGCAATTGCCATCACTGAAAATCCAGCACAACATTCAAGAACACAGCACATAGACATCAAGTACCACTTCATAAGGGAACATGTAATGAATGGTACTGTGGAACTACATTTTGTTCCAAGTGAAAAGCAGCTTGCAGATATATTTACCAAACCACTGGATGAATCCACCTTTTCAAGGTTGGTAAGTGAGTTAGGTATGCTTAATTACTCTTAAATTTTTTCAGATAATTTGCAAGTTGTAATGCAGCCAGAAATTTAATTTATTTTTCAGTCTTGGATGAAATTTTGGCTAGGTCAAAATTTACATCTCGACGGATGATCATTATCCATCGAGTTTGATCATCCGTCGGTATACAATCTGTTAATAAAATCATTTATTTTCTGGAATATTTTATGTCTCGACGGATAACTGATTTATCCTCATCCGTCGAATTGTCTTATTCTTAGCCGTTGATTCTCTGAACATTATCCATCGAGTATACTTACAGTTTGTAAGCATAACATGACGGATAATTGATGGAATTTTTACAGTTTATTTTTTAAACGGCTATTTTGGGCAATTCTTATTGGTTACTTTATTTTAATTTATTATTTTTGACAGTTATTTTTGAGAGAGTATAAAAGCATAATTCATTTTCATTGCTTTTCTTTTATCATTCTCAAACCATATGCTCTTACTTCTCTCTTTCTCAAAAGCACTTATTCTCTCTCTGCAAGTTTTTACTCTCTAACAATGGCACCAGTCGTAAAGATCATGTCTCAAACTGGATTTATATACGAGAAGAACAACTTCACAGCTCTAGTGAACAAGGGGATTCAGCAGTCTGGGGACTACCATAAAATGATGGATTTTGTGAAGAACTGCAAACTCAACTATGCCATGCTGGAATCACCCACCATTTACTTTAAGATTGTTGAAGAAATGTGAACGACTGCAACATATGACTCAACTGATAATACTATCACTTTCACTATTAAAGGTAAGGAATTCTGTGTTAATAGTGATATTGTAAAAGCATGTTTCAAAATTCCTGATAATACTGTAACTTCTCCACACACAGACACTGACATTGTTAATATGCTTAATTCCATGGGCTATGTACTCTCTACTTCCAAATTAAGTGAGATTAGGAGATTGGGTCTTAGGAAGGAGTGGAGTTATCTATATGATGTAGTTACTAACGTATTTTCTAGTAAAATTAATAATTTTGATTCAGTTAATATCTCTATGCTCAACATGCTTTACATGCTAGTAACTGATAAAATTTTCAACTTTAATGATCTTGTCATATTTGAGTTGGGGTGTAAGTTAGGGGAGCTAAATAAGAGGGGTAAAAATGTTTACTATACTAGATTTTTAATGATGCTTACTAACCACCTCTCTGAGGATATTGTACTTGAGAACCCAAATAACAAATTAGATTGTTGGGTTCAAGAAAGAAGAATCATTGCAGATTTGAACAGGGCAAACCATTACAAAGAGGTGCCACTCTTCTATTTTCCAGTTATGGAGGCACCTCAGGTAAGTGAGGTAATTTCAACTGTCTCTACTCTTTCAGCCTTACAAACTTTTTTGCATTCTAGTGTAGCTATGGCAACTGTATTATTGACCCAATAGTTGCCTTTGAAACCCAAAATTTCAAAAACAAAGAAAGCCCCATCTGGTGTCTCTCAAAAGATGCCAGTTGTAAAATCCACCAAACCAAAAGAGGGGAGTATGAAGGTGGGGAAGAAAGGTGAGGGACATGGTGAACATCAAAGAAACCCTAAGGATAAGGTTGGAAAGGTGAGTGTTTCCCAGCCTAACCACACTGCAGTTTCCCAACAAACTGCAGTGCTTAATAAGGATATAAGCTCATTACTAGTTGCATCCTCCCAAAGGATGTCACTATTGAACAAAGCTCTCAGCCAAGAGCACATGCCAAAAGGGTAAGGGACACAAGCTCAGACCAAACTTACACTAGAAAGAAGAAATCAAAGACCCTTGGGGATGCACAGGGTTCACACACTGTGCAAACTGGTGCTAAAGACACAGTCACTGCACCTTCTCAAAGTCAGGTTGATGTGGCTCCAATAAATGTGGAGTCACGACCAAAATCTTTAACAATTGATGTGACGGCCTCAACCCCGGGGTCTGGAGTTGACGTCACCAACAACAATAATAACAATCATAATTCAGCCTAACTCATTAATATTACATATACTACGACCCCTCTACCAATACCTTTTCCAGGTTTAAGTATGACTTAGGTTGCTCAACTAACACAACTCAAATTACCTACACAATCCTGATCACTAATTTAATGCAGCAACTCAACAAACCTCATCTGGTCTGAACACAACTACCTCAGAGGAGCCTGACACGAAAGGAGCTGGAACTCTGCCCTGACTACCGCGCAAGAATCTCCTAGGCATCTGCACTACATATATAAAACATTCTGCAAGGGTGAGCAATCAATAGCTCAGCAGTACCACTATATGAATAACAAGTAAAACAGTTTAAAGTAAAACAGTTACAGGAACAAAATTCATAACTTGCCAGAAACATATAAAACAGATATAAACTGGATATCAAAACTAGCATGCTCTGTAAAATAAGATTAACAGTTGTGTGCTGTGCATAAACAAAATTATTGTTTAATTTTTAGCATGCTATTACCATTTTCAAGCCTTTCGTTCCATTACAGGAACCATGAAACCATTGTCCCGTTACGGGGACCCAAAATCATTTGTTCCGTTTCTGGAACCTCAATCACTTGTTCCGTTACTGGAACCAAAAAATCATCTATCTCAAAAACATTGCTTTGTTAAACAATTTCAAAACTGAATCAATCAAATCTATTGGATGTTAACGGGTGAAGATAGCTGATCATTCTACCCTCACCGAACAGCGACTAGCGGCCGTCCAGAAATAGAATGTGTTCCGGAACTTGGGAAAAGACTAGCTAGGTCTTTCCCCCACGTTGGACTAATCGGTTAAACAGAATGCACAACCCAATTAGCCACTTACGCAACCTCATGCTGGGCCATTACCGAATAACGGGCCTCTTACGCAACTCCAATAGATTAATCAAATTCCCTTTTTGTCCTTTTTCCAAAGTTCCACGACATAGGTGGATCAAAACATTCTCCTTATCCAGTTTCCAAAATCACTATCACCTATCTTTTTTTTTATATTATTTTCAAAACCAATTATGTCACAGCACACTATTCAAATCCTCTTTTCATTTAAATCACATTTAGAGATAGGTGTTTTCAGAAGTTACTTTTCCCCAAAACAGAATTTTAAACAACATTTCAAATACGGGGGATACGTAACTTAAAACATTTATATTCCATTACGAAAGTATAACATTTAGTTATTCACATATGCTGAACCATAAAAGAATGGTCAGGGTACTTGCCTTGCAGAGCGTTACGACTATCACTGACTGTTTCTGATAAACTGGAACGTTCGGGCTATCATGGAAAAATGACTGTCTCACTAGAAGACATCCTTGCTTCGCAGCAATCTATCTCAAGATAGTATCCAAGACTCTCAGAGTTCTTCGCTTGGAAACTACGAGGCATTTTCCAACTGATCACTAGATTATCTTAGTTTGATATCAATTCTTGAGTTCTTCGACTAGAACCTACAGAGCGGAAATACCCTACGTTAGACGTCTAGGTATGCTTGACATATCCTCGACACCAATTCTACCCAACGATATTCAAACCCGACTCGTACTCGTAATTATACACATTATCACAATACAATAACACATCCAATAGTCATGGTTCACGTTCTCGAAAAATCGGTTTGGTATTTATTTTCGGAAAAATACATATACTCGTCATTACAAAAATTAGGGTTATTGGGTTTTTAATAAAGATTCACTATAATAGACAATCAAGTATAAGTATATATATACATATATTCCTTCGACGTCCCGATAATTACTGGATACGCTCCCGTGTTTCCATAGTTCGATTTCTCGGAAATCGGGCAGCACTTCCTTTATTTATCGGTCTAACCCGTCGAACATCACGACGTCAAATCAATCACAACACACTCACTGAAAATCCAATTGTCCAAGTCCCATCCACCGACTCAACCAACAATATCAATTCGCAATTGCACAAACACCAATTAAATACACTTATTAGTCATTGTCAACCATATTTTATAATTTTATTCATATTTTTATATTTATTTATTTGTAGGACTCAGAACAACGTCATCACCGTCCACCGTCGACTCGCCGAGGCTCATCGTCGACGGCGGCAAAACTCGCGGGTACCCGTTATTTTGGGTTTCCGACGCGGATTTCGCCGACTAAATTTATATTATTTTTCGCACAGAATTTTTTTTTTACTTCACGAATATAAATCATAACCTCCTGTAAAATAATAAAATTAATCAGAAATAACCAATCTGAAACCACAGCCAACTGAACAAAACAATCAAAACCAGAACAGGTTACGCGCCCACGCGCTGCAAAAAGGGCAGGGCCACCTCGCCGGACTATTCCAGTTGCAACCGGAGGAAAATGAAGCCACAGGCAGCGTTGCCGCCTCCATCTCCACACACACAACGCATCACACACACGCACACAATACACGAGACACGCACACATAACCACACACACATATATCACATATATATATAAAAATATAATCTGAAACAGGGCAGAAGTCGAAGGCATCGCCGGAAAAACACCGGCTAAACTCACCGAAGAAGTGAGAAACAGCGGCACTCCGAATAGCCAAGTAAAAGAAAGAACGAAAGAGAGGAGGAGAGATCGAACAGAGAGAGTATGAGAGAGTGAGGGAGAAAGATGAGTGAACAGGGGGTAAACTCGATTGAGTTTATCTACCTCTTTTATATACTTTTTTTTATAAAACTGATAAATTCAAGAAGCTGCCACGTAACCGATAAATTGCAACAGCTAAACACGTGTCCCACTACCGGTTACGTGTCTGGTTTTGATCCGATTTTTACAAATTTAAAGAATAACGCATGGGTGAATAAAACCCGAAAATTTACCAAATTACTTTTAAAATTTTATAAATATCCCGAAGTAAATAAAAACGTAACTTTCAAAATTTTAGAATAATTTTTAAAATGCAATTTAAACCCGCTTTTAACAGATAAATGAATCAATGTGCGGGTAAAATTAATCTCAAAAATTCCCAAAATAATTTTAAAATTCTCGCAATAATACAAACTTGATAAAATATAAGTTTCATAATTTTTGAAGATTTCCATAATTAAATATGGATTTTACCATTATACACATTCAGAAAATCATTAAAAAATAAATAATTAATGAAATATTGATTTCTCAATTTTATAATATCCTAAAAATAATTATTGAAATTATAAAGTTATAAAAACAATTTTAGAGACAATCCAAGCATTTATGAAAATAAAACTGCAATAATACCATTTTTAACAACGATACAAAAATCAAATAATTCATTAATTAACCACACAATTCAATTCCATACACTAGTACTCACATATACATAGTTACAAGGTAATAACCCACTGACTGAATCTACACAATTATTTTATTTAATTATTCATTCCATATTTACACATTTAAATAATAATAAAAATATACGGGTCGTTATATCCTTTCCCCCTTAAAAAGATTTTGTCCTCAGAATCTAACTTAACTAAATAAGTGAGGATATTTGTCAAGCAACCTCGACTCTAACTTCTAGATAACCTTTTTGACTCAAGGATTTATTCAAGGCATACTTACTATAGACATAAAGTCATTACTAAGGACTCGCTCTCAACGATCTAGGGTTTGGATCGATCATTCTACGCAGAATAATTTTGGATAAGAGCACATTGGCTCATAATCAATAATTTGATCCAAATCAGATACATATCACCTTACTATTGATACGCAAGGCATATTATATATATACGGCAACTGCAGCAGCCACGATAACTCGTGGAAACTATACCTATATTTATCAATACCTCGAATGATTTACTATATTGAGGATGCAACTTGTCCCTTCTGCTCAACTTATCCCATCTCTATTAGGGTAAAACTTTCTCCTATACCCCGATCCTCATTCTAGATATTCATATTCTCTCGATGCGAATCCGCTTTCTCTCTTTGTATATCACGAGTTATTTCAGCTCTTTCCTGAGTTAACACCACCACACTATGAATGTACTGAATTAATCTAGGACTTAACAATATCTCTACTCCCACTTTCTCTCAATAGAGGGAGGAATCATGGTTGTGTCCACACAACACTTCGCAAAGTAGTATTTTATTACTAATAGGGTAACTATTATCATAGAAAATTCAATCTAGGGTAGGTAATTACCGCAGTTCCCTTTTTTAAACCCATCATACATACTCTCCATATATCTTATATTGTCCGAATCACCTTCTTATTTTAACCCTTTATCTAAAGATGAGAGGTAATACTGATTTTCAATTTACTTCCAACATCCAAGCACTTCTTACTCATTCTCATTCGTCTAGCTAGATAGTAAATTCATATATTCAAATTTTATCACCTTTCGGTATTAAACTCTAAATTTTACTCTTTTCAATTTCCTAGGAATCTTAGTCATGTTCAATTCTTGATTCACAACTTCTTTTTAACACTGCTTGATTCTTCTCATTCCTTCTAATTGAAAAGTGATCTCACACACTTACTCTCCATTTCTTCCGTGTACTTGAATCTTCAATTCCTAACTTCTTTCATTCTCCCGCTAACTCTACAATAATCTTAATAATATTCAATTTTCTTTTCTACTCAAGACATTTATCCCTGAAAGGACCCCTCTTGGTGGGGAGTCACTTTAACAACCATGGCTCATAATCAATTTTGATCAAATTCTCATACTTTTGAAGCTTAGTATTCGATTGCTACTTTTCAACTTTTCGTAGACACTCCTTTAGGCTTTCAACTTGACCTTCCTTAGCCCTTAGATGGGCGAGGATGTTATCAATAAATACGATTATAACATGCAAGCACTCCTGATACACCATATTCCTTATTTTCTTATAGACAATTAATACACTCGTTACTCCGTTTATTATTACCAAAACTTACAGCACTCATAACCCATTCTATGCAGGGTTACTTATTCTTATTCGTCGACTTTTCTAACTTCTGATAATCATCATGTAACCTCATACATCCATCCTTCTTTCCTATAAATCACATTGGTACACAACACAAAATACACCTTGTCTCATTATTCTTTCATCTCCCAATTCAAAAGTTTCCTTCTCAATATCCCTTACATGTGTTAGTTACACCTTCTCTTCTTGCTTATGTCCTTGAATACTTATCCTAATATTAGCTTCCGTGGATATTATCGTTTTCTTCTTCCGGTAATCAATTATTGTCCTGGTTCCTTATCAGGGTCTTGAGCCGCTAAACTTTTAATCACATTATAAGTCTTAGTCTTGGCTGTACTGGACGTCAAACCTTCTGATGCACTACCTCCCATGCTATCTCGGGAAGTACTTCTACAATTCTTGGCAACATGCCCTACCTTGCGACAGTTATAACAGACGACTCCTGGATTTTCCACCTTACATTCGGACGCATAATGACCCTTCTGACTACACCTAAAACATTCAGTATTTGCTTTGCATCTTCCACCATGTATCTTACCGCATTGATTACACTCCGATGTAGGTGATTTAACCGAATTGGCTTGAGTAGAGCTAGCTGAGGTGTTACTAATTCTATTTAAAGGAATACTTTTCTCTCTAAATTCTTTATTCTTACCCCTTCCGACCTTTTTATGAGACTTCTGACTGGATCCTTCTTGACCTGATGCTTCTTCCATATCATCAATCTTTCGCTTCTTATCTTCTCGTTCTCTAGCGGCTAACTTCTGATCAAATTCAATTACTAAGGCGGCCTGAACTACAGAAGGATACGTTTTGAGTTGCAATGCCACCACTCCACTACGAATTTCAGGCTTCAATCCTTGTTGAAACCTCCTTGCCTTCTGAGCTTCGGAGCACACATAATCTGGTACAAATCTAGCCAACTCTGTGAACTTAGCCTCATACTCAGCTACACTTCTGTCATCTTGCTTCAGTTCTAGAAACTCAATTTCCATTTGGTTTCTTACACAGTCTGGAAAATACTTTTCCAAAAATAACTCAGTAAACCTAGCCCATGGAACAGGGCCTTCTCCTTCTAACGCTTTAGTTGACTCCCACCAGTAATTTGCTTCATTTTTCAAGAAATAGCTCGCATAATCTGTCTTAAGATTCTCACTTACTTGAACAAGATTAAAAGCTTTCTCCATCTCTTTTAACCATGCTTCAGCAGCTACTGGATTAGGTTCACCTTTAAACTAAGGAGGGTTAACATTCTGAAAGGGATTTGAAACTACTACTTTGGTTCACTCCTTGCTGTTGATGCTGCAACAGTAGTTGCTGTTGCTGAACCTGTTGGATTAACTGTAACTGTTGTTGCTGCTGCTGGCGCAACAAGTCTAGAATTTCATTTATAGCTGGACTCTCCGTAAAACTACTATTATTTCCTTTAGACTGGGTAGCTTTCTTGGGAGGCATCTTCCTGAAATATATAAATGAGTTTATTCAATAACAAAAAAAATATTTAACAAAAGGTATCACCGTTTAAACGGTGCATCTGTATCAGGAAAAATGCTGCCCAATCACAGTACCCATGTCTTTAATATCGGGTCCATAGCACTAGCAATCATAGCAACAATAACAGTAACAAAATCAATCAACAGTTCAAAAGATTTATATTACATAGAACTAACACCATAGCACGACTCTTCAATATAACAGCAACTAACCAACTTCCCATCTCTACTCAAGTACAACATCTAAATTTGTCCAACATACCACAAAAGTCGGCTGAATATATTAGCCGCGCACTATGTAGAACAAGCCAATAAATCGAGTCAAGCTTGAGGGACACTGACTCCTCTAAGCACCATGGTCTAATTTCCAATCAACCTTTTTCCCCAGGGATGATTCCTTATCACCCTCAAGTGATTCATCAATCACTGAATTACCTTTCCCGAGGCTATATCTCCATTCTTAAATCCTGAACTCCCACGGTTACCATTACTCTTAAGTAACACCCTGATATAAGGCGTTCCTGCTTTCTGACAGTTACTCTGACTTGCTTTCAATAACGAGGACCAACAAATCACAGGAATTCATTATCACAGAATATCGAAGGAAATTTCCAATCCAAGGGAATCAAATAAGAAGAAACAGTGAAGAAGATGTAGGTATGACTGAGAGCAACCATACAAGTACATAAGATGGACAGTCTTAGTACCATACGGTCACAACACATAATTCGGTGGCGTCCCACCAGACCCTTTTGTCACATAGACAAATGGTCACTTCATATGCATTGTTTGCCCCAATCACCCGAAAAGTCACCAAGGAAAGAAACAATATTCCGATAAGAAATTCACAAGTAGAAAAGAAAGAATCTGATTTGTAATGAGATCAACAGAACCCTAAGTAGCTTACTTCGGGTTCACAACTTCCTCACCGGAAAGATAAGCGACTTATGGAATAAGAAACAGTTATTCTGGAAACAAAATACATTTCAAGGAAGAAATAGAAGGGCTCAAAATACCACCTCCCGATCTGATTCACATTTACTATGAAACTTGGATGTCATAGCAGCCAATGACTATTATCATACTATCCGAACTCACCAAGGTCACACAATCGGGCCAATAACATCCCTTGACATAGAAAAGGGAATATTTAGAAATAACGTTGGCGTCTTCTTAGCTGGCACAATTAAGACCCGCTCAACGCTGAATCCTCGCAATCAGACTCGAATTCTCGAGAGGGAAACTAGAAATCTCTATCGAACATTGCTAATAGTATGTATACGAAGGAAACGTACTCTAGGTTAGGGCAGTTCCAGGCAATCCTCAACAAACGTCAAGGTTACGCTTCCGAAACCCTTGACTAAACTCATAGACTTGCTCCTCTGATTGAGTTGCTGACTCACATCTATCTACAAATCTTTCTTCACTCTTTTGACTCCATTATTAACCTAAATTAGGGACTCAAACCTGTAGCTCTGATACCAACTGTGACGGCCTCAACCCCGGGGTCTGGAGTTGACGTCACCAACAACAATAATAATAATCATAATTCAGCCTAACTCATTAATATTACATATACTACGACCCCTCTACCAAGACCTTTTCCAGGTTTAAGTATGACTTAGGTTGCTCAACTAACAAAACTCAAATTACCTACACAATCCTAATCACTAATTCAATGCAGCAACTCAACAGACCTCATCTGGTCTGAACACAACTACCTTAGAGGAGCCTGACATGAAAGGAGCTGGAACTCTGCCCTGACTACCGCGGAAGAATCTCCTAGGCATCTGCAATATATATATAAAACATTCTGCAAGGGTGAGCAATCAATTGCTCAGCAGTACCACTATATGAATAACAAGTAAAACAGTTTAAAGTAAAACAGTTACAGGAACATAATTCATAACTTGCCAAAAAAATTATAAAACAGATATAAACTGGATATCAAAACTAGCATGCTCTGTAAAATTAGATTAACAGTCGTGTGCTGTGCATAAACAAAATCATTGTTTAATTTTTAGCATGCTATTTCCATTTTCAAGCCTTTCGTTCCATTACATGAACCATGAAACCATTGTCCCGTTACGGGGACCCAAAATCATTTATTCCGTTTCTGGAACCTCAATCACTTGTTCCGTTACTGGAACCACAAAATCATCTATCTCAAACACATTGCTTTGTTAAACAATTTCAAAACTGAATCAATCAAATCTATTGGACGTTAACGGGTGAAGATAGCTGATCAGTCTACCCTCACCGGACAGTGACTAGCGGCCGTCCAGAAATAGAATGTGTTCCGGAACTTGGGAAAAGACTAGCTAGGTCTTTCCCCCACGCTGGACTAATCGGTTAAACAGAATGCATAACCCAATTAGCCACTTACGCTACCTCATGCTGGGCCGTTACCGAATAACGGGCCTCTTACGCACCTCCAATAGATTAATCGAATTCCCTTTTTGTCTCTTTCCAAAGTTCCACGACATAGGTGGATCAAAACATTCTCCTTATCCAGTTTCCAAAATCACTATCACCTATCTTTTTTTTATATTATTTTCAAAACCAATTCTGTAACAACACATTATTCAAATCCTCTTTTCATTTAAATCACATTTAGAGATAGGTGTTTTCAGAAGTTACTTTTCCCCAAAACAGAATTTTAAACAACATTTCAAATACGGGGGATACGTAACTTAAAATATTTCTGTTCCATTATGAAAGTAAAACATTTAGTTATTCACATATGCTGAACCATAAAAGAATGGTCAGGGTACTTGCCTTGTAGAGCGTTATGACTATCACTGACTGTTTCTGATAAACGGGAACGTTCGGGCTATCATGGAAAAATGACTGTCTCACTAGAAGACATCCCTGCTTCGCAGCAATCTATCTCAAGATAGTATCCAAGACTCTCAGGGTTCTTCGCTTGGAAACCTCGAGGCATTTACCAACTGATCACTAGATTATCTTAGTTTGATATCAATTCTTGAGTTCTTCGACTAGAACCTACAGAGCGGAAATACCCTACGTTAGACGTCTAGGTATGTTTGACATATCCTCGACACCAATTCTACCCAACGATATTCAAACCCGACTCGTACTCGTAATTATACACATTATCACAATACAATAACACATCCAATAGTCACGGTTCACGTTCTCAAAAAATCGGTTTGGTGTTTATTTTCGGAAAAATACATATACTCGTCATTACAAAAATTAGGGTTATTGGGTTTTTAATAAAGATTCACTACAATAGACAATCAAGTATAAGTATATATATATACATATATTCCTTCGACGTCCCGATAATTACTGGATACGCTCCCGTGTTTCCATAGTTTGATTTCCCGGAAATCGGGCAGCACTTCATTTATTTATCGGTCTAACCCGTCGAACATCCCGACGTCAAATCAATCACAACACACTCACTAAAAATCCAATTGTCCAAGTCCCATCCACCGACTCAACCAACAATATCAATTCGCAATTGCACAAACACTAATTAAATACATCTATTAGTCATTGTCATCCATATTTTATAATTTTATTCATATTTTTATATTTATTTATTTGTAGGACTCAGAACAACGTCATCACCGTCCACCGTCGACTCGCCGAGGCTCATCGTCGACGACGGCAAAACTCGCTGGTACCCGTTATTTTGGATTTCCGACGCGGATTTCGCCGATTAAATTTATATTATTTTTCGCACAAAATTATTTTTTGTTTTACTTCACGAATATAAATCATAACCTCCTGCGAAATAATAAAATTAATCAGAAATAACCAATCCGAAACCACAGCCAACTGAACAAAACAATCAAAACCGGGACAGGTTACGCGCCCACGCGCTGCAAAAAGGGCAGGGCCACCTCGCCGGACTATTCCAGTGGCAACCGGAGGAAAATGAAGCCACAGGCGGCGTTGCCGCCTCCACCTCCACACACAAAACGCATCACACACACGCACACAATACACGACACATGCACACATAACCACACACACATATATCACATATATATATAAATATAATATGAAACAGGGCAGAAGTCGAAGGCATCGCCGGAAAAACACCGGCTAAACTCACCGAAGAAGTGAGAAACAGCGGCAATCCGAATTGCCAAGTAAAAGAAAGAACGAAAGAGAGGAGGAGAGGTCGAACAGAGAGAGTATGAGAGAGTGAGGGAGAAAGATGAGTGAACAGGGGGTAAACTCGATTGAGTTTATCTACCTCTTTTATATACTTTTTTTTTATAAAACTGATAAATTCAAGAAGCTGCTACGTAACCGATAAATTGCAGCAGCTAAACACGTGTCCCACTACCGGTTACGTGTCTGGTTTTGATCTGATTTTTACAAATTTAACGAATAACGCATGGGTGAATAAAACCCAAAAATTTACCAAATTACTTTTAAAATTTTATAAATATCCCGAAGTAAATAAAAACGTAACTTTCGAAATTTTAGAATAATTTTTAAAATGCAATTTATACCCGCTTTTAACAGATAAACGAATCAATGCGCGGGTGAAATTAATCTCAAAAATTCCCAAAATAATTTTAAAATTCTCGGAATAATATAAACTTGATAAAATTTAAGTTTCATAATTTTTGAAAATTTCCATAATTAAATATGGATTTTACCATTATACACATTCATAAAATCATTAAAAAATAAATAATTAATGAAATATTGATTTCTCAATTTTGTAATATCCTAAAAATAATTATTGAAATTATAAAGTTATAAAAAAAAATTTAGAGACAATCCAAGCATTTATGAAAATAAAACTGCAATAATACCATTTTTAACAACGATACAAAAATCAAATAATTCATTAATTAACCACACAATTTAATTCCATACACTAGTACTCACATATACATAGTTACAAGGTAATAACCCACTGACTGAACCTAAAAAATTATTTTATTTAATTATTCATTCCATATTTACACATTTAAATAATAATAAAAATATACGGTTCGTTATAATTGAAGCCCCTGAAACACCAAACTCTCCCACACACTCTTTGGATGTTGACATGATAAATACATCACTTCCAAATTTTCCATCTTTAACTCTCTTGGAGAAGCCAAAAATCCAAGCAAGTGAGCAACATCTTCTAGATGATTTGTTGGCTTACTTGCCATTTCTTTCTGAAATTGTTGAGATATCTGTGCCAAAATTCTCATCAATATGCACAAAGTCCACGATAGTTTCCATTCCAAACTCATTCATTTCTACTCACTCGATGGATATTTTTCATCCGTCGAGTAGTGATTGTATTCCGACGGATAACTGTCGAGTGTCTCTGCACAACTTCAAATTTCATCAATTATCATACATGCAGAAGACTTAGTGGTAGTGCAATCACTCCTAGGATTGAGGGAAGGGAGTGAAATGAGTGAGAGTCTGGGTTGCTCCCAGGAAAAAAGAGTGGAAAAAAGTGAACAAATGCAATCCATTTCTTCAGGATTGGCAAAAGTGAGTGTGAGGAGTCTCACCTTAGATGATGAAGGTGAGGGTGTGAGGGTGGGGAACCAAGGTGAGACCTTGATGCAACAAAAGAGAGATCAAGAGAGAAATGCAGGTATAGGAGTGATAAGGATGGAAACCATTGCAAGTGAGTAAATGAATGTCAATGATGCAGAAAGGGAAAGGCTATTTCAACAAGAATATCAAGTTATTATAGATTCCATTTCCCTGGATGCTGAGACATTTACTCACCATGTGATAGCTTACCAAACTCTAGCTGTACAGGGCAATGAGGAGGCTGAAAGATTGTTGAACTTGGTGCATACTACACAATCTTTACAAAGAGCAAAGGATGCAATCACTGCCATGTCTTCCAACATAGCAGTGATTTTGAACTGGATGAAGCTTCTTTTGGGGATGCTGATGGGGATGATGAGGAAGACAACATGGACATAGGGGGAGATGTAGCTGTTCCTGCTTGTATGCTTACAAAAGAATGTTCCTACTCACATCTCCAATCAACTCTATTCAATCTAATTCATGACACCCAAGCAGCCATTCAAGCATCTTCCAATGCTAGCACAAAGAAGCTACTCACAGCACATCTCGAAGCACTCTAGTGGCATAAAATTCAAGCCCTCCAACACAGTCAGAGTGTGGATGCAATTAAGCAGGAAATTTCTGAAGTCAAGCAAGATATTATAGAAAGGATGGATGCTAGACTTCCTGCAACCACCATGACTGAAATTGCTAAAAAACTAAGGAAGGAGGTTAATCTCAATAGGAAAGTTGAGGCCATGGACTAAAGACTATCTGCTGTAGAGAAGTCAATGGCCAAGATACTTAACAATCAAGACTCCCTGCACTACTCCAACAGTTGGTGGCTGCTCAACTCCCTCCCACACAACTTGATGATAACAAAAAGGGGGAGACAAGATCAAGTGAGGGGGAGAAACAGCTCAATATTCAAGTTAGCAAAGTAATTGTGCCTACAATTGCTTTCACCAAGCCACCAACTACAGACAGCATTGATCTGATCAATGAAGTAGCATCCACATTAAAAGCAGCTAAAAAGAAGCAGTTGAGCCCAATCAACTGGGAGAAAATTGATGAGGATATTCAAAAGAGATTTGGGCTAGTAAAGAAGCCAGAAAAATCATCCATTCATCACTCTCAAGTCAGGCAAATCTCTGTGAATGATATGAGCATGAATAATTTGGAGAGAGGACAGCCATCCTGCATCAAATCTCCAAAAGCTGAGCTAATTTTGAAGCCATAGGTGAACTATCCTAAATCTTCACTAAAGAACCCCTTGGACACAGTGTATGAGACACCAAAACCTGATGAGAAGAAGCTGTTGGCCAGGTCTATAGCATTCTATAAGGATCCTGCAGATTAAGTTCTAAAAAGGAGAATAGCCAAGATTTTCAAAAATGGTAAGG
This sequence comes from Apium graveolens, assembly GCF_009905375.1. Classification (NCBI taxonomy): domain Eukaryota; kingdom Viridiplantae; phylum Streptophyta; class Magnoliopsida; order Apiales; family Apiaceae; genus Apium; species Apium graveolens. The sequence goes on along the minus strand of NC_133648.1, from coordinate 28,571,315 downwards.
AAATTTGTGTGGTGGCAGGACACCCTCATTTTGCTGAAGCAAAAAGGGAAGAAAAGGTAAGACTGAAGCAAGAAAAGAAGCAAGCTGCTCTAGATGCTAAAATGCTCAAATAAAAGAAGGAGCAAGATGTTATCTTGGCCAAGTTCCAAGCTGTGAAACCCATACAACAAATTTCTGCACAACCAACTAAAATTGTTGAACCTCAAGATCAAGTAATGCAAAATGAACCTCCATAGACAAAGAAGCCAAGGTACAAGCAAAAAATCAAGAGAAAATTGGATTTCAGTGATGAGGAGATGGAAGAATACTTTCCCAAAGAGTCTATTTCTACAACAACTCAAACAGCCATGCCCTCTGTGGCACATGAAGAATTCAAGATAGATCCATCCAAGAATTTTCATGGTGAACCTATCATTCCAAAGGATGAGCCAATAGACTGGGATAGTCTACCAATACCTGAACTCAATCTACCTCACTTCATGAAGACAAAGAAGACAAAGACCAGAGCAGTCAAGAAAGTAAAGCCCTCAACTCTTATGTAACACCCCCAGATCCGGGGTCGGGGATCCGGGTCGTCACGGTCTTTCTTTCCACAATATCACTTCACTTAATTAATAATAAATAACCTTATGCTGTGACCCCACACTAACACACACCAAAACCCGTTATAGTCTCAGAGATGAAATTGAAATAAGTACAAGTCTTTGAATCCATAATTTAAAAGTTATTACAACCCAAAATGATTACTTGATAAATTTACAGTTAATTGCCATTATCTGCCACAAGTTATAATTATACATAATTGATTCTCAAAAGTAGATGGTCTGATCTACAATAGATCTACCTCTGCAGCTATAGCAGCTACAACATCATCGGGAAGACGCGGGACGCTTCCCACGCGCTTGCGCTGGGTCTGCTGGAGTCTGGCCATCTTTCCTAACTGTTGTTGTGTGATGAAGAAATAAAGCAAGAGTGAGCCTTACAGCTCGCAAGATAGTATAAAGTGATAACAATAATATAAGTATCTAAATGGATACTTACTAGAATCTTTTATCAAGTGTAAGATAATTACTTACTAGATATAAGTAAAAACAAGGGATGAAGTTACCAAATACTTCACTACACTTATATCATTTATAAAGCTACTTGAACTACCACTATTCAAAGTATAATGAGCTTTTACCAGTTCATCACATAGATGAGACTACAAGACAAGATTTGAATAGATTAAATCTTTGAAATATTATTAAAGGAAATGAAGTTATGATATACTTCATTAAGTTCTGATATGTATATATATATATCCACATATATATCTTCTTTATATATTTCCTGAAAACCTCTGTCATGTAAAGTATGAACAGAGTTTGAAACATCCAATAAATTTTGGGAAAGGAAAAGAATTTTGGCATAAACCAGGTATCTCGCTGATCAGGCAAAGATACCAATAAGTAACATTTTCTACTAGTAGATGGACGAATTCCCCACTGGTCATCACCCTGGTCGCAATAGGACCTTATGCTGGACTGCCACTCAGCCACTTATGCATTTGATGGACTCCCACTGAGCCACTTACACTATTATGGACGTCCACTGAGCCCATGTTGCTTATGCCGACTCAATAGATGGACTTACTTCCCGAATGTTGGGTAAGTAATCAAGTCATTTACCAAAACTGCAACCTTGTTGCGAATATAAAATACACCACAGAGCCGGATCCCTCAGGTTTCGAGCGAGTATTTAAATCCCCTTTGAAAGGAAGATCTTAAATATAAAAAGGAGTTTTGGGATCCGCTCTAACTTTTAAAAATCATTTTGAAGACTCGAAAACAATTTAAAGAGTGTTTGGAGTAATGCTGATTTAATGAAGTAAATCAGTCCCAATATATTTAGAAAATATCTGAATATTATTATTTAAATAATATTCCCATAAAGAATAATCTTTATAAAAATAATTGAAGTAGAAGTATTAAAACTTATACTTGAAACGAGTATTAAATAACCAAAGATATACTTATACGAAAGTACTATCTTTATTTGAATAATCGAAAATAAGTTTGATTATCGATACCTTATTCTTTAATAAAATAAAGAACATATCTCAGCAAATAATCGGAGTCATAGATCCTCAAATGAATATTCAAATAATATTCATTAAATAATATAAACTGAGTCATAAGCCCTCGAATGAATATTCATAATATTCAATAAATAATATAAAAGAGTCATAAGCCCTCGAATGAATATTCAAATAATATTCAATAAATAATATAAAAGAGTCATAAGCCCTCGAATGAATATTCAAATAATATTAATTAAATAAAATAAAGTTATCGAATAAACCTTATTCGATTAATAGTTTTGAAAACTATAACCATATATATATAACCATATATATATATGTATATATATACATATATACAAAATCTACTCGGGATCCTCGACTCCCGGTTTTAGAAAATGTTTTCACCTTTTGGGTCCCTATACTAAGGGTATATGCAAGTTACCACTATCCTCTAGCATAGGTATTATCAACTGAACCAATCAGATATATATGGCAAGAATACGAAACAGGCATGCATATGTACCATATAACATGCTACAATATATCGCAATAATTTGCTATAACAAATATGCATTTAACGCAAGATCATGCATATACACAAATACATCACAACAACAGTTATAACGGGTAGAAAACTTGTCTGAGCGACTTGGGGTGATAAAAGGCTTGGGACGAGTCTGGTAACCTATAAACAACAAGTAAGTTGTAATTAAACCAAAGTCACTTGTAAATCTATACTTTAACTAACTTAGACTCTAACACTTGTTTTGCGCTTACTGATTCACTTAAGTCACTCGAGTACCCTCGGCTCCACCATTTTTAATAATTTAACCTTTACGAGTTTTAAAGCGATTCCTTCGCGAGTGTCTTACCAACTGCCTAACACACTTACCATAAATGTTTCATACATTAATTAACCCCTTTTTGGTCTTTAACCTATGTTTCAAAGTAAGGCGAGGGGAAAAGTTTCGTTCGCGAAATGCCGTTACTTGAAACGGTCATTTCTCCTAAACCGTGCATCGGAATCGAACGAACTACATATCAAAACGAAGCTCGTAACACGAGCTATCTAGAAATGGCAATGGTCAAAATCTAGCATGGGGTTCTCGGGTCCTAATGTTATGCACAAAAGAAGTCCAGAGAAAATCGGACGTTACGACGGCTATGTTTACGCAATTTCCCAATTTAAAACCATTCAAAACCAACCCAATTCAACCTCAAATCAAACATACAACCAACATCCATCCTTATCACATCATATCAGCCCCAACCAATTCAATTTTAACATTCATACTTATGCCTAAGCTTGAATTTAACTATACTACAATCTTTTAACCAAAACAACAACATTTACCATTCCATTTCAATACCATTTCAATCCCAAACTCTAAATCACAAACATTAAGCTACAATATCACCCTACTAATCAAAATCATCTTATAATACATAGGAATCTAGGGTTTGGAGATGATATACCTTCCTCGAAGTGGTGGGAGGAGCTAGGAAGCCTTAAGAAGCCTTGAGAAGTCTTAGGAATGCTTGGATCTTCAAGGAAATCAAGAAAAATTTCAAGTTAAAAACTTGAAAACACTATTCATTTTCTTCTTCATTGATTAAATGAAGAAGATTGAGAAGGAATTGATGGCTTAAACTCATGATATAGCCCTAACTAAGCATAAAGATGATTAGGGAATTAACTCACCAATTTAGGAAGCTTGGATCTTGAGTTTTGAATTTCTTGCCCTTTTGTAATAGTAAAAAGCCGAGAGCTAACTTGCTTGAATGAGGGAATTGATTTTTGTGTTTTGATGAAAATGATTTGCTTGGCTTGGTTGGTTTGATTTTGTTTTTTTTAGTAAATTACCTAGTTGCCCTTGATTTTGTGTGGTTAAAAAGCCACCACATCTCCTTCCTTCCCATGTCATGCCTATGTCATGCTGTGATGTCATCCTTCCCTCTTTGTCCTCTTCTCATTGGTTGGGTGACATCACTCTCTCTAATCCCTTTGCTTAACTTCCTAATTGTTTGCCTAATGACCGCTGATCTGCTATACGGTTCGCTTAACTTTCGTTTTCGTTTATCATTTGAAGGATCATACCCGGGATCTTATTACTTAGGTTCCCTTAACCTTTCTCAATACATTATATTCCTTTTTATGATCCTCTATTATAATCCTTTAATTTAAATCCTTTTTATCCTGCTACCTTATACTCAATTCTTTCCGTATCTAGTGGATTTCCGGGAAAAACCAAAGTGTTCGGAATTGGATTCTGGCGATCTTTACATACACTCATATACCATATAGAGTACTAATAAAATCTCAGAATATCCATAATAGAACCCCTACATAGTGTGGCATGAAAAGTTTTCTCATTTAGCAAAAACACTATTCACAAGGGTTACAAAAAGTTGAAAATTTTGGGGGTTATTACAGTCTCCCCTCCTTAAAAGGATTCTGTCCCGGAATCAAACAGAAAATAAATGGGGGTACTTTTCTAGCATTGTGCTCTCTAGTTCCCAAGTTGATTCTTCCACATTATGATTCTGCCATAGTACTCTGACTAGCTTGATTACTTTGTTCCGAAGCACCTGCTCCTTCTTATCTATAATCCTTACTGGCTTCTCCACGTAAGTTAGATCTGGATGCATATCCACCTGCTCGTACTCCACTATGTGTCTGGCATCCCGATGATACTTCCTTAGCATTGACACATGGAACACATTATGAACTTGTTGCAAATTAGGGGGTAAGGCTAGCTCGTGAGCTAACTTTCCAATCCATCTTAATATCTCAAAAGGTCCAATGTATCTTGGGCTTAGTTTTCCTTTCCTTCCGAACCTCATTAATCCCTTCCAAGGGGATACCTTTAGCAATACTAAGTCCCCGACTTCATATTCCTTGTCCTTTCGGGCTAGGTCTGCATATTTCTTCTGTCTGTCTTGGGCTGCTACAAGTCGCCCTTTGATGAGATCCACTATATCTTTGGTCCTTTGGACCACTTCGGGTCCGAGCATCTTCCGCTCTCCTACTTCATCCCAGTATAAGGGAGATCGACACCTTCTTCCGTACAGGGCCTCATAAGGCGGCATTCCGATGCTAGCATGAAAGCTATTGTTATAAGAAAACTCTATCAACGGCAAGTGATCATCCCAACTCCCTTTAAAGTCTATTGCACAGACTCTCAACATATCCTCTAGTGTCTGGATGGTCCTTTCACTCTGCCCATCCGTCTGGGGATGTTACGCGGTACTCATATTTAACTTGGTCCCCGCACATTCCTGAAAGCTCCTCCAAAATCTGGAGTGGAACCTGGGGTCTCGGTCTGAGACAATGGACGCTGGGACTCCATATCGCGTCACTATTTCCTTAAGGTAAATGTCCACCAGTTTATCGACTGTGTATCTCTCATTGATAGGAATGAAATGAGCTGACTTTGTCAGTCGGTCTATAATTACCCAAATGGCATCGTGATTGGCTTTCGTCCTTGGCAAGCCTACAACAAAATCCATCGCTATATGTTCCCATTTCCATTCGGGAATCTCCAGGGGTCGTAAGAGTCCACTGGGTCTCTGGTGCTCTGCTTTTACCCTTTGGCAAGTCAAACATTTATTTACCCATTCTGCTACGTCCCTCTTCATGTTGGGCCACCAGTAATATTCCTTCAAATCCCTATACATCTTGGTACTTCCCGGGTGAATGGAATACCTTGAACTATGGCTTTCATCCAAAATCTCATCTTTAAGCTCTTGAACATTTGGAACCCAAATCCGGTAGGAGTACCTCATTATCCCTTTATCATCTTTCTCAGTATGGATCTCCTCTCCAGTCATTGACTCTCTGCCTTCATTCATTATTTTCTCCTGGCACAATCTGATCTTTTCCAATAACTCGGGCTGCATTGAGATCTCAAAAAGCTTTTCAGTTCCGGTTCCGGTTACCTTTACTTCTATTTCCATTCTCTCAAAATCCCTTATCAATTCTTCCGAAGTTGTTATCATTCTGAGTCTTTCCTTTCTACTAAGGGCATCATCCACCACATTGGCTTTCCCTGGATGATAGAGAATCTCACAATCATAGTCCTTGATTAGTTCTAACCATCTCCTCTGGCGCATGTTGAGCTCTTTCTGCGTAAATATGTACTTGAGGCTCTTATGGTCTGTGAAAATCTCGCACTTCTCTCCATACAAGTAGTGCCTCCAAATTTTTAAGGCAAATACTATTGCCGCGAGCTCAAGGTCATGAGTAGGATATCTAACCTCGTATTCCTTCAGTTGTCTCGACGCATACGCAATCACTTTACCGTGCTGCATAAGCACACACCCTAGTCCTTTGTGCGACACGTCACTATATATCACAAAATCTCCTTTTCCGTCCGGCAATTCCAACACCGGAGCCGTTATCAACCTTTTCTTTAATTCTTGAAAACTGTTCTCGCATTTCTCCGTCCATTCAAACTTCTCTGTCTTACGAGTAAGTCGTGTCAAAGGGGCTGCGATCTTCGCAAAGTCCTGTACAAATCTACGATAGTAGCCGGCCAATCCTATAAAACTCCTTACCTCTGTGGGTGTGGTTGGCCTTTCCCAATTTGAGACCTCCTCTATCTTGGAGGGGTCGACCAATACTCCTTCTTTATTGATCACATGTCCTAAAAACTGTACTTCATTCCGCCAGAATTCACACTTCGAGAATTTGGCATATAACTGTTCCTCTCTAAGTATTCCTAGAGCTATTCTCAAATGCTCTGCATGTTCTGCCTCAGTCCTTGAGTAGATCAAAATATCATCGATAAAAACTATCACACATTTGTCCAAGTCCTTCTTAAATACTCTATTCATTAAATCCATGAAAGCCGCTGGGGCGTTGGTTAATCCAAAGGACATTACCAAGAACTCATAATGCCTATATCTGGTACGGAACGCTGTCTTGGAAATATCTTCGGGTTTAATCTTCAGTTGGTGATATCCAGTTCTCAGGTCAATCTTGGAAAAATAAACAGCATCCTTTAGCTGGTCGAATAGATCGTCTATTCTAGGTAATGGGTACCTGTTCTTTATGGTTAGCTTGTTCAACTCTCGATAGTCGATGCACAGCCTCATGCTCCCATCTTTCTTCTTAACAAATAAAACTGGTGCTCCCCATGGAGACACACTGGGTCTTATCATACCCTTATCCAAGAGTTCCTGCAATTGGATAGATAATTCCTTCATTTCTAACGGGGCTAACCGGTAAGGTGCTTTTGTAACTGGCACCGTCCCTGGGGCCAACTCAATAGCAAATTCAATCACTCTATCGGGTGGTAATCCCGGAAGGTCTTGTGGGAATACATCTTCAAATTCGTTGACTACTGGAATATCTTGTAAGTTGGGCACCTCCTTCTGCGTGTCTACCACATAGGCTAGGTAGGCCTCATTTCCTTTTCGTAGCATCCTTCTGGCCTGGGCCATGGTCAAAAATCTCTGCGTCTGCCTCTTTCCTCTAAATACAACTTCTTTCTTCCCTGGGATATTTAGCTTAACTTTCTTCCCTTTACAGTCTATCTGAGCATCATTGCTAGATAGCCAGTCCATTCCCAAAATTACATCAAACTCCCCTAATTTAAAAGGAATCAGATCAACACTAAAAGATTGCTCCCCTATGCCTATCTCACAGGCGGGGTGAATCTGGTTAACATGAATAATTTCATGATTGGCCATTTCTACTTGCAAGGATTCTATCAAGGGTTCAGCCTTAAGTCTTAACTTACGCGCAAAGTCCTTTGATATAAAAGATTTAGTTGCTCCCGAATCAAATAAAACGTTTGCACTGACTGAATTTAGAGAAAGGGTACCTGCTATCACATCTGAATCTTTCATAGCATCCTGGACTGTCATGTTGAAAGTCCTCGCAGTAGGTGGCTTATTAGAAGCAACCCTGCTTGCTCCCGAAGCTGCTGATTTGTTCATTGGGCATTCCCTCTTCCAATGACCTGGGCGTCCACACTGATGACAAGTGGTGGTTGGAATGACGGCAGGGGTTGATGATGGGCACTTAGTTGAATAGTGGCCTTCCCGACCGCACTTAAAGCAGGTTACTGGCTTTCCTTTACACTCCCTAGTGTGATTCCTTTCACATATGTTACAGGCTGGCAATGGGGGTCGAGACTGGTTGGAATAGGACATTCTTGATTTCTGGCCGCCCTGGCTCACACTCACACTCATTGGCCGCTTAAACCCAGTGTTCCTTCCTGGTAGGTACACTGTTCCTCGATTAAATCTAGTTGGGAAGCTCCTTCCTGCGGAACCTCCACCCATGCTCATACTTTTCCTCTTTATTCCTTTCTTCTCTCTTTCCTTCTGCATCTGTTTACTTCCGACTTCTACAATCGTTGCCTTTTGCACCAGAGTGGTATAGTCCGTAAGCTCAAGGATTGCCACCCTATTCTGAATCCACGGTTTCAGTCCCTGCTGAAACCTCCTAGCTTTCTTTTCCTCGGTGCTCACAAACTCCGGCACAAACCTTGATAACTCAATAAATTTCGCTTCGTACTCTGCTACAGACAAGTTATTCTGCTTTAGCTCCAAGAACTTGAGCTCCATCTGGTTTTCCATAAACCTCGGGAAATACTTTCCCAGAAACAACTGACTAAATCTCTCCCAGGTTATAATAGCATCTGTCTCCATGTTTTTCTTGGCCTCCCACCAGTAGTTAGCTTCTCCTTTCAGAAGGTAGGTAGAAAATACAGTCTTATGTGCCTCATCGGTACTCAAAATCTCAAAGGATTTCTCCATTTCCTTTAACCATGCCCTTACCTCAACTGGGTCGGCTGATCCGTGGAACTCAGGGGGCTTAAGGGACTTAAAAGCCCTGAAAGAGTTTGCCACAGTATTGTTATTTCCTTGAGGGGTGGGTTGGGTTGACGTTCCAAATTCTGCCTTAGGAGTTGCATGAACTGGCCCATGGGATCCATGCCCGGGTTTGGTACCAGTTGCTCAACCTCAGTTTCTCCTTCTTCAGCCTCTATCTCAAATCCCTCAACATCATATGTTTCCTCTTCCTCTTCATACAGGGAGTCATCCTGTTCCACATAATCCTCATCTTCCTCTTCACTGTGTTCCTGGTTCCTATCATCCTAATTATGGCTTCCCTGGTCCTCAGATCCAGGGTTCGCCCTAGTTCCAATCTTTCTTGGCGGCATGATTCTGATAATAAAAAAATTATTGGGAAATTCAACGTTAGGTCACAATCATATACAACATTGTGCCTTGCACAGCTTCATAATGGGGAGAACGTATATCGCAATTCTATTATTTTATGACAGTTCTAATACGAAGTGCAGTAATAATAATGATAAAAACAGTGATCTCGTCACTAAGGAACTGAACTGAAGGAAATAAATATATACATAATGCGAGAATTACATAGTTTGATCTGGTCAAAAGTACAACAGTGCTACAGTCATCTGTCCCAAAAGTGATACACAAGAGTCTATCTGTCTAGTCAGAAAAAGGGATGCTATATACAAGTCAACTATCCCGGAAAATTGGCTCTTACTAAGGCCTCGGCTAACTAGACAACTAGACTATTCCATCGTCAATCCTGAATCATACACCGGAGCGGGTCAGCTCCCATACCCTTTCCATCGCACGACGGAAGATATAGTCAGCCTGCCGCCTGGAGATCCTACCATGCCTGTCCTCCTGGAGAGATCTGAGTCTCGCTCGGGACGTGAGCTCTATCCCCGTAAGCTCCCTCCTCAAGGATCGGGGTATAGAAGCCCTAGTCTCATAAGCTCGGGTACGCCTACCCGCCCTCTCTGCATCTAACTCCCTCCTGGCCTCATCCAGTCGGCCCTCAGCAACAGCCACTCGGGTCCTCAGAACATCCTGAACATATCCATGAGCTAATGAAGACTGCCTGTGGGCAGGGTCAAGAGGTGGTGAATCCGGAGCCGCCGAGGGTGCCTCCTCGGTCTGCCTAGGCTCGGAAGTATGGGTCTCTGAGCTGTCATCATCGGGAATCCAAGATAGTGGTGGAGGGGTAGGGGCTCTGACCACCGGAAGTGTGGGTAAAGGGGTACCATCATACACTACCATAGGTCCAACACGCTCCTCAGCTACTGGGACCTCATCCGGGTCCTCCTCATCTGAAATAGCAATGACCTCCATCTCTGACTCCTCTGAGGGGTCCTCCTCATCCTCCTCCATCTCAGGCTCCTCCTGATCCTCAACATCTAGCAATGCCTCATCATGCTCACGCTCGAACATCTCAGGGTCCTCTATCTCAGGCGCCTACACATTAAATGAGCTAAGTTACTATCATGATACTTATAAGGGTTCCCGTAAGGGTTTTAACTGTCAGCACTACTTTAAGTAGTCCGACCATGAACTTGGCAAGAGTTCTTATTATCTTTGTGAGTTTGTTATTATATCGTCGCATCATCTCTGAGGTTTATAACACTTCGCTCTGATACCATTTCTGTAACACCCCCAGATCCGGGGTCGGGGATCCGGGTCGTCACGATCTTTCTTTCCACAATATCACTTCACTTAATTAATAATAAATAACCTTATGCTGTGACCCCACACTAACACACACCACAACCCGTTATAGTCTCAGAGATGAAATTGAAATAAGTACAAGTCTTTGAATCCACAATTTAAAATTTATTACAACCCAAAATGATTACTTGATAAATTTACAGTTAATTGCCATTATCTGCCACAAGTTATAATTATACATAATTGATTCTTAATAGTAGATGGTCTGATCTACAATAGATCTACCTCTGCAGCTATAGCAGCTACAACATCATCGGGAAGACGCGAGACGCTTCCCACGCGCTTGCGCTGGGTCTGCTGGAGTCTGGCCATCTTTCCTAACTATTGTTGTGTGATGAAGAAATAAAGCAAGAGTGAGCCTTACAACTCGCAAGATAGTATAAAGTGATAACAATAATATAAGTATCTAAATGGATACTTACTAGAATCTTTTATCAAGTGTAAGATAATTACTTACTAGATATAAGTAAAAACAAGGGATGAAGTTACCAAATACTTCACTACACTTATATCATTTATAAAGCTACTTGAACTACCACTGTTCAAAGTATAATGAGCTTTTACCAGTTCATCACATAGATGAGACTACAAGACAAGATTTGAATAGATTAAATCTTTGAAATATTATTAAAGGAAATGAAGTTATGATATATTTCATTAAGTTCTGATATGTATATATATATCCACATATACATCTTCTTTATACATTTCCTGAAAACCTCTGTCATGTAAAGTATGAACAGAGTTTGAAACATCCAATAAATTTTGGGAAAGGAAAAGAATTTTGGCATAAACCAGGTATCTCGCTGATCAGGCAAAGATACCAATAAGTAACCTTTTCTACTAGTAGATGGACGAATTCCCCACTGGTCATCACCCTGGTCGCAATAGGATCTTATGCTGGACTGCCACTCAGCCACTTATGCATTTGATGGACTCCCACTGAGCCACTTACACTATTATGGACGCCCACTGAGCCCATGTTGCTTATGCCGACTCAATAGATGGACTTACTTCCCGAACGTTGGGTAAGTAATCAAGTCATTTACCAAAACTGCAACCTTGTTGCGAATATAAAATACACCACTGAGCCGGATCCCTCAGGTTTCGAGCGAGTATTTAAATCCCCTTTGAAAGGAAGATCTTAAATATAAAAAGGAGTTTTGGGATCCGCTCTAACTTTTAAAAATCATTTTGAAGACTCGAAAACACTTTAAAGAGTGTTTGGAGTAATGCTGATTTAAAGAAGTAAATCAGTCCCAATATATTTAGAAAATATCTGAATATTATTATTTAAATAATATTCCCATAAAGAATAATCTTTATAAAAATAATTGAAGTGGAAGTATTAAAACTTATACTTGAAACGAGTATTAAATAACCAAAGATATACTTATACGAAAGTACTATCTTTATTTGAATAATCGAAAATAAGTTTGATTATCGACACCTTATTCTTTAATAAAATAAAGAACATATCTTAGCAAATAATCGGAGTCATAGATCCTCAAATGAATATTCAAATAATATTCATTGAATAATATGAACTGAGTCATAAGCCCTCGAATGAATATTCATAATATTCAATAAATAATATAAAAGAGTCATAAGCCCTCGAATGAATATTTAAATAATATTCAATAAATAATATAAAAGAGTCATAAGCCCTCGAATGAATATTCAAATAATATTCATTAAATAAAATAAAGTTATCGAATAAACCTTATTCAATTAATAGTTTTGAAAACTATAACCATATATATATAACCATATATATGTATATATATACATATATACAAAATCTACTCGGGATCCTCGACTCTCGGTTTTAGAAAATGTTTTCACCTTTTGGGTCCCTATACTAAGGGTATATGCAAGTTACCGCTATCCTCTAGCATAGGTATTATCAACTGAACCAATCAGATATATATGGCAAAAATACGAAACAGGCATGCATATGTACCATATAACATGCTACAATATATCGCAAGAATTTGCTATAACAAATATGCATTTAACGCAAGATCATGCATATACACAAATACATCACAACAACAGTTATAACGGGTAGAAAACTTGCCTGAGCGAATTGGGGTGATAAAAGGCTCGGGACGAGTCTGGTAACCTATAAACAACAAGTAAGTTGGAATTAAACCAAAGTCACTTGTAAATCTATACTTTAACTAACTTAGACTCTAACGCTTGTTTTGCGCTTACTGATTCACTTAAGTCACTCGAGTACCCTCGGCTCCACCATTTTTAATAATTTAACCTTTATGAGTTTTAAGGCAATTCCTTCGCGAGTGTCTTACCAACTGCCTAACACACTTACCATAAATGTTTCATACATTAATTAACCCCTTTTTGGTCTTTAACCTATGTTTCGAAGTAAGGCGAGGGGAAAAGTTTCGTTTGCGAAATGCCGTTACTTGAAACGGTCGTTTCTCCCAAACCGTGCATCGGAATCGAGCGAACTACATATCAAAACGAAGCTCGTAACACGAGCTATCTAGACATGGCAATGGTCAAAATCTAGTAGGGGGTTCTCGGGTCCTAATGTTATGCACAAAAGCAGTCCAAAGAAAATCGGACGTTACGACGGCTATGTTTACGCGATTTCCCAATTTAAAACCATTCAAAACCAACCCAATTCAACCTCAAATCAAACATACAACCAGCATCCATCCTTATCACATCATATCAGCCCCAACCAATTCAATTTTAACATTCATACTTATGCCTAAGCTTGAATTTAACTATACTACAATCTTTTAAGCAAAACAACAACATTTACCATTCCATTTCAATACCATTTCAATCCCAAACTCTAAATCACAAACATTAAGCTACAATATCACCCTACTAATCAAAATCATCTTATAATACATAGGAATCTAGGGTTTGGAGATGAAATACCTTCCTCGCAGTGGTGGGAGGAGCTAGGAAGCCTTAAGAAGCCTTGAGAAGTCTTAGGAATGCTTGGATCTTCAAGGAAATCAAGAAAAAATTCAAGTTAAAAACTTGAAAACACTATTTATTGTCTTCTTCATTGATTAAATGAAGAAGATTGAGAAGGAATTGATGGCTTAAACTCATGATATAGCCCTAACTAAGCATAAAGATGACTAGGGAATTAACTCACCAATTTAGGAAGCTTGGATCTTGAGTTTTGAATTTCTTGCCCTTTTGCAATAGTAAAAAGCCGAGAGCTAACTTGCTTGAATGAGGGAATTGATTTTTGTGTTTTGATGAAAATGATTTGCTTGGCTTGGTTGGTTTGATTTTGTTTTTGTTTTAGTAAATTACCTAGTTGCCCTTGATTTTGTGTGGTTAAAAAGCCACCACATCTCCTTCCTTCCCATGTCATGCCTATGTCATGCTGTGATGTCATTCTTCCCTCTTTGTCCTCTTCTCATTGGTTGGGTGACATCACTCTCTCTAATCCCTTTGCTTAACTTCCTAATTGTTTGCCTAATGACCGCTGATCTGCTATACGGTTCGCTTAACTTTCGTTTTCGTTTATCATTTGAAGGATCATACCCGGGATCTTATTACTTAGGTTCCCTTAACCTTTCTCAATACATTATATTCCTTTTTATGATCCTCTATTATAATCCTTTAATTTAAATCCTTTTTATCCTGCTACCTTATACTCAATTCTTTCCGTATCTAGTGGATTTCCGGGAAAAACCAAAGTGTTCGGAATTGGATTCTGGCGATCTTTACATACACTCATATACCATATAGAGTACTAATAAAATCTCAGAATATCCATAATAGAACCCCTACATAGTGTGGCATGAAAAGTTTTCTCATTCAGCAAAAACACTATTCACAAGGGTTACAAAAAGTTGAAAATTTTGGGGGTTATTACAATCCAAGTCCCTAACCAAATCTCAAACCAAAGTCAACAAGGGAGACATCATGTACATCTGTGACATCAAGTAATTCTCAGATTTAAACCTCTATCTAGATGAATTGGAAGAAGTTAGAGGGATTGATGCTTATAGGAATCTACCTGAAAGGTTAATATTCAAGTACAAGGGAGGAAAAGAGATACAGTGGCCACTTCCCAGGATCCTTCAAGAAAGCCAATCTGTGTTGATAAAGGTTTATTCATCCATCAAGAAGAACTTTGGATTCAATGTGACAGCTAGAAGACTTGTTCTAAAGAAGGTTGAAGAACTGAGGAGTATTAAATCCAAAGATGCACTCCCAAAGACTCTAACTATTCCTTACACAGGGAGTAGAGTGCATCTAAGGCCCTACTGGCTGATGGAATTCATAGATGATAAAGGAGTTAGAAGATTATTCAGATTAGAAGACCAATTGAGCATTTCTAGCAATGAGACTCTTTTGGAAATGCAAGAAATGCTAAATCTCTCAGAATCTGATGAACTAGAATTCCACAGACAACTCAAAAATCAGATAGAAGAAAACAACAGGAAGCTTGGAAAGAGATCCAGATCTTTAAGGAAATAGATTAATCTGCTCAGGCTAGAGGAGCACCTTGAAAATGACTGTGAGCAAATCTTTGTACATTTTGTTATCATCAAGTTTCTCTTAATTTATGGCTACAATTCTAGTAGACATAAATTGGGGGAGATTGTTGTGTATATATTGTGAACTTGATGATTTCATTAACAAAACACCTTAGTAGATTTAACTGAGTGAAATATGTACCACTCGACGGATAAGCAAATATATTCTCGACGGATGACTCAATATAGTACCGAAGGATGATGATTTGACATCCATCGAGTGAGTAGCTTATGTAACAATAAGTCATGTAGCACATTTCTACATACACCTTTGTATAGATTCTGTAGTAGCATATAAGTCATGTTGACTTTAATTAGATATGCAGAATAGGTTGATTAATTGTACATAGATGATGTCTTGTAATTCTTCATAAATGAAATGAAGTCAAGTGCCAAATAGCTACCCGACGGATGATCAACAAGGCAACCCGACGGATGATCAACAAGGCAACCCGACGGATGATCATGTACCCGACGGATAATCAATTCAAACATCTGTTGACAGTGACAACACAGTCACATGCGTCGAGTGTATGCAAAAGGAATGTGGAAGCCTATTCAACTGGGTTTTTGAGAACAAAGAAGCATTGCCATTTCCATGCTATTATGAAGATATTCAAAGATGCTGGAATAGAGTAGTGAAGCAGCATAGTATTAGACTTGATAGGTTTTGTTTTATTATCTTGTCTTATTACTGTGTAATCTTGGTGATATATAAACCAAGAGTAGCAAACAGAACAACAAGAAGACTAAGCAAGTATTATCTCAGAGAAACATTTGTAAGCTATATCCTTAGCATTTCTCTATAAGTTTAGTTGTTCTTATTTGTAAGCAGTTGTGATCTATTCAAACTTCACAGAGTTCTCTTGATATATATATATATATATATATATATATATATATCTGGTGGATACATTCAAATCCACCAGAAAGTTTTAAAGACTTGTGTTTTTATTACTTTGTGTTTTGATTCATATTTAACTTGTCATTTCGCACTTTTCAAACCAAAACACTGTCATATATATATATATATATATATATATATATATATATATCTTAAGTTAGAACATTTTATAATTCAGAAAAAGTTTCAAGAATTCCATTCAACCCCCCTTCTGTAATTCTTGTTGCATTGTTAGGGACTAACACGAAGGATACTTGGATCATAGTTGAATCAACATACCAAAGAAATTCATAGAAATTATCAGAACCCGGCTAGTGGTAGCCCGGGATGAACAATAGAGATATGCGGATTAGAACTATAAGGACAGAGAGTACGAAGTAACAGACCAAGTATTGATGATGGTGCCTCCCCGAGAGGGAGTGATGAGATTCGAAATGGAAATAAATATTGAGCTCTAGGTTTATTGGACCGGTTGAAATCTTTAAAGGACTAAGAAAGTTGGCTTATAAATTAGCACCATCGTCAAACAGTCGCCAAGTTTATAACGAGTACCACGAATCCATATTAGGAAATTTAACCGTCAATGCCAAACATAAGATTGAAAATGAGCTAATAAACTTGCAGTCAGACTTAGCGTATGTGGAGCAACGTGAAGAGACCATAGGTCTATAAGGACGAGTACTCTGAAATATATTTGATGGAGGAGTGGAAATTTTATGAAGAGATCAAATACTACGAAGTCAATGTGAGAACTCGAGGTTGTCATGTGAGAAGCGTATCCCTGTTGTATCTAAACTGATTCTGGGACATAATCCTTTTAAGGGGGAAGACTGTAAAAACCAAAATTTTTGACATCGGTAAAAGACCTTTATGAATAGTAACCTTGCGGTTTAATAAAAAAAATTGTGATCACACCATATATGAGTTTTTAATTTAAGATTCCGAGTTGATATTATGATTATATGTACCAAATGAGCGTATGTAATAGGCATTTGTTTTCAGAGAAAATGAACTTTGTAAAATGACCTTATCTTACGGACTATCAAGGAATAAGAAAATCACATTACGATTAAGAATTTAGAATTCTAAAAATTAAAATCCAAGTACAGGGTTTCAAAGCATAAAGGATTTATAAGAAATAATTTACCCCGCGAATCGCTTACGAAGATTTATTATGAAAACGAATAAACAACCCATCGAATACGTAAGAGAACAAATAAAATGTATTAAACCATGCAAACTAATTGGTAAGAATGTAAACAAGGATTTTCAATCGAATAGTGACCTTGCTAAGGAGAATAGTGACCTAGCTAAGGAGAATAGTAACCTAGTATGGTAAATAGTAGCATGAATAGTAAGTGAGGTACTTGGCTAGAAACCTAGATTTGAAATATTGTCCAAGATAGCAAGATATGCATATCTTAGGATTTTATACTCAAGATTATAACACTTATTCAAGAAGCAACCAAGAACATCTCTCTCTCTCTCCCATTTCATTCTTCAACTCGGCCAAACTGGGAACAACAACTTAGAAAGGCTGTATCTCCTTCATTTCTCACTAAAAAATTACAATCTATATTTCATTAGAAATTTCTTGAGACGGGCTATACTTTTTATCGCACATGACTTTTCCATTTAAGCAGTGTAAGGCCCATATTTTTCCATATTTTTGCAGAGAGGTATGGAAACTGCACATCCAAGAAAGAAAAATCCATATCTCGAGTTCTAGGCATTCAAAAATCACCATATTTTAACCAAAGCTTCCTCATATCATGTACAAGGTACGTTCAAAATTTCATGGCAATTGGATTAGAATAGCATAGTCAAGTCCTTGCTCAAAGTTGGGGATGAATAGTAAATCCGAAAATTAACTTTGTTTTCTTGGCATAGGTTTTGAAAGATCTACCCACTATAAGCATCATCCAAGACATACAAGTCCTAGACAACATAGGTCTAGCATCCCTTGTACTCAAGAAGGTATAAACTCTTACTCTTAAAGATTTTTTGGATGGATTCTGTGGTTGATGTTGAGATAAGTGTTGTTATGTTGATTTCTTGAATGAATAGTAAAACTCTGTAGTTGACCGAACTTTTAAAATGCTTTTAACCTATTTAAATTAATAATTTCAAAATTAAACTTTTATGATAAATATTAAAAACACTCAAAATGATCCTTAAGATGGTTTCATATTAAAATATTAATTTTTCGATTTATTAAAAATGTTAGAGATCGAGTCGCGTAATAGTAATATTCGGTAAAGTCAACTCTAGAAAACCACTTTGACTGTTCGTTTTGACCAATAATTGATACTTATTTTGAGTCGGTCAAATATTGAAAATTGTGAAGTACTGTACTTATTAGAACTATAAGTCGGTGATGGGATTATGATATTTGTTGATTAGAAAATGCGGAACGAGAGAAAGTCGGAGAACGTATCTTGGACTCAAGGCAAGTTCATGAACCTTGTTCTACATACTGTTGTGTTGTGAAGATTGTTTTAAAATTTTCGTACAAATGCTATGTTTGACATGATAGTAAAATATGAGTTTTTACGTATCAAATAATAATCGAGATTACGATGAATATATCGTAGAATATTTTAACGCTATAGTAAAACGTGAGGTATAAGTGTAAGACTGAGAGTCGGCCAGTTTTCATAAAGTATAACCCGGGAATCAGACCGGAAATGTTTTGGACGATTAAAAGTCCGTAGCTATTTTATTCCAAGGGACTCGATGTCCTTTCGTGAAATACTAAAGTACCTCGAATTTATTTAAAACAATTTCCAAAATCGTATTCCCTAAACTATATTTAGTTACTCGTTCAATGAATATTATTTCAAATATTCATTTAATATAGGAGAAGTATTCTCCAACAAATATTTATATCAAACTCAATTATTTTATATTATTAAAGATTAATTTAATTATATAAACATAAATTAGTTGAGGGATATTATTTCAATTATTCTCTTAAAATATAATTATTTGATGTTTTATTATTTAATAATTATTATTTAATTATTAAATATTTATTAAATGATGCAATATGATATTAAAGTCGTAAAACCTCTTTTTAAATACTGTCTGAGTTTCAGAAATTCATTTTGGCATTGTCCGAACTTTGAAAAATATCATTTCGATATATACTAAATATTTTGACTATAGTTTTAAAAGAAACTCCCCCTTAAATACTTATCTGTTAACAACGGTCAACTCACATTATTTTAGTGCTTCCTCCGAAAATTCTCGGAAGTACATATATATATAAACGAGATGAGTTGTTCTTATCAACAAGCAAAACGCTTTGGGAACTTCGATGTGGTTCGAGTTCTCGGGATATGATAAGATAATTCCAAGGACTAGGAGGGGTAGAATCTAGTACTATGAGTACTAATGAGACTACCAAAGTACCGCAGGAGAAGGTACTCTTTGTACTCAGGAACCTGTGAAAGATACCGCGGGCGAAGGTACTCTGTGTACTCAGGTACCTGTGAAGTGTGTGCATACCCGAAATGAGACACATATCCCGAATGCGGCCAGGGTGATAACCGGGATACGAAGGTGTCATCCTTCGACTAGTAGAAAATGTTACAGATTTTTGTATTACGACTGATCATCGTATGCGGTGGCTCTAATAAATGTCTTATTCTTCCAATTGGAATTGAGATGAAATACCGTAACCCGAGCCTGGGTATTGGTTTTACCATTAAGGTATTTTCAAACTAATAAGTCAATCGAAAACATTACTTTGAAAAGAGGTGTATAACACCAAGAGATTGATTCTCCTAAGTACATAATACTATAAAGAGCATTATAAAGATATTTTGATATATAAAAAATATCTGATTTGATTTAAAGATAAAAAGGTGTATACCACCAAGTTTTCAAATCATCTTATTATACGATGAAGTATTATTTTAACAATTATTTGCCAACTGTTTTGTACATTATTGTTGTGCATCATTGCTCACCCTTGCTTTCTTTTAAATGTTATTGTGTATATGTTGTGTACTTGATGATTTCATGAACAAAACACCTTAGTTGATTTTACTTAGTGAAATAATGTAGCACTCAACGGATAAGATTTATATTCCCGACGGATGACTCATTATAGTCCCGACGGATGATGACTTATTATTCATCGAGTGAGTAGCTTATGTAACAATAAGTCTGTAGCACATTTCTGCATTCACCATTGTATAGATTTTGTAAGTAGTATTCAAGTCATGTTGACTTTAATATATGCAGAATAGGTTGATTAATTGTACATAGATGATGTCTTGTAATTCTGCATAAATGAAATAAAGTCAAGTGCCAGTTTGCTACCTGACGGATAACCTACAATGAAGTCGACGGATGATCAAATAGACAACCCGACGGATGATCAATAACTCGACGGATGATCATGAACCCGACGGATAAAGAATTCAAATATCAGTTGATAGTGACAACACAGTCACATGCGTCGAGTGGATGCAAATGCGGTAGCCTATTCAACTGGGTTTTCAAGAACAAAGAAGCATTACCATTTCCATGCTATTATGAAGATATTCAAAGATGCTGGAATAGAGTAATGAAGTAGCATTGTAATAAATTAGATAGTTTTTATTTTATTATCTTATCTTATTACTTTGTAATCTTGGTGATATATAAACCAAGAAGTAGCAACTAAGACACTATCGATCTAAGCAAGAAAGCAGAGAAACATTTGTAAGCAGGATTCTTAGCATTTCTCTGTAGTCTTAGAAGTTCAATTGTTGTAAGCAGCTGTGAGCATTTCTGCATACAGAGTTCTCTCGATATATAATATATATCTCTGGTTGAATCATTCAAATCCACCAGAAAGTTTTTAAAGACTTTTGTTTTTAAATACTTGTGTTTTGATTCACTTAAGTTTTTATTCCGCATTGTGCTAATCAATACACTTATATTTATATTTGAGTTAGAACATTTTATTTCAAGAAAAAGTTTCAAGAATTCCATTCAACCCCCCTTCTGTAATTCTTGTCATATTGTTAAGGGATTAACAATTGGTATCAGAGCATGCTCTTAACTTACAAAGAGTTTAAAGATCAAAACAATACAGCAAGATGAACAAGAAGAATGTTGGAGTCAAGATCCCTTTTCTAGATAAAGATAATTACCATCTTTGGAAGGTAAAGATGCATCTTCATTTGCTTTCTCAAGATGAGGCCAATGTTGATTGCATAGAAAGAGGCCCTCATGTTCCAATGAGAGCAGCAACAGGAAACGAGCCATCAGTTCCCAAGCCAAGGCATGAATGGTCTGATCTTGACATTGAACAAGTCAGGAAGGATAAAAAGGCCATGAACATCCAGTTTAATGGAGTTGAG
The DNA here is from genome assembly GCF_009905375.1 of Apium graveolens. Classification (NCBI taxonomy): domain Eukaryota; kingdom Viridiplantae; phylum Streptophyta; class Magnoliopsida; order Apiales; family Apiaceae; genus Apium; species Apium graveolens. The sequence continues at coordinate 28,549,910 of NC_133648.1, read as the reverse complement.
GGAGATATGTTTGACAACATTATCAACTACAAAACTGTGAAGGATGTTTGGGATACAATACAGATAATCTGTGATGGCACTGAGCAAGTTAGAGAAAACAAGATGCAACTCTTGATTCAACAATATGAGCATTTTCACAATGAAGAAAGTGAGTCTCTCACTGACATTTTTAGTAGGTTTCAAAAACTACTAAATGCTCTAAAGTTGCATGGAAGGGTCTATCAGACAAAAGACTCCAATCTAAAATTCCTTAGATCTCTTCCAAAGGAATGGAAACCAATGACAGTCTCATTAAGAAACTCACAGGATTATAAGGAGTTTACTTTGGAGAGTATGTATGGCATCCTGAAAACCTATGAGCTTGAAATAGAGCAGGATGAAAGGATGGAGAGAGGAAAGAAGAAAGAAGGATCCATTGTACTAGTTGCTGAGTTGGAAAAGGAGAAGGAAGTGAAGATGGAAGCTGTTGAATCAACTTCAAGGGTCTGTGAGAACAAGGTCAAGGGGCTTGCAGTGGAAAGTAAAGATTCTTTGAGCCAAGATGACATGGAGGACATTGATAAACACCTAGCATTTCTTTCCAGGAGATTTTCCAAGCTCAAGTTCAAGAAGAACTTTGGAGCAGCCAAGCTAAATAGAAACATGGTTGATAAATCAAAATTCAAATGTTTCAAATGCGGCTTGGCAGGGCATTTTGCCAGTAAGTGTAGGAAGTCAGATTCCAGTAAGAAAAAGTTTGAGCCAGTGGATTATAAGAAAAAATACTGTGAGCTGCTTAAAGAAAAAGAAAGGGCTTTCATAACACAAGAAAATGACTGGGCAGCAGATGGCCTGGATGACGATGAAGATGTCAACTATGTCAATCTAGCCCTAATGGCCAAGTCTGATGAGACAGAAACAAGCTCTTCAAGTAATCAGGTAATTACTACAAACCTTGCATATTTATCTAAAGCTGAGTGTAATGATGCCATAAATGACATGTCTACAGAGTTATATCATTTGCGTGTTACACTTAAGTCTCTTACTAAAGAAAATGCTAAAATCAAAGAAAACAATTTGTTTTTTAGTGAGAGAAATAATGTGCTTGAGTCTCAGTTTATTGATTTTGAAAAATTAAGAATTGAATGTAAAATTGCCAAGGAGGAATTAACTGAGTCCTTGAAGAAAGAGGAAATTTTGAAGAAGCAGCTCGAGCGTTAACAAGAGGTGATTAAAGCATGAAAAACATCCAGGGATGTCCATACTCAAATTACCAAAGTTCAAGGAATTGAGTCTTTCTATGATGCAGCCTGGAAAAAGAACAAAGAGAAACTAGAACCAAATTTGGTAGATGGAGTGCTTACAGATGTAGACTCGACGGATGATGAGGATCATCCGTCAGATAACAAAAAGTGTTATCCGTCGAATGATGAGAATCCTCATCCGTCGGCTGTAAGCAAGCCTATCAGTAAAGCCAAACTTGTTAAGCTGGATGAGAACTATGGGTCTGTTTCCAAGAACTTTGTTTCAGGAGAATCGAGTCAGGTTAAGAAAGGGAAAAAGGCTAATGTTGGTCACATGACTGTCAAACAGTTAAGTGACAGACTTGAAAAGATTGAGGTAAAAACAGAGACTAAAAAGAAAAGCAATAGGAATGGTAAAGTAGGGATTAACAAACACAATAATTACACACCTGATAAATATGCTCCTAGAAAAATTTGTGTCAAGTGTGATAGTGTAAATCATTTGTCTGTTAATTGCAAATCTGCCATGCCTACTTCCATGTCTATTCAACCTCAATTTCCTAACATGAATGCCATGCCTCCCATGCCTATTAATGCTATGTCTACACAGAACATGAATGCACAGTTTGCTAATATGCCATTTGTACCTAATCCTTATTATGCTGCATATAGTATGCCACAAATGTTATTTAGCTTGCCTTACTGGAATAACATGTTTACACATAGCATGCCATTTCCTGTTAGTCATAATATGCATGATAATTATGTTGCAATGAATGGTTTCAAAGGCCCAACTCAAATGACTAAGGATGAATCTGAGATTCCTAAGTCAAATGAGATAAAGCCTAAGAAACATGACTGGTGATTTGATTTTGATGTGTACAGGAAAACAAAAAGAATCTTTGGTACTTGGATAGTGGATGTTCAAGACACATGACTGGTGATTCTACCCTGCTCACAGAGTTTAAGGAGAGAGCTGACCCAAGTATTACTTTTGGAGATGACAGCAAGGGTTATACTGTGGGATATGGCTTGATTTTAAAGGACAACGTCATCATTGAGGAGGTTGCCTTAGTGGATGGTCTCAAACACAACTTGTTGAGTATCAGCCAGCTTTGTGATAAAGGCAACTCAGTAACCTTCAACTCAGAAGCCTGTGTTGTGACTAATAAAAGAAGCAACAAAGTGGTTCTCACTGGTGTGAGAAAAAGAAATGTGTACCTAGCTGATTTCAACTCATCTAATGCAGGATCTGTAACTTGTCTTCTCGGTAAAGCAAGTCAGGATGAAAGTTGGCTATGGCACAAGAAGCTGTCCCATTTAAACTTCAAGACCATGAATGAGCTAGTAAAGAAAGAACTGGTTAGAGGCATTCCTCTAGTGGAGTTTTCTAAGGATGGACTGTGTGATGCCTGCCAAAAAGGGAAGCAGATTAAAGCATCATTCAGGAAGAAACTTGATTCAACAATTGAAGAGCCTTTGCAACTGCTTCACATGGATTTGTTTGGACCAGTCAATGTATTGTCCATCTCAAGGAAAAGATTTTTCCTAGTAATTGTAGATGATTTCTCAAAGTTCTCTTGGACATATTTCCTAAAGTCTGAAGATGAGGCTAGTGAAAGCATCATCAATCACATAAGGCAAGTCAATAATCATCATGATTTCAAGGTTAGAAGAATTAGGAGTGACAATGGAACTGAGTTCAAGAATTCAGTCATGAGAGCATTTTGTGAGGAAAATGGGATTATGCATGAGTTTTCAGCAGCAAGGACTCCACAACAGAATGGAGTAGTGGAAAGGAAGAACAGATCACTTATTGAAGCTGCAAGGACAATGCTTGAAGAATCAAAACTGCCAACATATTTCTGGGCTGAAGTTGTAAATACTGCATGCTACACTCAGAATATTTCTCTGGTTAATCAAGCAAGATGCATGACTCCCCTGTCAATTGTTCAAGAACAAGAAGCCAACTCTAAATTTTCTTCATGTCTTTGGCTGCAAGTGCTATATTCTGAGAAATCAAACTGATCAAAATGGAAAGTTTGATGCTAAAGCAGATGAAGGAATTTTTGTTGGATATGCTGTTGGTAAAGCATATAGAGTCTACAATCTAAGAACCAACATTGTTGTGGAATCAATACATGTTGTGTTTGATGATAAAAAGATTAAAGGACTGAAAGATGGAGATTACCATGAGAGCCTCAAATTCGATAATATGGAGATGGTTAGTGATGACAGTGATGATGAGAGTGATCAAGAAACAATATCTAAGGATAATGCAGATAAATCTACTACCAATGAAGCACAAAACTCAAAATCTGTCGAGTTGCATAATGCTTCATCCGTCGGAAGGCAATCTGCGTTATCCGTCGGGAGACAACCAGCTTCATCCGTTGATACTCAAAATTCACCATTCGTCGGGTTATTAAAAGGAGCAGAAAGTCAAAATAGATCACCTATAGAAAGTTCCCCTTTCTCAAATCAAAGATCCACAAACTCAGGGGGAGTTTCTAACAATCAAAACTCAATCACACATCAAGACAACAATGAGGTTTCTTCATCTAGAGCTAATCTACCTCAACAAAGGAAATGGACAAAAGATCACCCCTTTGAGCTTATCATTGGTGATGTTTGTTCTAGAGTTCAAACAAGAAGAGCAACTCATGAAGAATGTCTATACATCAGCTTTCTTTCCAAGGAAGAACCAAAGAAGGTACAAGAAGTTTTGTTGGATCCTCATTGGATTTTAGCTATGCAGGAGGAGCTAAACCAATTTGAAAGGAATAATGTATGGAAGCTGGTGCCCAAGCCTAAAGGAAAGAATCCAATTGATACCAAATGAGTATTCAGAAATAAGATGGATGAAAATGGCATAGTATTCAGGAACAAAGCTAGATTGGTTGCTAAAGGCTATTGTCAGCAAGAAGGAATAGATTTTGATGAAACATTTGCTCCTGTTGCAAGACTTGAAGCCATCAGAATCTTCTTAGCCTATGCAGCCCATGCCAATTTCAAGGTCTATCAAATGGATGTCAAAAGTGCCTTTCTGAATGGAGATTTGGAGGAAGAAGTCTATGTCAGTCAACCTCCTGGCTTTGAAGATCCAAATTTTCCAGAACATGTCTATTATCTTTTGAAAGCACTTTATGGACCGATTCAAGCACCTAGAGCCTAGTATGACACTTTATCAAAGTTCCTTTTGGAAAATCACTTCACAAGAGGTACTGTAGATAAAAATTTATTTTTCATAAATGTTAATGGATCTAGTATACTTGTTCAAATTTATGTAGATGATATTACTTTTGGCTCTACAGATAAGAAACTTTGCAAAACGTTTGCCAAATTGATGCAAAGTAAGTATGAAATGAGTATGATGGGAGAACTAACTTACTCTCTTGGCTTACAAGTTAAACAAGTTAGTGATGGAATATTCATTAGTCAAACTAAATATATTTTTGATCTCTTAAAGAAGTTTGATCTAATGGATTGCACATCTGCAAAAACTCCCATGGTCACTGCAACTAGGCTTGAATTAAACACTACTGAAAGGTTTGTGGATATTTCAAGTTATAGGGGCATGGTTGGCTCACTTCTGTACTTAACAGCTAGTAGACCAGACATAATGTTTGCTACATGTTTATGTACTAGATTTCAGGCCGATCCTAGAGAATCTCACGTAATAGCTATTAAGAGAATTTTCAGATATCTCAAGGGTACACCAAATCTTGACATTTGGTACCCTAGAGATTCTGATTTTGATCTAACTGGTTATTCAGATGCAGATTATGCAGGTTGTAGAATTGATAGAAAAAGTACAACAGGAACCTGTCAATCTCTAGGAAACAAGTTTGTGTCCTGGTTCAGTAAAAAGCAAAATTCAGTTTCTACTTCTACAGCTGAAGCTGAATATATTGCTGGTGATAGTTGCTGTGCACAGATCTTATGGATGAAAAATCAATTGCTAGACTATGGTTTGCAAGTTGAAAGAATTCCTATTTTCTGTGATAACACAAGTGCAATCACCATCACTGAAAATCCAGTACAACATTCAAGAACAAAGCACATAGATATTAAGTACCATTTCATAAGGGAACATGTAATGAATGGTATGTAGGATTTTAATCATCACGGAAGCATGGTAAAAAAATTTTACACATATAAAATCCAAATAAAAGCATATAAATCGTGATTAAAATATATGGGATCGATTTCTAACCTTTAAAAGCGATCCAAAACAACGAGCGGAGATCCTTAGCAGCTGCTCCTCAAGTGTGAAGGACTCCACCAGTATCCACCAAGAAAACGATGTAATGAAGGAGGAGGAGGTGGAGAGAATTAGGGTTTTTGTAAATATTTTGGGTTGAGGCAAAAATAGGGTTTATAATGGTATATTTATAGGCAAAATTTTCAGCTGAAAATTTCCCATAAAATATTATTATTATTAACCCTTTATTATTCTCACTAATAATTAAAACACCTTTTAATTATTAATTCTTTTTCTAAATACTTTAGAAATAATTCTCTCTCTTGATTTAATTTCCAAAAATTAAATTCTTAATTAATAATATTAAGAACTTTTCTTAATTAATTTATAATCAATTAAATCACATTTAATCAATTATTTATTTCATATATAAATAATTATCAGCCATTATTAATTAATTCCTCCACCATTAAATCATTCTCTTTTATGGTGTGACCCTGTAGGTTCAATATTAAGCCGGTAGTAGAAATAAATAATAATAAAACTATTTTATCATTATATATATATAAATTATCTAATTCATTAAATATGATTAATTAATTAATCATATTTATTCTATATCGTGAGGGATACTTCTCTGCATATCGCGATTATCCGGATAATACGAATTCACTGCTTAGAATACCAAGAACCTATTCAGTGAGTAGTTACCGTAAAATCAATTCCTTCTACCCAGCAATGTCACAATTAAATACAAGGCATGGAACTTGTGTCAAGCCTATCTTATTTAATCACTTGCTTTCCCATTCACTATGCTTAGTTCTATTTAATGTAAATTAGAAACTCCTTTCTAATTTCATTCACTCTGGCCAAAGATTCCTGAACTAGCATAAGTGGATCAGCATTGAACATTCTCTTCCTTCACTGGAAGGGGTAGATACTTTATTGATCATATATTATCTTCGTGTACAAATTCCTATACCCAGTAGAGCCCTTATAATTGTCCATGGAGACTAAGAACTAAACCAAAGCATAGTTCAGTGTACACAAGATGACTATGATGACCTCAAGTCTAAGAATACTTGTACAACTATCACTATGTGAACAACTGCTGACACGTGAGTGAACTCCATCAGTTGTTCAGCTGTATGAGTCATGTTCAGTGAACTTATTCTATAATAAGCACCTACATACCAGCTATAGTGTCACCACACAAATGTCTATGAGAACATACATCCTTCATAATGAAGCAAGCATAGTATGTACCGATCTTTGCGGATTATTAATTACCAGTTAGTAATCCTATGACCATGAACTATTTAAGTTTAGAGTTATCATCTTTTAGGTCTTATTATTATGATCTCATCACAATTCATAAAAAGCTTTACTCTAAACTGTGGTATATCTTATTTAAACACTTAAATAGATAGAGCCCGCAATAAAAACAAAACAAGTCTTTTATCAATATCAATGAAATCAAAACAGATTACATAAAAGTTATTCCTAAATCCTCATACATGATTGGACTTAGGACATATCTCTTTCATGGTACTGTGGAACTGCATTTTGTTCCAAGTGAGAAGCAGCTTGCAGATAACTTTACCAAGCCACTGGATGAATCCACCTTTTCAAGGTTGGTAAGTAAGTTAGGTATGCTTAATTACTCTTAAATATATCTGAGTTAATTTGCAAGTTGAAATGAAGCCAGAAACTTAATTGATTTTTCAGTCTTGGATGAAATTTTGGCTAAGTCAAAATGTACATCTCGAAGGATGATCGTTATCCATCGAGTTTGATCATCCGTCGATATATTATTTGCTAACAAAAATCAATTATGTTTCTGGATTATTTATGTCTCAACGGATAACAGTTTATCCTCATCCGTCGAATTGTCTTAATCTCAGCCGTTAATTCCCTGTACATTATCCATCGAGTATACTTACAGTTTGTAAGTATAACACGACGTATAATGGGTGGAATTTTTACAGTTTATTTTTTAAACGGCTATTCTAGGCAATTTCAATTGGTTACTTTATTTTACTTTATTATTTTTATCAGTTATTTTTGAGATAGTATAAAAGCTTATTTCATTGCAATTACTTTTCTTTTATCATTCTCAATTCAACTACTCTAATTTCATTCTCTCTCAAAGCACTTACTCTTTTCCTCTTCAAGCTTTTATTCTCTAACAATGGCACCTGTTGTAAAGATTATGTCTTAAACTGGGTTCATTTATGAGAAGAACAATTTCACCGTACTAGTGAATAAGGGTATTCAGCAGTCTGGAGACTATCACAAGATGATGGACTTTGTGAAGAATTGAAAGCTCAACTATTCCATGCTGGAATCACCCACAATCTTCTGTGAAGTTGTTGAAGAGATGTGGACCACTGCTACCTACAACTCTACAGATAAGACCATCACTCTAACCATTAAAGGTAAAGAATTTTGTATCAATAGTGATGTGATAAAAGCATATTTCAAAATTCCAGATAACAATGTGACTTCACCACACACTAACACTGATATAATCAATATACTTAATTCCATGCACTATACACTTCCTACTTCTAAACTGAGTGATATTAGAAGAATGGGTCTTAGAAAAGAGTGGAGTTTCTTGTGTGATGTAGTTATAAAAGTTTTCTCAGGAAAGGTCAGTAATTTTGATTCAGTGAATATTTCCATGCTTAACATGCTCTACATACTAGTTACAGATAAATTCTACAATTTCAGTGACCTTGTCTTGTTTGAGTTAGGTTTTAAATTAGGAGAGTTAAATAAAAGAGGTAAGAATGTGTATTATGCTAGATTTCTTATGTCATTAGCTAACCACATCTATGAAGAAATTATGCTTGAGAACCCTAACAACAAACTAGATTGTTGGGTTCAAGAGAGAAGGCTCATTGATGATTTGAACAGGGCCAATCATCATAAGGATGTGCCAATGTTCTACTTTCCTGTAATGCAAGCACCTCAGGTAAGTGAGGTAAGTTCACTAATCCCTACAACTTTTCCAACCTCCACAATTTCTTTGAGTTCAAGTGCAGCTATGGAAACTGTTTCAATGACCAAACAATTGCCTACCAACACTGCCAAACCTACAATTATTTCAAAATCCAAGTCAAAGAAAGCACTCTCTGGTATCTCCCAAAAGATGCCAGTTGAAAAATCCACTAAAGCCAAAAAGGGGGAGTGTGAAGGAGGGTAAGTTAGGTGAGGGAAGGGGTGAACATAAAAGAAACCCCAAGAATAAGGTTGGAGAGTTGAGTGAATCCCAGCCTAGCCACACTGCAGTTTCCCAACAAACTGCAGTGCTTAAAAAGGACAAAAGCTCATTTCTAGCTGCATCCTCCCAAAAGGATGTAGCTATTGAACAAAGCTCTCAACCAAGAGCACAGGCCAAGAGGGTTAAGGACACAAGCTCACCCCAAACTTATGCCAGAAAGAAGAAATCTAAAACCTTTGGGGATGCACAGGGTACACACACTGTGCAAACTGGTGCTAAAGACACAGTCACTGCACCTTCACAAATTCAGTTTGATGTGGCTCCAATAAATATGGAGTCACAGCCAAAATCTCTAGTTATAGAAGCACCTCAAACACCAAACTCACCAACAAATTCTCTGGATGTGGATATGATAAACACATCAATTCCTGATTCCCCTTCTTTAACTCTGTTGGGGAAGCCAAAATCTAGTGCAAGTGAGCATCATCTTTTAGATGATTTGTTGGCTCACTTGCCAATTCTTTCAGGAACTGTTGTGTCATCTGTGCCTAAAATATCTTCAATCAACACAGAGTCAACAATAGTTTCTATTCTCAGCTCATTCATTTCTACTCTCTTGACGGATATTGCTCATCCGTCGAGTAGTGATTGTATCCCGACGGATAAGCCTAACAGCAGTTATCCGTCGGATAGCAAAACCACTCACTCGATGGATATCACTCATCCGTCGAGTATCTCTGCACAATTTCAAACTTCAATTATTTCAAGTGCAGAAGATTTGGTGGTTGTACAGTCACTCTTAGGATTGAGAGAGAAGAGTATTTTGAGTGAGAGTCTGAGTTGCTCCCAGGAAAAAGGAGAGGAAATGAGTGAAAATCTGAAATCTATTTCTTCAGGATTGGCAAAAGAGAGTGAGAGGAGTCCCACCTTAGTAGGTGAAGGTGAGGGTGTGAGGGTGGGGAACCAGGGTGAGACCCTGATGCAACAAAAGAGAGAACATGAGAGAAATGTAGGTACTGGAGCAATAAGGATGGATGTCATTGCCAGTGAGTCAATGAATATCCAGGATGCAGATAGGGAATGACTATCTCAGCATCCTAAAGCTGTTATAGATTCCACTTCCCTTGATGTTGAGGCATTTACTCACCCTGTTCCATCTTATCAACTTCTAGCTGAACATGGCAATGACAATGTAGAAAGGATGCTAAATTTGGTGCATACCACACAGTCTATAATGAGAGCTAAGGATGCAATCACAGCTTTGCCTTCTATAGCTGGTGATGTGGACTATGAGACTGGTGGTTCAGCTGATTTCTTTGGAGATGCGAGTGGGAATAGTGAAGATGAAGCAATGGATATAGGGGGAGAAGTAGGCTCAAGTTCAAGGTCAGGTATGCCATCATGGGCATTCCCAAAACACTGTGATGAGCATTACTTCAAGACAACCCTGATCCAGTTAATCAATCGGACAAATACTGCTCTTCAAACCACTACCAATGCCAGCACCAAGAAGCTCCTTCAGGCACATCTAGCCTCCCTGCAACTTCAACAAATCCAGGGCTTCCAACATGTTAGAGATGTGAATACTATGAAGAATGATATTGAGGAGATGAAAAAGGCTATTTCAGACAGGATAGACTCTAAACTTCCAGAAGCTACAATGCTTGACATCAAGAGGCAATTAAGAAAAAATTATGATCTGTCAACCAAGATAGATGCCTTGGACACAAGAATGTCAGCCATGGAAGCATCTTTAACTGCCATTCATCTCCATCAAGCCCAACAGACTGATCTACTTCAAAAACTGGTGGCTGCTCAAATCCCCTCCTCTACTCAAATTGATGATAACAAAAAGAAGGAGAAAGGATCAAGTGAGGGGGAGAGGCTTCAGATTCAAATCAGTAAAGTAATTGTACCTTCAATTACTATCTCAAAGCCATAAGTTACAGATAGCATAGTTCTGATCAATGCAACAACAGCCAACTTAAGAGCAGCTGATAAGGAAAAGTTGAGTTTAGTCAACTGGGAGAAGATTGATGATGAAATACAGAAAAAGTTTGAACTTATCAAGGAACCAATTAAGTCAGCCATCCATCACTCTCAAGTCAAGCAAATTGGTGTGAATGAGATGAGTATGAATTATCTGGAAAGAGGACAACCTTCCTGCATCAAATCTCCAAAGGCTGAAACAATTCTGAAACCAAGGGTAAACTACTCAAAATCATCACTGAAGAACCCTTTGGACACTGTGTATGAGACACCCAAGCCTGATGAGAAGAAGCTTCTGTCAAGGTCAATTGCTTTGTACAAAGATCCAACTGATTCAGCTTCCAAAAGGAGAATTGCCAAGATTTTCAAAAATGGGAAAGAAATTTGTGTGGTGGCTGGACATCCTCAATTTGCTCAAGCAAAAAGAGAAGAAAAAGCTAGATTGAAGCAGGAAAAGAAGCAAGCTACTCTGGATGCTAAAAAGACTAAACAAAAGAAAGAGCAGATTGCTATCTTGGCCAAACTACATGCTGTAAATACATCATAACAAATTCCTTATCAACCATCTGAAGCTATTGAATTAAAGAAGCAAGTTGAACAACAGAAGAATTCTCCAAGAAAGAAGGAATTGGCTAAAAGAACTAAAAGGAAACTGGATATTGTTGATAAGGAATTGGAAGATCAATTTCCTAAGGAATCCACACCATCTACAACTCAAGCATCAATACCCTCTGTGGTATTTGAAGATATTAGGGTGGTGGATCCCTATAGGAATATTCATGGTGAACCTATTGTGCCCAAGGATGAGCCAATAGAATGGGAGAACATACCAATTCCTGACTTCAATCTACCAATCCTTAGCAAGCCAAAAAGAACAAAGTCAAGAGCAGTCAAGAAAGTGAAGTTGTCACCTCTCAAATCCAAGTCACAAGTCAAAGCTCAATCTAAAGTTAGTAAGGGAGACTACCTGTACTTGTGTGACATCAAAGAATTTTCTGATCTAAACCTCTATCTGGATGAACTAGATGAAGTGAGAGGAATTGATGCATACAGAAACATACCTGAAAGGTTAGTGTTCAAGTACAAAGGAGGAAAGGAGACTCAGTGGCCTCTTCACAGGATCCTTCAAGAAAGCCAAGTTGTACTGATTAAAGTTTATTCATCCTTCAAGAAGAACTTTGGGTTCAACATTATTGCAAGAAGATTGGTATTGAAGAAGATTGAAGAACTAAGGAGTGTTAGAGCTAAAGATGCACTCCCAAAGACTCTAATTATTCATTACACAGGGAGAAAAGTGCATCTAAGGCCCTACTGGCTGATGGAGTTCATAGATGAAGAAGGTGTGAGAAGATTCTTCAGATTAGACGACCAATTGAGCATCTCTAGCAATGAGACTCTTTTGGAAATGCAAGGAAAGCTAAACCTCTCAGAATCTGATAAACTGGAATTCCATAGGCAGCTCCAAAATCAGATTGAGGAAAATAACAGAAAGCTTGGAAAGAGATCCAGACCTTCAAGAAACTAGACAAATCTGCTCAGGCTAGAGGAGCATTTTGAAAAATGACTGTGAGCAAAACTTTGTATTTTTTTATTAATTGAAGCACTTTTTAGTAATATCTACTTTCTCTTAAAGTCATATTTTTAGGGTGTTTTGTTATCATCAAGTATCTCTTAATTTATGACTACAATTCCAGTAGACATAAATTAGGGGAGATTGTTGTATATATGTTGTGTACTTGATGATTTCATGAACAAAACACCTTAGTTGATTTTACTTAGTGAAATAATGTAGCACTCGACGGATAAGATTTATAGTCTTGACGGATGACTCATTATAGTCTCGACGGATGATGACTTATTATCCATTGAGTGAGTAGCTTATGTAACAATAAGTCTGTAGCACATTTCTGCATTCACCATTGTATAGATTCTGTAAGTAGTATTCAAGTCATGTTGACTTTAATTAGATATGCAGAATAGGTTGATTAATTGTACATAGATGATGTCTTGTAATTCTGCATAAATGAAATAAAGTCAAGTGTCAGTTTGCTACCCGACGGATAACCTACAATGAAGTCGACGGATGATCATATAGACAACCCGACGAATGATCAATAACTCAACGGATGATCATGAACCCGAGGGATAAAGAATTCAAATATCAGTTGACAGTGACAACACAGTCACATGCGTCGAGTGGATGCAAATGGAATGTGGTAGCCTATTCAATTAGGTTTTCGAGAACAAAGAAGCATTACCATTTCCATGCTATTATGAAGATATTCACAGATGCTGGAATAGAGTAATGAAGTAGCATTGTAATAGATTAGATAATTTTTGTTTTATTATCTTGTCTTATTACTTTGTAATCTTGGTGATATATAAACCAAAAAATAGCAACTAAGACACTATCAATCTAAGCAAGAAAGCAGAGAAACATTTGTAAGAAAGATTCTTAGCATTTCTCTGTAGTCTTAGAAGTTCAATTTTTGTAAGCAGCTGTGAGCATTTCTGCACACATAGTTCTCTCAATATATAATATATATCTCTGGTGGAATCATTCAAATCCACCAGAAAGTTTTTAAAGACTTCTGTTTTTAAATACTTGTGTTTTGATTCACTTAAATTTTTATTCTGCATTATGCTTATCAATACACTTATATTTATATTTGAGTTAGAACATTTTATTTTAAGAAAAAGTTTCAAGAATTCCATTCAACCCCCCTTCTGTAATTCTTGTCATATTGTTAAGGGACTAACAAATGTCACAACACAACAGAACCAGTATGCCGGTGTGGGACTTAGTCACTTGCAGTCGTGGGGAGTAACCCTTGAAGCTTCGTCTCAAGTGGGTCAGAGTATTCATATAGGTATAAAATATCAATAGTAATTATTGTAACTTCATGTAGAGGTTACAAATAATTGTTTGAGATCCTGTAAAATACATTTGAGTTATAATAACAGATGATACTTGTTGTACGTTGTTTCCAAGGTTATAACTTGTGAGTGTGTGAAATTGGGGGTCTGTGATATGGAATAATTGGATTATTGAATTAATACAGGTTACACATGATAGAAGGATGGCGTGACGATCCTGATTCCTGACCCCGAATTTGGGGGCGTTATAACATCTCAAGTATTGTTCAGAAGCTGGTGTTTTCTATGGCTCACAAAAGACATCTCAATATAGGACACCTGATAATGGAAGAACTGAGCACCAGGCTAACAATGCCTTTAACATCAAGAGGTCAGAATATTTTTCTTCCTAAATTCATAATGTCTACTTTAAATCATAATGTGCATGACATTCATATGCTTAATGGTATAGATAGAACTAAAATAGGCAACTGTAAACAAGTTTCCAAAGTTCTATTTGGCTTACTCATTACGAAGAACAAGGTACCTGTAAGTCTTAGAATCACTCCATTTATGTTGGAGAGATTCAGGACTTACCCTTACCCAATGCCTAACATGAGGTCTACAGTAACAACTAGTACAATTACGGCTCCTGTACCTGTGGAAGCACAAACACAGGAACACCAATATGGGCCTTCCCAAACTGATACCCCTCTTTCTTTACCAATAGATGCTAGGAAACCAACCACTTCATCCTCTCAAAAGGGTGAAGTGAGTAAAAAGAAGAGAAAGCATGCAACTTTGATTATGATATATGAGAGTGATGAGGATCAAATGGAATTAGAGTCAACCTTGGTCAAGAAACCAAAGAAGGCAAAGCAACCTGAGTTGACCACTCAAGCTACCTCTGCATCATCTCAAAAGGATGTAGTTGCAAAAAATGGCATAAAACAGACTCTAGGGGTATCCTCTCAACAGGGTGTCTATATTGAAAAGAGCACTCTCCCTAGTGCACCCTTTAAAGAGTCTTCACCAGTACTTGAACAAATTTAAGTGTATGAAAGAAGGAATAAGGATGGCACACACACATAGAGCACATCTTTTGAAGCTCCCTCTTCTACTCAGGGGGAGCTGCCAACACTCAATCCTAAAATTATAAATCTTATTTCTAAAATTCTTCTTCATACAATGAAACAATTGAATATAATTCTCAAGTGTTGCTAAAATAAAGTGACATAGTTCAAGAAATTATGCTCACCTCCCAGGACCCAAATTTAGTTGGAGAGAGTCTACACTATGGGGTAGACCTTGAAGATACCAACACAAACACAAGGGGTTTCATCAGTTCTTACTGAAGACCCTGTGGTGGTTTCAAATGCACTTTCATATGCCAATCAACCTTCACAGGTTGTAAGGTTTGAGGGTAGTAATTCTGAAGGGGAGCTATTTAAATCCTCTCCAATTCAATTCGAGGTTCCTCTTGAAGGAACAACTCCCCTCAAAACCATGGCTAAAATTGCACTCACAATTGAAGCTAGGATTTCAATTTCCAATGATCATGCTATGGGGGAGGCAAGTACATCACATTCAAGTGACAGTGCTTTGAAAGAAGTACAAGGGTTTGAGGCCATGGTACATGATAGTAACCTGGTCAAATTCTCTCCAATTCTAATGAAGGTTCCCACTACAAGTGGAGAACAATATACTGTCACAACCACAGTTCAACCTCAGATTCAAACTGTGGCATCTGTAATAGGTTGTTCAATTGATTCTCTACTCTCCACCTTTAATCCAAATGACCAACCTTGCACCTCTAACCCTACTCAACCACAACCTCATTTACTCTCTCAATGGCTGCAGGAAGCAAAAGCTCAACCAACAACAATGAATGATCTTTTGGTTGATCAGATGTCTAGACTTGCCCAAATTTCTCAACAGCTTCTTACATCAGATATGTCTAACCAAGATTATCAGGCTATCATACTTTCTTATCAGACAGATGTTCAAGAACAGCAAACAAAGATTGTGAATGAAGCTGAACAGGATGGTAACTGTGATGCCTGGTTTAGATAAAGACTTCCATCTTGAGATGGATGATATTTTGGCCAGATTTACATATCAAATGGCCAAGTTTGATTTGTCATCTGTGGACAAGAGCATCAAGAATCTGAGGGAATCATTTATAGCCTTATATGAAGTTGTCCAGCAGCAAATCACTAATAATAATGACATCCGGGTCAAGGTGGATCAACTGCATCAGGCTAGATTTGAACCATCTGCTCTTTTGTTGGAAGGAATTAAGGAAGTTGTACAAGCTACATTTGGCACTTCTCTCTCTTTAGCATCTTAACAACCAGTGTCAACATCTACAAACTTACAAATTCAAGCTCTTCAGTCTCAAGTCTCCACCATAAAGTCTTCAAATGATTCAT
The DNA here is from genome assembly GCF_009905375.1 of Apium graveolens. NCBI lineage: Eukaryota > Viridiplantae > Streptophyta > Magnoliopsida > Apiales > Apiaceae > Apium > Apium graveolens. The sequence continues at coordinate 28,533,977 of NC_133648.1, read as the reverse complement.
TGACAGCTCAAGTTTCTCAACTCACAGCTTTAGTACAAAGTCAATAGGCTGACATCCAAATATTGGTAGACTCCCATAAGCATCTTCAAATGCCAAACTCAGTATCTTTGGGAGCTATCATGGGTGCTCTAAATATTCCATTTCCTGCACTTCCAAAAGCTGTTAGGCCTAAAATCCCTATACCTCTCATCTTGCCTGCTAACAAGGCTAAGGGGGAGATAGAGGCTACGCTGCTAAGATCATTTGTCCAAGCTCAAAAAGGCAAAACCAAGGAAAGTGAACAGCAAGTTGATGTTAGAATGGAGAGGCTACTCAAAGCAGCTGAGGGACCTAGTCTAAGCAGAGAATTTGAAGAATTGCTAAAGGATCTTAGGTCTTCTCTAAACAATAGCATCTTAACATACAAAAAGGCCTTTGACAAGACAATCAATTTCATAAGGGTGATCTTGGTGACAAAGGACAATTTTCAGGAGAAAAGGATTGTTGTCAATATAAATTACTCTGGTGTGGATAGATGTATACATATGTCCCTTAATTATCTTATAACAAGAAGGGCATCTGAATTGGACATTTTGATCAACAAAGTCAACCAGAGTGATTCATAAATGTAATAACCCCAAAAAGTTTGGACTTTTTGTAATCCTTATGAATAGTGATTTTGCTGATTATGTTGATTAAGGAATTTTTTCATGCACACTATGTAGGAGTTCTTTTATTGATATTCTGAGATATTATTAGTACTCCATAAAGGATATGAGTGTATGTATAGATCGTCAGAATCCAAATTCGAACATTTTTATTTTTCCCGAAAATCCACTAGATACCGAAAGAATTGAGTATAAGGTAACATGATTAAAATGATTTAAATTCAAGGATTATAAGAGAGGATCATAAAAGGAATATAAAATATTGAGAAAAGTTTAGGGGAACCCAAGTAATAAGATCACGGGTATGATCTCTCAAACGACAAACGAGAATGAAAGTTAAGCGAACCGTATAACAGATAAGCGGTCATTAGCCAAGTAATTAAGAGTTAATCAAAGAGGTTAGTGGATGGTGATGTCATCACGCCACAAGAAGAAGACATGTGTTAAAAGATGACATAATCATGATGACATAAGCATGAAAAGTAAGATTGTTTTGTTGGATGATTATTAGCCAAGTAAAAGTTACCATGGTAAAAATCTAAAAATTTGCCAAGCCAAAAAGGAAAGCAACCAATCAAAATACCATAACACAAAAATTAGAAGTTGACTTGCTTTTCCAAGAGCAAGCTCTTGGCCCCTTTGTTTCAAGAAGAAGAAAAAATTCAAAACTCAAGATCCAAGCTTTGTTATTTTGTAAGGTAATTATCCTAGGCCCTTTATGCTTAGTTATGGCTATCCTAGGAATCTAAGCCACAAATTCCTTCACAATCTTTTTCAATAAATCATTGAAGAAGAGAGGGAATAGTGTTTTCAAGAATTATAATTGTTTGATATTATGTTTTTTGGTTAGATCTAGCTTTGGTAAGGACTTTCAAGGGCTATTTTAAGCTTCTTAGTTACTTCTACTCACCAAGGAAGGTAAAACCTCATACCCTAGCTTTATTTTGAGTATTTAGGAGTGGTTTTGATTAATATAGTTTATGAGAAGCATGATTCTTGTTTTTTTAGAGTTTGGTTGGATTTGTAGTGATTTTGAGTTATGAATCTTGGTTATTGGTTAATGAACCTTAAGTATAGTTAGTAGCTCTTGTTTGTGATTAAATAAATTGGGAAAATCTTGAAGTTATGGACTGATGTAGTAAGGTTTAGATGAAGTTTTGTTTATTGATGGTTATGAGTTGGTTTGTGGTTGATTGGAATAGTTTAAACATTGGTAATCGTGTAAACATAACCATCGTAATGCCCGTTTTCATTCAACTGCTTGTTCTTATTATTCGGGAAAGAAAGCTAACTTACCAATCTGTACCATGCTTAGTTAGATCGTGTCGTAAGCTTCGTTTTGGTATGTGGTTCGCTTAGATCCTATGTACGGTTTAGGAGAAACAACCGTTTTAAGTAACGGCATTTTGCGAGCGAAATATTACCCCTCGCCTTACTTTGAAACCTTGGTTAAGGTCCTTAAATGACTAATTGGAGTATGAAAATATTATGTAAGATTAATTGGGTAGTTGGTACAGTATTCGCGAAAGATTTGCCTTAAAAGGTTAAACGGTTAATTTTATAAAAATGGTGGAGCCGAGGGTACTCGAGCGACTTATGTGAATCGTTAAGCGCAAAAGCGAACGTTAGGGTCCAATTGGTTAAAGTCTAGTTTCTTAAGCGACCGTGGTTTAATTCCAAATTATATGTTGTTTATAGGTTACCAGACTCGCCCCAGGCCTTTTACCACCCCTAGTCGCTCAGGCAACTTTTCTACCCGTTTAATTGTTGTTGTGATGTATATATATTTATGTATTATCTTGTGATAAGTGCATGATTGTTATTAGCAAATCTTGCGATATATTAGAGCATGTCGATATGATATATATGCATGCCTGTTTCGTAATCTTGATATTCTATTATCAATTCAAATGCTTATAAACTGCATAATACCTATGCTAGAGATAAGCAGTAGTTGCGTATATCCTTAGTATAGGGGACCCGAAGGTGAACATTTTTCTAAATCGGGAGTCGATGTTCCCGAGTATAATATATATATATATTATATATATTGTTAGGTCACACAACATTGTAGAAGGGGGTTGAATACAGTGTAGAATACAATCAAATCGATTTAGAACACAAGTAACAGAAAACAGATGTATTTGATATAATAAACTCTGTTACAATGGAACTGTTCTCTCTCAATGATGAACAAATATCACGAGAGCTACTAGGTTACAATGTATGATCTTCTCGATGATCGTAACACATATAGTGTAAACCTATGTCTGTGTTTATATAGACACACAGTTACAAGATAACTTCTAATTGATATGGAATATAATTATGTCTCCTAAAATATATCAATCAGATATCCTATACAATTCTTCTAGTCCTCTAACTCTTTCCATGCATATCTTCTTCTGTATTAGTCTCGGTCTTCTTTCCTATAAATCAGCTTCCTTCCTTAACTGTTAGTCCTCCAGTACTTAAGTTCTGATATCCATCTTCTGATATTATCTTCTGATAATCTAAGTCCTGATATCCTTAAGTCCTGACTTCCAGTAAGTCCTGATTCCAGTAAGAACTGATATTTCCTGTTTGTTAAGATCTGAAAACTAAACATGAAATATATTAGACATGAAATCTCAAATATATCCAACAATCTCCCCCAACTTGTAAATTATGCAAGAATGTATGAAAGGCATATGTCATAGCCTACTCGTTTATTCGAGTATTTTACTCAACTCAAATAAGAATGTAATAAGTAAATAGTGGATCAAGCATCAGAGAGATCTCACAAAGTAACATCTGTCAAAGAATAAAGAAACATTGTTCATCTGCAGACTTGAAGATTCACTGGAAGAAGTTCAAGAATTTGATCATGCCTCAGTGATATAAATCAAGATCGTGGATTTAATCAAGTGACAGAGATCTCGTCAAGGTATCATTTATTACAAGGATTCAATCAGAACAACAAAGTCAAGACATGAAGAAACGTCACGAAAGTTAGTCACTCATAAACCAGACAGTACATCGAGTGTCAGCATTGAAGTGACGAAATTGATTCATAAGTCTCAGAGACTTTCAGAAGATTGTCAGAAGAATGGATGCTGCTCAGGGATAGTATTAATTCTCTATTAATTAATTAAGTCATATAATTTAATTAAGAGAATAAATTATATCTGCAAGGATTAATTTATTGATTAATTGAATTAAATTGATTAATTAATTTAGAATTAATATTGAGGATTTTCAGAATGTTAATTGATTAAAATCTGTGTTAATTCTAAAAAGACAACTGATTGTACTAGTATGACAATCGGTATGACAATTGATAGTCATACCGAATGTCTTGCTAATTCAGTTGATTGTATTGATAGAATTTTCAATTAGATTAAAATCAATTATGTATTCAGAAAAACAATTTCAATTGTACTACTATGACAATCGGTATGACAATCAATAGTCATACCGAAAGTCTTGCTAGTTCATTTTAATTGTCTTCCTAGCTCTAATAGATTGTCTCACCGAAAGTCCTTCAAGCTCAAATAGATTGTCACACCAGTTCAACAACTTTGGCTGTGATTGTTTAAAAAAGAAGCAGAAGACAATATCATAAAATATCAAAAGAGCAACCAATACAGAACAAGAAAAAAACACAGCAGAAAACAAAAGAAAATATTTCATCATTCATCTGCTTATTCAAGATCAAATATTCTAGTTTGTTAATGTTAAATCCAAACCACTAGAATTACTTATCTTGTTCTTGTATATCAATCTAGCGGATTAAAATCCCTAGAACTTAATCTCAAATCGCGTTTAGCATTTGATCTTTTAATTACAAAAATAGAAAAAGTTCATGTCGAATTTATTCTAAATTTGTAATAATTGATTTGAGATTAATCCCTTGTAATCGATACCGTAGTTGTAACACCTTTCAAGTTTAATAAAAGTTTTATTTAACTTGAATTTTGTTTCACAATTTTATTCCGCATTTTATTCGACGAAACGGTATTGTTTGCATTCAACCCCCCCTTCTACAAACAAATTGGGACCTAACAATTGGTATCAGAGCCTTCTGATTAACGTACAAATCAAGATCCTAGACTTTTGTGTTTCTTTCACTTCTTGAATTTTTATTCACTCAAAAATTCATAATGACTACACAAAAAGTTGGAACCGTTAAAATTCCACTTTTCGATAAAGAAAATTATGTGATGTGGAAGAAGAAGATGCTACTGTTTTTACAGGTTGCTAATCCCAAATATTTGCAAGTGTTGAAGAAGGGTCCAAAAATTCCTATGGTTATTGAACCAGAGGTAATAGAGAATGATGTGGTGATCACCAAAGCGAGAACTTATGTGAAGGATCCTGAGGACTTCTCTCCTGCTGAAATAGAAGAAGCTTCCCTGGATGCTAGCCTTCAATTAATCTTAGTAGATTCCCTTAATCCCCTAATGAACAGACATGTGATGAATTGTAAAGATTCTAAACATATCTGGGAAACTATTGAGATTATTAATGAAGGCACAGAGGAAGTTAGGGAGAACAAACTAGAAATCCTAACCTCTGAGTATGAATACTTCAAATCTAATCCAGGAGAAGGAATCACTGAAGTGTTTGAGAGGTACAATGCATTGATCAACAACCTGAACATTAATGGTAAATACTATTCCATCAGGGAGGTCAATAAAAAGTTCCTTTTAACACTGCCAACTCATCTCGAACATAGAATCACTGCCATAAGAGAAGCAAGAGATCTGAGTGAGATTTCTTTGGAAAGGCTCTATGGTGTGTTAAAGACTTATGAGTTGGAGCAGATTCAGCAGAAGGAAGTTTACGGGAAAGGAAGAGTGGTCAGCACGTCTACTGCTCTGGTAGCTGATGAACAACAACAACAACAACCACTATATCAACAACAATCTCAACAGTCAGATAGAATGGTACAGTCTTCCAAGGTTGAAGATAATGTGATAGTAGCAGAATTTGATTCACCTACTACAAATCAATCAGGAGATGATTATTATTCCTTGGAAGAACTGGAGCAATTGGAGGATGAGTCAATGGCCCTGATTGTCAAGAGATTCTCAAATGTCAGATTCAAAAGGAATCCCAAGTTCAAGTACAAGTCCAACTACAACAGATTCCAGAAAGGTGGATCTTCATCCTCTAACACCAGCAGTGGTGGGTATAAAACAGGGATGGTTGATCGAAGCACCATTCGATGCTTCAACTGTAATGAGTTGGGACACTTTGCCACAGAATGCAGGAAGCCAAAACAAGCAAGGAAGAACTCTTACGATTCTAATCAGAAGAGTAAATCTGAAAGGGCGTACCTGGCAAAGGGAAGAAGCTGGGATGATACTGACAGTGAAGATGAAGAAGTTGGGAATCTTGCTCTCATGGCTAGTGATGCAAGCACCTCATCGTCAAGAAAAGAGGTAAAACTTTCTGATGCTGAAATGGTTTATCATCTAAGAGGTAACTTAGATTGTGCTCGTCGTGATAATGAATTGTTAAATCAACAAATCAAAGACCTTGAGAAAGAGGTCAATGAATTAAGACTTGTGCACATTAATCAAGATAAACTTAAAGACCAAGTATCTTTTCTAGAGAATAGATTTGACTGTTATAGACAACTCGAAACTATTCTCAAAGACAAGATCACCGGTCTTGAGGCTAAGGTTAAAGCTTACTTTAATTCTTGTTCGAAGTCCAAAGAGTTTTACAATAAGCAAGCTGTTAATCAAACACATGGAATAGGTTATGATTACAATGCTGCTATTGGAAAATTAGGCATAAACTCCCCTCCTCATGTATGTGCTAAAGGCAGGGAAGTACCACATGTGCTTAAGGGTGTTGATGAACCCCTCTATAAGGAATCAATTGCTGAACCATTTGATGAGACCTCTTTTATTATTCAAGAAGAAATCCGTGCTGAAGATAATGCTAATGGGAAAGCTGTCTCCAAGTCAAGTGTGTCAAAAGTTCCAGTCAAGGTTGTGAAAGCAACTGAGACTAACTCAGACACACATGAGTTGGATAGCACAAATGCCATGTCTACCATGCATAAGTTGCCTATTGTTAATCCTTCTCATAAAGCATGTGGTGTTCCTGATTGTATGTCTTGTGCTTTTAATCTGTTGTTTGCTTATTTTAATGGTAAGCATGCTTCTAATGATAAGACTACTCCTCGTCAGCATGTGAATAATAGAAAGCATGATAGGTCTAAGACTGCTAGTCCTCCTAAAGCTAGAAAGGAGACATTTGTGCCTAAGCCTAAACATAAATCTGATAAGGCTGTTTTAAAGGTCAAATATTCAGTCATTGAGAATGTTGAGAATAGTGAAATTAAGAATGTTGTTTTGCCTGATAAAGGCCAATTTTACAAGTATGCCGGACCCAGCCAAGCTTGGGTTCCGAAGAAGTTCTAATCCATTTGTATTGCAGGGCATTAAACAGGTACAACCGGTAGTGTGGATTCTTGACAGTGGATCGTCAAGACATATGACCGGAGATAGAGCCCTGCTATCAAATGTGGTTGAGAAAGCTGGCCCAGTGGTTACCTTTGGAGATAACAGCAAAGGTTTAACGGAGGGATATGGCTGTTTGCAAGCTGGAAATGTTATCATTGAAAATGTATATCTTGTGCAAGGACTTGAACACAATCTGCTTAGCATTAGTCAGTTCTGTGACAACGGCTACAATGTTTTATTCGACAAGCTGAAGTGTCAGATTCTGCACAAGAAAAGTGAAAAACCCTCCTTAATGGGAATACGGAAAGGAAATCTGTTCGTAGCTGACATGAACTCTGGAAGCAATCTTGAAGTCAATTGTTTCTATGCAAAAGCATCGTCAAATGAGAGTTGGCTATGGCACAAGAGACTTTCCCATCTCAATTTCAAGACAATGAATTCTCTTGTCAAAAGAGAATTGGTAAGAGGTCTGCCTCAGCTGGAATTCTCTCCAGAAGGACTATGTGAGGCTTGCCAGAAAGGAAAGTCAAAGAAAGCAAGTCACAAAGGCACTGACACATCTTCCATAACTGGTGTTCTGCAATTATTGCACATGGATTTATTTGGTCCAGTTAATATCCTTTCTATGTCAAAGAAGTGTTACTGTCTTGTGATAGTTGATGACTATTCCAAGTATACGTGGGTTTTATTTCTTCACTCTAAGGATGAAACACCACAAGTTGTGATTGATCATATCAAGATGATTGAGTTAGATTCTAACGTCCCTGTTAGAGCAATAAGGTCAGATAATGGAACAGAATTCAAGAATGCACTTCTAAATGGATTCTGTACAGACAAAGGGATTACCAGACAATTTTCAGCTCCTAGAACCCCTCAGCAAAATGGAGTGGTAGAAAGGAAGAATCGTACATTGATTGAAGCTGCAAGAACGATGTTAAATGAATCAGGTCTTCCAATGTACTTTTGGGCTGAAGCTGTCAATACTGCATGTTATACTCAGAATCGAACTCTAATCAACAAAGACTTCATGAAAACTCCTTATGAGATTTTGAATGAACAGAAACCTTCTATCAAATACTTTCATGTATTTGGTGCCAGATGCTTCGTGCTCAAGGATGGAGATGATCGTCGTGGTAAGTTCGAGGCAAAGGCATATGAGGGTATTTTTGTTGGATATGGAAGAAGATCATATAGAGTGTATATCATTGATCAACACAAAGTAACTGAAAGTGTCAATGTTACATTTGATGACACTAAACTCCCTAGTATCCAAACTGAAGATCCTTCTGAGAAACTGAAGTTTGATGATACGTCAGATTCAGAGTCAGAACATGGTCAAGAACCTGAGGTTGTTGCTGTTGAAGAACCTGTTAATCCTGATAATACTCAAGGTAATAGTGATGGAAACTCTGGAAACAATGGAGATACCACTGCTACTGACGGAGAATCTTCAAGTCAACATGGCAACAACTCAGGGGGAGATGCTGAAGGATCATCTAGTAGGACACAACATCACAATGAATTTCAAGGCGAATCATCAAGATCAAATCTTCCGAGACAGACTGTCTGGAATAAAGCTCACCCTTTTGAGTTGATTATTGGTGATCCAGATGTTGGAGTCAGAACTAGACGTGCTACTCAAAATGAGTGTCTGTTCTCAGGATTTCTTTCTGAGATGGAACCTAAGAAAATTGAAGAAGCACTAACTGATCCAGATTGGGTGATTGCTATGCAAGATGAACTCAATCAGTTTGAAAGTCAACAAGTCTGGAAACTGGTACCTAGGCCTGTACACAAGAAAGCTGTTGGTACAAGGTGGGTATTCAGGAATAAACTAGATGAAGATGGTGTGGTTACAAGAAACAAGGCAAGACTGGTAGCTAAAGGGTATTCTCAAGCTGAAGGTATTGATTATGATGAAACCTATGCTCCAGTGGCTAGACTTGAGGCCATCAGGATATTTCTGGCATTCGCAGCATTTTCAAACTTTAAAGTTTATCAAATGGATGTCAAGAGCGCCTTTCTGAATGGAAAGCTGGATGAAGAGGTATGATTGGCTCGTTACTCTATCTTACTGCGAGTAGACCAGATATTATGTATGCTACATGCCTATGTGCAAGGTTCCAAGCGGATCCTAGAGATATTCATCTCGTTGCTGTTAAACGAATCTTAAGATATCTTAAGGGAACACCAAATCTGGGTATTTGGTACCCTAAAGAATCTGGTTTTAACCTTGTCGGATATACAGATTCAGATTATGCAGGAAGTGTTGTTGATAGGAAAAGCACCTCAGGAAGTTGTCAATTCTTAGGAAGCAGGCTAGTCTCATGGTACAGCAAGAAACAACAAACAGTTTCCAACTCAACGGCCGAGGCTGAATATATTGCTGCTGGAAGCTGCTGTGCTCAGATCTTGTGGATTAGGAACCAACTACGAGACTATGGCTCTGTATTGAACAAGATTCCTATTTTATGTGACAACACAAGTGCAATAGCCATCACCAACAACCCTGTGCAGCACTCGAGGACAAAGCACATTGACATCAGGTATCATTTTATTAGAGAGCACGTCATGAATGGTACTGTTGAACTATTTTTTGTTCCAACAGAAGAACAAATAGCAGATATTTTCACTAAACCACTTGACGAATCCACATTTACCGGATTAGTTGGTAAATTGGGCATGTTGAATAGTTTTAGTGATTAATTTAGTTAATATCTGGGATCTGTTCTTGAATGAATTTACAAATGAATTTTTCATAAATGAAAAATTCACTTGCAAATTTATTTTATCATTTTATCATATTTCTATGTAATATATATTATCTTATCTATTTTTATTTTCCCTACTTGTTAATTTAAAATATCTCAGAACATTTTATTTCCTCTAAAAATATTTTTCTATGAATTTTATTTGCTAAAATTCAATAGAAATCTATTTTTGGAATAAAAATAATAAATTCTGATATATTATCTTTGTTCTGTAAAAATTTTAAGTGTTTATTTCAGTTTTACTATTTGAAATATAGTTTCAGTACATAAATAGAAGTCTGTACATCTTTGAGTGTTTTTTTTTTCTACTGCAATGACAATCGGCAAGACAATTGAATTGTCTTGCTGAAAATCATTTCAGTACTTATATATATATATATACTTATTTTCATATTAATTCTGTGTGAAAACCTTTTATTTCCAGAAGACAATCGGCAAGACAATTAAAATGTCTTGCTGAAAGTCATTTGCGAATATAATTGTTATTTCAGTTTAGTTTTATACTGGCAAGACAATCGGTATGACTATTGATTGTCTTACCAGTTATAAACATTATATATATATCTATTTTATTTTATTTTGCCTGGTATGACAATCGGTATGACTATCAGATTGTCATACCAGTTATAATTTTAATACTTATTCGTGTATTTCATTCCTTCTTTTGCCT